>NC_143581.1:11470642-11829236 GCF_048544385.1 Mastigoproctus giganteus
GCGATTCTACCAACTGTGCAGCACTGTTTAGCCGGTTGTGTATGACACTGCCATCACCAGTGTGCGACAGGCCTGTTTGCAACCAGCCAGCTGAAGTTAGCCAGGAGAGTTGCTGGCTGCTCCTTTCCCGTCAAGCAGGGGCCGGCCATGTACAGTGGATAGTGTTTTGGTTTCTTGTACCAACTGTAGAGTTGTGAAGTTAGCCCCTGAGAACAATGTGACTGGCAGAGTGCGGTAAAAAAGAATTATGTCGATGCAGGTCGAAAGTCAGAGGGGATGGTGATCACCAAGAGGATATGGAAAGTTGTCAGAGAAAGATAGGGGAAACTGCAGTGGAAATGTCTTTTAGAATACTCGAAGTGTGGATCCCAAATAATTGCAGAAAGGTGATGATTTCATAAAATTATTTTGGATGAGAGTTGTATACTCTTGATATTATACACTCAGTGATCACTGAATTATGACTACCTACCTTCTACCGCGTTGGGCCACCATTCGCACAAATCACAGCCGCTATTCGGCTAGGCATTGACTCCACTGGATATCTGAAAAAAGTCCTTGGGGGATCTGCAGCTATGCTGCTCGCAAGGCTTTCCACAGTGTTGGAATAGATGACGGTCTATACGTCTCAATTTCCGTTCCAAAACATCGTACAGATGTTCAATTGGATTGAGTTCAGGCGAATTTAGAAGACAATCAAGATGGATGAGATTTTCAGTGTGTTCCTCGAATCACTCGTGCAGAGTGAAGGCCCGATAATATGGCTCATTATCATCTTGGAAGATCTCGTTTCTGCCCGGGAAAAAATACATGTATACCTTGTCTATGGTGACTTCCAGACGAATATCCATCTCTACCTAATGTCACTGTGAAGGTATACAAAAATTCTGTAAAACGGACCTACCTTGTAGTGTACTTGCATGTGTGTGTATGTTGTTTATGTCAGGCGGCTATCATCTGGACATCTGCTTTATCAGTATCCACTGGAGGTGGTGTTAACTAGTGGATGCAGAAACCCCGTACACAGGTTTCCCAGACCTTTGTATCGAGAGAAAAAAAGAATAGCTCCCGATATACCTCAGCAGTGACGAAACGTTGTCCATACGCGCTAGGGATTTTAGTTCTTGCCAACAGAACATGCCCCATATTAAGCAACCGCCGCCACCTGCCTCAAGATGTGTCAGTGGACTCGTGTTGCTTGAACCACACACGAAGACGCCTATCGACGTGTTGCATCAGATATTTGAACTCATGTGACTAGCACATTGGTTTCTAGTCCTCCAGTGTCGACGATGAAAAGCGGTGAGAAGAACGTGTCTTTGGTCATCTGCTGTGGAACCTCATACGTCTGAGTGTGCGTTGCATCGTCATTTGGGATATTGCTCTTGCGTTCACTGTATTGGCAATGTCAACTGTCGCACAGTGACCTGCCGTTGAGCTCGTACACCGCGCTGCACAGTTTGCTCACCACGAACATCCACCTTGCGTAATCCTTTATAGTTCTGTTGGCAGGAAGTGGTTTGACCCGTTCGACACCATTCTTTGTACACCTTAACCACAGTGGGCCCGTGAGCAACTGACAAGACGTGCTATTTCCGCTTAGGAAACACCCGACGCAAGAACTCCCACATCCATGCCCTTTGAAACTTCGTGATGTCTTTACTTCCGTGATAGCTTTACTACAGTTATCTTTATAACTTTATTGCTTTGATTTGCACGACCAGATGCAAATTACCACTGCTGTAGCGTCCGAAGCTGTTCTGCTTTTTTATACTGCGTGCTATGCAGCATAGTCCATTACGGATGGGGAGATCATAATTTAGTGATCACTGAGTGTACTTTAAAAGCCAAATAATTGCTTCGTTTAGTCCGGTCCCTGTAGTTTTTTTAGGTTAAGTAATCGGCAAGTTTTTGGCTTGATCTTTTAAGAAAATTCCCAGACTCACAAATATTTGGCATTCCTGCTTTGAAATGTAGGCCTGGGGGGGATTGCAATTTTTTTTAATTTTTTTTTTTTTATTTAATCTCTCTTGACTCCTGAGAGTAATATGATAGGGCAGAGAACGCTGCCCGTTGTTTTGGATTGTATAATAAAAAACTACTTGTCGCGCAATTACTTTATCACCGTTGACACAAAAACGCCGGCTGTTATCCTCCCACTAAAAACCGAAAAAAAAAAAAAGATATGATTGAATGCTTTTATAATGGCAGTACATTAACTTTTATTGATTACATGCAGCGTTTTTTATGAGTGTTATCATTTAAACCCACATTCAATACAAGAGTGATAATCATGCTGTAATGCATGATTATCACTTGACAATTGTTATAGAATTTTAAGGGCATCAGCAACTAGGGCCATATTATCTGTGTATACTGTCTGTAAATTGCATATGCTCTGTGGTTGATTTTCTGTTTGCTGGGCGAAAAACCCGAGTTTCTGGGAGACAAAATCAAGCTGCCCTCACCTGAGACCGGCTAACTCATCCACTTTGTGAAAGAAGGCTCAAAAAAATTCCTCATCATCGACGGGACTCGAACTCAGGTCTTTTCTACCCAGCGTGCGGAGGATGACAATTCTACCAAGTGTGCTTGGTAGAATTGTCATGGAGCATCAAAAAATCCCACCCAGAAATCATTGGGCTTACATTCGTTGTGCCAGATGGATAGGCATTGTCTGTGTAGCAATCAAGAATGTTACCTTCAAATAATTGTCATAGGAGATTGCTCTCCTATGACAGTCATTTGAACTCGGTGATCAATATGTGGAGACTCGCTCTCCATTTTACTTAACGCTGAGCCATGCAAAAGGGGGGGGGGGTGCAGTGGTTACGGATCACCGGGTCTTTTTCTTTGTGTTTGCAAAGTGCCTCGAGAAGGTGAGTTGTTCATTCCTTCTGTCGGACTTGTTGGGATTTAACTCTAAACCAATAGCTTTGAGGTATGTTTCAATGTCAGAAATCTGGCGTGTTGCAGCCTGCAAGTTTGCACATCGTTTTGGCTCTCATGCGAGAATACAAATATCTTCAGGTCGTCTGCATGTGAAATAAATTTCTTATGCAGCGACATGAAGGGATCAAGGGGTGCTGACAGAATGCCTCCGTGAGTACGCCTCTGTTTATGGTGAACTTGAAGCAATTGTTATTGTACATCACAAGGATTTGTCTTCCAGTCAGTAGTTCTCTAAAACGTTTGAGTTTGGATCCTGTAATTCTGAAGTGATTCTCGAGGTTTATAAGTAGGGAATTGATGGAAAGTGTGTTGTATGCTGCTTTGATATTTAGGAAAATATATCCATTTGTCCTCTATTTTAAACAATAGGAACAGGAACGGAGGAGTCTACAGAAAGTCCCAAGGAGGTTTGAGGTTGAGCTGTTCTTTATAGAAGAGTATAGATAGCCGGGTCTGTGACTAAGGCCTTAGCCAAATTACTAAGCATTCATTATTAAAAGAGAGAGAGAGAGAGAGAGAGAGAAAGAGAGAGAGAGAGAGAGAGAGCGTTCTTTCTTTCTTCAATCGAAGGGATACTTAAAACATGCTACATTTACGGAAATGACGTGTTTCAACAGATTGTCCTTAAAAATAATTTTGGTAGTGTTCAATTTTTGCTCTCTCTCTTTCTCATTGTCAGAAGAAAGCATTCACATTATTCATTTTTACAGATAGTATGACCCTTGTCGCCTACAGTATAAGTAACTTCAATCACAATATCAGTAATTATTTGTAAAGATTCCACTAAAACCTCATCTATAATCTCATGGATCGTGATGGAACCTGGTCTGAAAAAGTGAGCAATGATTGAAAAGATTATGGAATGACTTCTTCAGCAACGGTGATGTGTACTGAAGATGCATCTTTTCATTCAAACTGCTAACAGTGTCTTTCATCTTGTCATTTTTTTCTTAGTAAACGCAGAAGAGATTCATGCCCCCACTTAATCAGAACAGGTTGAGGAGACAGTGTGAGCCCAGGTGCAATTTCCTTGAACACCTGAAGACGTGACGTGCTTTCACAAAAATCTTGTCATGGTTAGCACAGAAAGTTGGTCGTTGGTCACCAATAGGTCAACATTAGGAAATACAGAATAGTAAAAACTTCCTCCGCAACTTGGCAGAGAGCATGCGCTAAACAAGTTAGGTAAAGCAATGAAGGGAAAAGAATTTTAAGAGCTCTTGTCAATTAATTCAATTAAAGAACTGCGTTGGTAAGGATGGACAGTTATCATGCTTTCTCCGGCCAAAGCGTAAAAACAGCATTTGTAAAATAGTTGAGGCAACGGTTGAGTTATTTGCCTTTTAAGATATTTCAGATTTATCAGTCCTCTGCCTAATGGTGTAGAGTTACTGTAGTTTAGTTATCCTCTCTAAAGTAACTGACGAAGGCCCGAGCCATGGCTCTGGCTCTATGGGCGGCGAGGTCTACCAGAATTGAATTTTATGACTACGTATTTCATATAAAATTCGAAAGTAGAATAAGGGAGATGGGAGGAGGGCAAAATTGGAAGGGAGTGACTATAAAAAGGTTAAGAACCCCTGCTTTTTAGTGAAGTTTTTTTGTTGTTGTTGTTGAGAAATTTTTTAAACATTTACTTTCCCAAGTTGGAACTTCACTTTTGAATAAGAAAAAAAAAAAAAAAAATAGGATCTTAAAATCTTTCTTCTTCACCCCATTTCTAGAATTAGAAAAAATATTGTATATGCTGGCATATAAGTCGCCATTTTTAGCACTAAATTTTTTTAGGCGCGTTAACGCATATGCATAATGCGCGTATTGTCCTCGCCATGTCCGTCCGTCCATCCTCATGTAATAAATTGACTTCCAATGGACGGTGTTTCATGATATTGTATATTTGGGCCCTTTTGAACCATTTGTTGAGCCTACCGATTTCATTAAAATCAGGCCAATAGAAATACGGCAGTCATTATAATTCCCCCCCCCTACATATCATATAGGCTAACCTTATATTGTAGCTCAAGATCTGGATATTATGTTTCTGATGATGCACCGGCTGGAGCCCTCGTTGTATAGCACAGTTGGTAGAATCGCCATCCTCCCCACGCTGGGAGGAAAAGACCTGAGTTCGATTCCGTCGATGACATGAGGAATTTTTATGGGACGTTTTTCACAACGTGGCTGAGTTAGTCGGCCTCAGGCGAGGTTAGCATGGTTTCTTTACAGTGCACTGTGTAATGTAATGGTATGTCGAAACAATTTAAAAGGTAGACAGTTTTCAATGCAAATTTTAGTCTAATACCCCACTATGAAAATAGAAGATGGCTAAAAGAGATGGGAGAAGTCGAATTATACTGCAAATATATGACTAAGCACGCATTTTCAAGGCAAAAAATAGAAGTCGACTTATACTTCGGAATATACGGTAAGTGCACTTTAATCTTGATCATGCCATCTGTTCACGTAGGCGAACTCTAACTTTCATGGTTATTAAAAGTGTTGCCACATGTGCATCCGGGGCGGTTAGAAGGGACTGTTAATGGTCCCATAACTCTCCTTTGCTTTTATGATATGCAAGTTGGCCGTAATAAAACTTTTATAGACAGTACATGTTGGAATTGATTGTAACGGCTTGTGCTATTGAAGGAGACAAAATATGATGAGTTGAGATGGTTTTTTTCCTTCCTCTCCTTTCTTTTTTAACTCGCTATGTTTCTGCGCTCGTTGGTCAAGGACAGTGGCATCATTCCAGTTTGATGTCTGCTTTACTACTGAATACAAGACAACTGGCAGACGTCTGGAATCTTATGTCTGCCTACGTATTTAGGTAGCGGAATGAACCAACTAATAATAGTTGTCAGGTTGATTCTGTGGTTGAAGATGCACGATATTTTGTTTGTCATTCCAGATTCAGTCCTCATTTGTTTTAAAAAAGTATTTCGAATTAAAGAGCTATTGGTAGGATTTGGTTGGTAGATTTGTATTTATGCGAAATAATCGCATTTCAATTGTTCTTGGTTTATTTTTGTTGTTTTTTGTGAATTTTCTCAGTGCTTTTGTTCTTTTTAAAAATTATTTTATAACCATGGTAATCAGTTTTGTGTATTATCCGTAACCAAGTAACAACCTGGCTAATATTCCTTTTTTTTTTTTTTTTTTTAATTTGTGAGGTATTTTCTATTAATGAACGAAGGAACACCTTATAAGTGACGAACTTAATCAAATGATTTCCATTATTGAATGATTAGTAATTGAGGAACTTCAAAAATCAAAATAATTAGTAGTTACTAACTGCTAATAATTCGTTATCATTCGAATAATATAATCTAATGAAACAATCGAATAATAAAATAATCGAATGAAATAATTGAATCATATAATTCGATTATGTCATTCGAATGATATAATCAAATTAAATGATCAGATAATAAAATAATCGAAATATATAATATGAAATGAAATGATCGAATCATATATGTGATTCGATCATTTCATTTCAGATTATATTTCACTATTCGGTTATACAGTATAATTCGATTATATCATTCGAATTGTATAATCGAATTAAACGATTGAATGATAAAATAATCGAATGAAATGGCCGAATAATAAAATAATCGAACCATATAATTCGATTATATCATTCAAATGATATAATCGAATGAAATGATTGAATCATATACACTGAAAGGACAGAATTCATGGGATACTGTACCTGGTTCCTGGGAAACGCGACGCTGTCACCCCACTCGTTAGTGGACGAACCTATCGCTTTTCAGGTATATAGGTACACTGCATCGCTGCATTCACGTAGACGGTAATTCGATGTCAGTATGGATAACCGTCGTGAGTTAACCGACTTTGAAAGAAAAATAATAGTGGGTGCCCGACACTTGGGTCACCCTATCGCGGAGGTGGTACAGAAATTGCATTGTCCCCGTTCGACAGTATCAAGAGTGTATCGGGAATACGCCATTTCCGGAATAACATCTCACCGTGGACAGCGCTGTGGGCGGTGAAAGGTGGTGGATGAACGTGGTCGTCAACGTCTGTCTCGCATTGATTCAGACAACCGGAGAGCAACAGTGGCACAAATGACTGCCGAGTGCAACGAGGGAGGTGCCAGAAACATCATCACCGCCAACCCATCAGAGTCCCATTCCTAACATCACGACACAGGACTCTACCCTCAGCTGGGCGAAAGAACATTGGCACTGGACCTTGGATGATTGGAGACGGAGCTCCTGGTCCGATGAGTCCCGTTTCCAGTTATTTCGAGCGGACGGGAGGGTACGTATCTGGCGGAAACTGCACGAAGCTATGCACCCGTCATGTCAACAAGGAATTATTCAGGCAGGTGGACGGTTGATAATGGTCCAGGGCGTGTTCAACCAGCACACGATGGAACCTCTGGTATGTCTAGACGCATCTTTAAACAGGTGGTCCAGGTTGCGCCTCCATCTTTGCAGACAGACCATCTGCATCCCTTCATGGTCATCGCACACCCACAGGTCACTAGAGTATGCTTCGAAAAGCATTCCGCAGATTTACCACCATGGAATATCCTCCCCGTTCATTGGATATGAACCTTGTGGAGAATCCTTGAAATGCTGTGGAAAGGTCTGTTCGAGCTTTGGATCCTCCATCCAGGAATGCGACGGAATTATGGACAGCGGTGCAGCAAGTGTGGATGGAAATGCCTATGGAATGCTTTCGTGAACTAGTGGACTCAATGCCTCTCCGTGTGATTGCTCTTATCTGGGCGAATGGGCCTACCCGTTACTAGGTAGGTATCCCATGATTTCTGTCCACTCAGTGTAATTCGATTATATCATTCGAATGATATAATCGAATGAAATTACTGAATAATGAAATAATCGAATCATAAAATCGAATGAAATAATGAATGATATAATTGGATTATGTCATTCAAATAATATAATCGAAGGAAATGATCGAATAATGAAATAATCGAATAATATAATTCGATTAAATCATTGTAATCGAAATAATCGTTTATGACCGCTAGATTACGTCCATCACTACTTATGTTTTATAAATTACAGAATGTGCTGAAGCCAATGCTTGTAATTCAGATAGGTTCAACTTTTCAATTGCAACCCTTCAAATTTATTCTTTTCATCTTTATAGAGTACATTAATAATGAAATATAAAATTATTTCATACAATAAAATTTCTAAGTTGTATTATAATTTAAATGCTATTTATATAACTGCAGCTATATTATGCAGTGCCGTTTACAAATTATAACGCAAGAGATGTGCGGTTAAAATGTTATGAAGCCTTGCGTTGAAAATGGAATTATTTTTACATTAAAAAAGGGGGAAAGGGGCCTTGAACTGAATTTTTTCTCTCTTTCCATTATTTTTCTCGTGTAATCAGTATTTGTATTAGTATAGCCATATACTTGCAAGGGAGCCACAGGCTAGAGGTTGATCAATAACTTAAAAAGAAAAAAAAAAAGCCTTACGTTATTGTAAACGGCTCCTATAGAACACACTGTCCAAAAAATAAAAAACTTTTGCAATTAGCCTCAACAGATAATTAAACATGTGGTTAATTAGAGAAGTTATTTGGTATAACCTCTCAAGTTTCTTGGTAACAAATCCTTTACTCTTTCCTGGAGCTTCTTAGTTGATCTAGTCATGTGGAAGATACGTCATCTTTGTGGTTTTGAGAAAGGTGGTATGTTGGAACACAAACCACATTTGAGAAAACAAAGGAAATCACTGGGATATAAAAAGCAACCATCTCAGAAGTGTACACTGAGTAGAATACTAAAGGAGAATGCATATTTAAAAGGAAGATATGTGGAAGAAAGTTGGTACTCAACGAATGAGCCAGCAGGAATTTGAAGCGAATTGTGAGTCAGAATAGAAGGTTTAGTCACTTCAGTGTGCAGAAAATGTCTGAAAAATTCAATTTAGATAAAGAAAAAAACCCATTTCCAACATAACTGTATGGTAGGAGTTGATGAATCTGGAATTTGGTGTTTGCCTATACGAAAGCCCCTTTTTCTGTAAAAAAAAATCGAAAGACTGGATGGAATTGTGTGACCAACGCCAAGGCCGGACTCGGGAACAGTGGAAAATGATCATATGGTCTGAAAAATCTCAATTTATACTCTTTTGTGCCAATTTTACTTCAGATTCAAAAATTACTGCCTAAATACGACAAATGGCATAAACCTAAAAGTAAACGAGCTCCCGATGAGTTTTAATCGAAACACCTTTATAAGTTATAAATTAAAATTATCTTTCAAGAGTATTCAAATAAAAAAAATACAATAACCATTGATTTATACTTGAACAAAAGTAAATTCAATGATTAAATACAATTCCGGATCGAGTTTTCTTTAGAAGTACTGTATATCAATTTTGGGGGAAAAAAAAAATAAATAAATAGTCATGTCTGTGAGCGGCTACCAAAGGGTAGAGCTTCTTCCTGACAGACTCCACTAACTGGGAAGCCTTTGGACAGATGCTTGTAGAATTCCAATAAATGAGGTGTCTCTTTTTTTCAAGTCAGGGTGACCTTGAAATTCAATCAATTCCTTTGGCGTGTATTCGGGAGCCCAGTCAACGTAGCTGTCAAATGGCGAGAAGATATTCAAACTTTTTTTTCCTCTGATTTGAACCGTGGAAGCGTGAATTTTTCATTCAGAGAACGTAATTTATATCAGCTTTTTTGTTATTTGGTGATATACGGAATTGGAAGGGCTTTTTAAAGGGCTTCCTTTAAGATATATCCTTTTACTCCAGAGAAAATCGGCTGTCGTAGCCGAGTGGTAAGGCGCCCGGTAAGTACACGTGCTTTGAGTAATCGTGGTTCAAGCCGTGACTGCTAAATACGGTGCTGTTTCTTGTATTCTCTCAATCTCAACTCTCTGACGGTGTGGATGTCCCGGAGTCTATACAGAAAATGTATTTATTTAAAATATGTGTACCACCGGTTGCGAACCACTAAATTTGAGTATACCAGAACTGAATTGAATCCCGTGTACTGTTAAGAGTGGCAATCGGCATATTGCGGAATATAAACCAAATCACTCAATTGATATGAAAGTGAATGGTTGGTGTTTATCATGTTATTTAACTCTGAAATTATATGTTAGCCAACAAAGAGTATGAACTTATCCTCCCCACCGGCTGGAAAAGACTTGAGTTCGAGGAAGTTGAGTTTGTTCCACCAAATAAGACAGTGAATATGGAGGACTACGCACAAGTTTCGGATTTTTGGTCAACGAGTAAATCCTTAGTTTTGAGAAAAGGTGAGATGATTCCTATTGCTCAATAACGTTAGGCCTTATTCTGTCCTTCGTGGGGAGGATCCTACGAACTTTGGGTAGCACAGTTGGTAGGATCGCCGTCCTCCACACACCAGGTAGAAAAGACCTGAGTTCGAATCCCGTTGATAACAGGAGGAATTTTTATGGGTCTTTTTCACAACGTGGCCGAGTTAGTCGGTCTCAGGCAAAGGTAGCATATTTTTTTTTCCTCCAGGAAATTAGGGTTTTTTGTTTAACAAACAGAAAATCGACTTCAGAACACACGCAATTTAGAGACAATATACACGGAACAATATGGCCTAAGTCACCGATGCGCCTAAAAACCAACAACAACAATCAGCCCCATCCTACGCTGATTATCAAAAAGATGGGTGTCAGTTCCAATGTATTTTAAAAATGTTTCCAACAGCTTAACGAGCGATCTCACAAGTGTGTGTCACTGAAAAAAAATAATAAAATATTGAGCTTTTTTTTTTTTTCTAAACGTCTTGTAGAATTGTCCAGTCCAAAAACTTAATTGTCAAACCCACATTAGTGAGTGCTTCTTATTAATTGGACTGCGAAAATGTCTGTTAGGTCTGAAGTTTGGCTTATTCCCCTATTCACGCAAACAACGTTCTTAAAATTACCAAAGGCGATTAAATATAAAATCACTGTATATTCCGAATATGAAATTTTTAGTTGAACAAATATCTTTTAGTTTTAGCAGGTGGTCTTTCCAGCTTATGAACAATGCAGCGCCACATTAAACGCCACACGCACACACAAGCTTTTTGGATTAAACTGCCTTCGTATTATGCTCATTTCAGTGAATAAACATTGTAGCCTTGAGTCCTCTGAACCCCCTTCCCCCACCACATCTTCATGTTTAGAATCAGTAAAATTTTTCCGTGTAGACTCGACTCCCGCTGTGCCATTAAGGTTGTGTTTCGCAGAACCTAAAACGACACAATAAGTACTTGTAATGCAGAAAAGATGGCCAGTCTACTCTTTTACAACAGAAGTCTCTACTCTTTTACAATAGCAACAACAAATAACCTTGGTTGAGTTATGGACTGCACAAATTGTAGAAAACAGGACTAAAAAGCTGATTATATTGTCCTCTGTGAAATATAGTTGTTTGGAGAGGTCTGGGTTTGATTCCCTCTATGAGTAGAAGAATTTCTGAAGTCCTGTTTAGTCCAGGCTGTAGTTAGTAGAACTCGGGCATGGGAATTCAGCTCTCACAACAGGCAAATAAAACACTTATACAGACATAATACACACTTTGGAGCAATGTAGTCTAAGTCACTGATGATCCTAAAAAACAAACAATAACTACTGATCATATGCCTTTTTTAAAATCATTTTTGTTTTATGTATAAGTATAATAAGATATCAAAAGATATTTTTTATGTTCCAGCTTCATCTGGTATACAATATGACATTAATACGGAAGATGAATACAATAACCAGTCATTAAACCCTTGAAATTGCAAAATACACTGCTCAACAAAATTAACACAACACGTAGAAAAGGTGGTATAACTCGTGGTGTAGTTCTCTTCTCTTATGTCTCGTTTTAGCCTACAAACAGATTCTGTACGTTATTTCATCTGGAGACAGCGAGGAATGCGGCACCAGCCTTCCAACGTCAGAGAAAGGGTCACTTATGGTGAAGGCGGTGTTCTCGGGTGGGGCGGAATAATGATCATCGGTCGCACTCCTCCTCATGTTTTTTAGAGGGATACTGTAACTGCCAAAGAGGTACTGATAACAGATCCTCAAACCCTATGTGCGACTTTTTAGGGGTGCAATTGGCCCAGATTTTCTTTTCATGCACGACAACGCCACTGTACATAGAACTCAAGTGGTGGAGGAATACATATTTTGAAACTGAAGATGTCTTCAGTTTCAAACGGTCCCTAAACGTTAGTTCATCCGACTCTCGTAGCTAGCACGACCACTAGACTTAAATCCGGTCGAACATGTGTGAGACGGCCGTTGCATTGCACGCCGACAGCCAACTCCTCGTTCGGTCACTTGGTGTACTAAGGTGTGCGCTGTGGAAGAATGGGATTTGATTCCACAGAATCTTATAGACACTCTTATATCGAGCATGGTTCACCTCTGTCAGCTGTTGGAGAGGATCATATTTTCGAGCATCTTGTATCGACTTCTATAATGTGATCTTTTTGGTAATTCTTATACAACCCCCATAAATGTCCTTATGCCTGCCGAAGTTTCTTGCTGTCTCATCATTTCATTATTATTCTATGGCACACCACGATACCAAATTTTGTCCTACTTCATCGCAATCTGCTCGAGTTATACCATGTTTTCTACGTGTTCTGTTAATTTTGTCGAGCAGTGTATAGTTGAAAAAGTTAAAACCGACCGAGATTCTTTTCAAAATTTTATAAGATTTTTATTGAGGTATTCTACAGGACAAAGATGAAGTAGATAGGTTTTAGTGTTTACACTTTTCAACTCCAAACTCATCAACTTAACTTTTTCTCTTTCTAATTTTATCCCTTTTGCTCTGTTTTTTTTTTTTTTTTTTTGAACAGATCTTCCCTTATTATAAAAGGGGGGAAAATAATAAAATTACGTGTTTTTACTCTGGGAGGTGGCCAAGGAGTTTGTAAAGAGAAAGAGAGAGAGAGAGAGAGAGAGAGAGAGAATACGAGAACATTACCGTGTTTAGCAGCCACTCGGCTTGAATCACGTCCTAGTTATAACCTTTCATGGTTACAACTTGGCAGTGGTTTCCATCAGAAACAATGTGCTCCTTCACTAGTACTTTGAATGCGATTAAAAGTTTGAAAAGTTTTTTTATCAGTATTATTGTATGCATATGTATAGCAGCAGAAGGTGATTGGCAGGTAGCTCATTTAGCGTCATAAAGGATTTCCAAACATTTCAGGAGATTATCAAGTAACTGATTGTTCTCCCAAAATGGAATTCAATTGATGCCCCAGGTGCTATTGGATACGATGTGTTGATACAGACAGTGCTTCAAATTCCATCTTGTAACGTTATATGTCTGTACCAGAGCATAATGCTGTATAGCGTTCCTAGGTGCACGTGCTTGACTTAAACTTTACCCTATCGTCTGACTCGGTTTTACGTGACGTTAAGGGAAAGCCTACACAATAAAGCATGTCTGTCTGGGAAAGGCATGTGGTTGAAAGATGATTCACCCTGTTGTTGCCCGTAGCAACAGCTGTTGCTGTAAATGTTGACACTCTGAATCATGCCACACCCACTTTCGGGACCAACTAGGATCAGCAATAACAAAGGCCATATTTATGGTCTGTGGGCGAAGCTTCTGTCATAGAATACGGGTGATTACTTTCCCCATTTCCATATATCAAACCATAGTAAATGATTTTTAAAACATTTTTGACTCGGGAGCCGTTCACTCAGCATTTATTGAAAAAAGACAGTCCCTATATCAGTTGTTCTTTGCAATGAAAGTAGTAGTACGAATTTTAGAAAATAATTATAAGTAAATATTTTCAAGTCGTGGTAAACAAGCAAAATTTATTCGCAATCCAGCAACTTATGTTAATTTAGATAATATTAGGACACAAATGACCAAAGTAAAAATATAATTTTATGAAAATGTTTATATTCTTCTTCTTGTATTTAGTGTATTTTAGGCTTATGAAGCCTGTACCATTATCTCTCTTCAAAGAACTGTTCGATCCATCTCTTTCTGGGACGCCCTCTGTGTATTTTACCAGTACGTTTGTGGTTCATTGCCAATTTAGGTAGTCTTTTCCTACTCGTTCTCTCTCTCTCTCTCTCTCTCTCTCTCTCTCTCTCTCTCTCTCTACGTGTTCTTTCCATTTTAACTGATAATTTTGTATTTCTTCTATTATGTTGGAGGTGTTTAGTCTTTCTCTTATATCTGTGTTTCTTTGGTGATCTAGTTTTGTTAATCCCAATAGTGGTCTTAGAAATTTCATTTAGGCTGCTTCCAGACGTTGTTTATCCCTCTTCCCAAGTGTTCATACTACAAGAATAATCGGACTGTTTACATTCAGAATTGAATATAATGTATTCAAATTAAATAGAACACGAATAATACCTCTTTTAAACTATAAATTTTAATTTTGTTAAAACTTAATAACTATTCAATCAAATGTAAATGATCCTTCCCCAGTCGTAATGTATTTTTGGAAAAGTCAGAAACATTCCAGAGATGTTCAATGATCAGCAGCGTGCCTGGAATCTTCTGAACTCTCAAGAATTATTTACTAAACCTCACCACTTGATGTTGACGAAATACCGGGTAATCTTGAAGTGAGTTTTTTGTAGCACTTCTTTTTTTCTGGGGGTACGCGGCAAAGGGACGGTGCACAACAGGTATGGGTTAGCCTATTTTTGATATTTGCTACAGAGATTCAGAAGAGCATGCTAAATAGGTAAGTATTGAAATTTTGAAAAGGATGAACTACTGTCTATTGTTCTAAATTTATCGCCCTCGTGGGTAGCACAGTTGGTATAATCACTGTCCTCCCCACTTCCGGGTGGAAGAGACCTGAGTTCAAATCCTGTCGATGACGCGAGGAATTCTTATGGACCTTTTTCACAACGTGACTGAGTTGTCGGTCTCAGGCGAGGGTAGCTTGGTTTTTTCTTCCAGTAAAACAGCAAATCGACCACAGAACATACGAAATTTACAGACATAATATATACGGCGCAGTATGACCTGAGTTGCTGATGTCCCTAAAACCGTACAACAATGACAGCTACATCTAAATTTATCGCAGTATTTCTGTTCGGGAGATGGAAATTGGGAGTATGAAAACTGGCTATGGAATATGAATTGGACCTAAAACTTCTTCGGGGATCAAGAAAATTTGAAAATTTGGCGCTGTAGTCTCTTTGGAACACTCCCAGTTTTTTTTTTTTTTTTTTTGTAAATGTCCTCCGATGTTTTCCGCCATTCAGCCTTCAAATCGGCGACCAGTTCAACTCCATTTTTTAGGCGATATCCTCTCAGACCCACCGAACCATCCAATCCATTCTAGAGGTTCTCTGTGCAATTGAGGTCAGGGCTCTGTGCCGGCCAGTAACTTTTCGACGTTCGTATCTTCAAACCAGTCCGTCACAACACGAAGCAGTGTGACATGAAACGTTTACTTACTGCTACAGGTATGGGTATTCCTCGATGTGTTGCCACAATGTAGGAAGCGTATTGTTGTCCAGGACGTCTACTATACCTCATAATTCATGGGTTTTTCCCAAAGCAGCCAATGGTCCTAGGTCAAACTATGAAAAACAGCGCGAGACCATCAAGCTGCTCCTTCCAAACTTCACTGTCAGGACGATATAATCCGGCAGGTAGTTTTCTCTGGGCGTCTGCCACATCCAGGCACGACTATCAGACTGGTAGACCATGTAACATGACTCTTTACTTCCAAGCAAACTTTCAATTGGTATGTGGTCCAAGAACGGCGGGCCTTACACCAAGTTATATAGCATCTGACATTAGTTGGAGTGATAGTGGCTTGTATACAGCTACACGACTGTGCAGCTATATCATGCAGCATCCTGTGCGCTTGTGTTTCCCAATCATTCTTGTTTATAATCTGGCATGACCACCATGTCAGAGAACTTTTACAAAAAATCTTGAACACAATCGTTAATCGCATTTAGCAGTCACAGCCTTGAACCACGCTTCATTCAAAGAGCGTGTTCTACAGCTCTCGCTCCTGATCAGGCCCAATCGTCTCATTGAGAGCCTGTGTATGCTGCGACAACGTCGAACTGCGTTCTAAGGGAATAGTTCTTTGCAGGGCTCAACTGTCATGTTCCATCAGCTTCGGAGTTTTTTCCAGGTCGTTTAATGACGGTTTCAGCACCAGTCCGCTTCGAGATTTGCAGATAACATCATCAGTCGTCGACTTAGAGAGCCTCAGTGCCGTCGAAATGTTACACACAGACCTATTACTTATGTGGCACCCTATTATCATTCCACGTTGAAGACTCCATCGATCGTAGAATTTTGTCCAAAGGCACAGGATGCTTGGGTAGGACGTGACCATCTTTCAGTGGCGCGGTGCCCGGATATTAATGAGACGGCAGTGTATACTTCCATTTGTGTTCAGAAATAATTCAAAATTTTCCAAAAAAAAAAAAAAAAAAAGGGTCAGGTTTTAATGTCATTTTGGACAGCTCGGCAAATATTTCAAAAATAACCAAATATGAAATTTCAAAAGAACATTTTCATTGGGAGTAGAGTTGTTACTTCTGAGCAGAGGGTGGTTTTAAAGCCATCAGCAACCTAAACCATATTGATCAGTATATAATCTATATAATAATTTGCTTATGCCCCTCCGTCCGTCTGCCCGGGATGTTCTTTGAACATGAATAACTCAAAGACTAAACAAGATTTTGATCTGATTCCTTTTGCAATAGGTTTTATTTCGCAGTAACATTGACTGCGGAATTTTCAAAAAATTTTCCAAAAGATTTTCAAATCCCAAGAACTCATTTAGCTCCCAGTGAAACTAACTTTGCCTTGACTTTGAAGAGAACACACTTTCTTAGCTTTTCTCATCACAATCAACAAATGTCAAGATCAGACTTTCAAGAAAGTTAACGCTTTTTGCTCATGGGAATCTTTACTTAGCATTTTCCAAGTCCAGATAAATGTTGTGCCATAATTGTAATTTTTTAAAAGGATGATATAGCCATACAAGTAAAAATTGTCACCTTAGCTAGCAGCAAATGGAGCCAAACCCCTCGCAGGTAGCGCACTTCCTAGGGTCGTCGTCCTTTTCCACCCATACCGGGTAGAAAAGACCCGCGTTGGAGTCTCGTTGATGACAGGAGGAATTTTTATGGATGTTTTTAGCAACTTGGCTGAGTTAGTTGGTCTCAGGGAGAATAACATGGTTTTTGGTCCCGGAAACTCGGGTTTTTCGTCCAGCAAAATAGAAAATCGACCTCAGAACAGACGCAATTCACAGACAGTATACACGTAGCAATATGGCCTTATCCACTAATGCTCCTAAAACCGTAA
This sequence comes from Mastigoproctus giganteus, assembly GCF_048544385.1. NCBI lineage: Eukaryota > Metazoa > Arthropoda > Arachnida > Uropygi > Thelyphonidae > Mastigoproctus > Mastigoproctus giganteus. Next base: position 11,487,922 of record NC_143581.1, read on the forward strand.
ACAACAACAACAACAAGGGAGCTGAGGGAGAGGTTTTTGCAATTACTTAGTTATTAATCTTTACTTCGCGCTTATTTCTCCAAAAGTGTTTCAGTTTTGGCGAAATATTTACCACGGGTATTTTAGTATGTCTGTACATTGCGTCTGTTCTATGATTGATTTGCTGGATGAAAAAGCCAAGTTTCGGGGAGAAAAAACATGCTCCTCTCTCCTGAGACGACTAACTTAGCCACGTTGTGAAAAAGGCCCACGTCATTGACGGGATTCGGGCTCAGGTCTTTATGTACGTGTGGTTAAATCAGCGCCACCATCAGGCTTAATTCAGCTGACAAAAAAAAAAAAGGGTTATTTCCCAAGTTAATACTTTTTTTCCGGTACGAATAGCTCATTCTCCTTAAAAATAAAAATAACAAAAAACGTATTAGAGGAGGAAAAAATTCGCCATTCTACCACTTCCGATTATCTATAAATTATCTTCACTGAACCCTTCCTACATGTAATAGGAAGTTGTTTCTTTGACATCATCGTGGCTTCAGCAGTCTACTGCCATATTCCACTAGAAGAAACGATGCTGTCAGTTTTTTTTTTCTCTTGTTTTAGAATTCGGCACAAAAGCAGTTGCTTCCTGATCATGCCATACATACATACATTTCCCAAAGTGTGGTTGAATTCTTTATCAAGAGGAATTGTAAGGAGAGTAAAAGTTTAAATACAAGAAATAATCTAATAAAGAAGTGACCAAACTTGATTTCTCTTGACAGTGTGCCAAGTTTTTACATCTCGCTTTTCTTTTTATCTCTTACGTAAGTTTCGCAACGTACTGTTGTAAATGTCTTTATGCTCTGCGCAGAGTTCAAACTTCAAATGCACGTCAAACAGATTTTATGACATTGAACGAAGCATATAAATTGGCGAACTTCATCAAAGGCCACCCACCAGTTCATGTCTGGTTTCTTGATGGCGTGAACAAGTCAATGTTGTACACGGAAATCCGCGTGCTTTCACGTGGCTCTCTTAACAGAGACATTTATGGTGATTGCAAATCTCAATTTAAGGCAGTTGTGTAACTCTTTTAGTTCGCATACCTTTCTTAAAGTCCCTCCCAATTTTAGTGTATATCTCATGGTATAGTATTAGTACATCACAGAGCGCAACAAACGGTCCACACCCTTGTAGACACCCATTCTTAACAGAATTATTATTCGAAGATTTCGTCACCTTTTGTATGTTAGCATCAGGGGCGGCCTCATTTAGGAGCTAAAGGGGCTGTATTCTCTTTATAATTAATATAATTTGGGTTTTACTACTACATAATTGAAGTTAATGATTCCTGGAAACACTGTCAAATTATTATTTTATTAGTATTATTATTTATTTTCCTATTTATATGTATGTATATATATATATATATATATAAATTGGAAAATAAATAATAATAACAATCCTACCAACTGTGCTACCCACGAGGACCAATAAATTGGCCCTCGTCGGTAGCACAGTTGGTAGGATCGCTGTCCTCCATACACCGGGTGGAAATGACCTGAGTTTGAGTTCCCGTGAGGAATGTTTACGAAACGTTTTCACAACGTGGCTGAGTTAGCCGGTTTCGGGCGAAGTATCACGGTTTTTTCTCCCGGAAAACTCTCGTTTTTCATCCAGTAAACAGAAAATCGACCTCAGAACACACGCGGTTTACAAACAATATACGCAGAGCAATATGGCCTTAATCGCTAATGCTCCTAAAACCTTACTACAACAACCAATTTATTATTTTGGTAAAGTGTAACGTGTTCATTGTCTAACGGCCCCAGGGGGTTCCCCCATCTCGGTGTTGTGTACTGTTTGTGAAACACAGAATACTGTGAAGGCCAGAGATTTTAAAAAGTGTAACGTAGTACATGTTTATGTTGTGCAGTGTCATGATGTGTTGTTCCTCTGACCTTTTAGCCGTTGGGCCCCTAGTGGGACCCCCCCCAGTTGCCCACACTTAGCCCCGAGGAGGCAGGCCAGGCATAGAGGGATCGCACTAGAAGTAAGTACTCTGGCAGGCCCTGTCACCTAATTTCTTAAGATTTCAGTGGCAAGGGCCTTAAAAAAATAAAAATAAATAAATAAAATAAAATAAATAAAAAAATTAAATAAATAAAATTAAATAAATGAAATAATAATAATAATAAAAAAAAAATAAATAAAATAATAATGAAAAATAAATAAAATGCATATTCAGTTAGAGTAGGGGTGAAGATTGAGGAAGGGGGGGGGGATGTTGTTGTTATTTGGTTTTTAGGAGCATTTGCAACTAAGGCCATATTGCTCCCGGAATATGCGGTGGTCATTCCCTGACCTTTCCACATCCTCCGTATTTGGTGGTGACGGGCTCGAACTCCGGTCTAATCAAGAAGCGTGTGCTACACACTGCTGCTCCTTCCCACCTGGCTACGGAGGCGCCGGAAGGGGGGGGGGACAGATAGAAATATGGGGATGATAGGGAAGGCAACCCCAGAAAGGTCAGTGGGGACTGGCCCCGCCAGGAGAAAAAGGAGGTGGCAGGGAGGGGGAGGAGACAGAAACCCGTCCCCTCCCTCTCCCTACCAGGGGAGGGGGGGATTAAAGTGAACCAAGTTAGGGTACCCGGTTCGGAATGCTAGTTGGCCAAGAAAAGCAGTTGACATCTAATGGCACACCGGTGGCGTTGTCAGTCTTTATCTAGGAGATTGTCTTATTGGTCACATCCGTGAGAGTCAAGTCCAGTAGTATACGAACCTTTTGTCTTTCTTAGATTGTCTTAATTTGTGGGTTGTCTCTATTCAAAGGTTCTTCACTTGGTAGTTATCTTTGGAGAATGTATGGTAGTTCACACCAATGATGCTAATGCTGGTCAAGTTTAGCTGCCTTGTTCCAGTACCATCAGGGTCCCTGGGTTCATTTAGTAGAGGGTTATCACGTTGCTGCAATTTGTTGTCTTCTTCTCAAGAAAAGCTGCTGTGCGTAGTTGGTGAGAGCTTGATACTCTTCCTTAGTATCCAGTAGGTGGTTTTCTTTGCCTTTTGGTATATAAATCAGCTTTGTGATAAGCTGGCAGCGGAGGTCATTGTAGAGGGGCCACTCGTGCATGAGGTGATCCCAGTCCTCATTTCCTCCACAGGAGCATGTTGGGTCCTCTTCTAGGCCAAAGGTTGTTAGTTTTGTCTTTATTGCACCATGGCCAGTAAGCAAATACGAGGCATACAGGCCTGGAGAAAACCATATTAGGGATTTTGGATAGACTCTGCTAATATCTGCGATGAATCTCCTGGTGATTTCCCCCTTAGTTGAATTTGTCCAGCGGTCCTGCCACACCTGCTGCATGTGTGCTTGAAGTCTCCTCTTCTCTATTTTTTGGTTGTCGGTAAGATTCAGCTCGAATCCCAAGGGTCTGAGACACGCCCTTAGAAAGATGATACAACATTCCAGTTCACACCACCTCCAGGTCAAGGGGGAGGGCTCCCACCAGGACCTGGAGGGCGTGAGTACTCCCAGTGCACCAGGCACGAGAGATGGAGAGCAGGACCGTGCGTTGAGTGGAATCCAGGATTTGTCTGTTTACTGCAGTCGTAGCCTTGCCAAACCAAATCCGGCTGCATACGTAATCACAGGGATGAAGATAGCCTTGTAATACAACGAGAGGGTTCGCTTGCTGAAACCCCAGTCCCGATGGGATATCCTAGCAACCATGGCAGTATAGTTTCTTACTTTGGTTCTGATGTATTTGAGATGAGCTTGGAAGGAGAGTTTTCTGTCTAGTACTATGCCAAGATATTTCAGTTGCTCCGACAACTTTATGGTCTTGTTTCCAATTTTAATCTGTGGTGGTCTTGTAATACAGAGAGTTCCTTTAAGAAGCAGAGGGTTTGTTTTTGATGATGATATACTCAAGCAGTGTGTTTTTGCCCATGCACTCACTCCAAATCATCCAGTCCTGGATGATTTGGAGTGAGTGCATGGTTTGCCAAGGTCTCAAGCTGGGTCCTGGAATTTGCAGCCACTGTCAGGATGAGGTCATCAGCGAAGGCTTGTGAACGAACCTCCCCGAGGTCAACGCATAGAAATTCGTCCATCAGCATGTTCCATAAGATCGGCCCTGGGGCAGCCACGGTGTATCCGTCTTGTGAGTTTCTGATGAGCATTTACTGTGATAACCCTATTTGAGAGGTAGCTTTTCATGATATTGAACAAATTGTCTGGTACATTTGCTTGCCTGAGTCTGTGGAGGACGCTCGGCCACCAAAGGGTGTCGAACGCCCCCGCAAAATCAGTTGTAATCATCAGGAAGTATTCCCTGTCTGCTTGGCGGGCCTCAGTGAGCAGTGCCTGTAGAGCATCAACCGTGGAACGCTCCAGTCTGAAACCATATTGGTTTGGTGATACTAGGTTCACTTTCTCATAATGGCTTTGGATCCGTACATGGAGGAGACGCTCTAGGAGCTTGCTGCATACTCACAATAGGATTATGGGCCTGTATGAACTTGGTAGATGTGGTGGTTTTATCAGATTTTTAAGGATAAGTTTCATATTTGCAACCTTCCAGTCATCCGGGAAGGTGCTAGTGTGTCGGCAGAGATTGAATAGGTGCAGCAATAGCTCCGGGGAAAACTCCACAACCTTCTTCACAATCTCAGGCTCGAACAGGTCAGGCCCCGGACATTTTTTCCCTTTGATAAGAGCTGCCATGGCTTGGAGTTCTTTCTGTGTGAACTGCAGTTCAACTTGTCCAGTCCAATAGGTTTCATTTTCGCTTCAGATCTCATGCTGCTGAGTTGTTGTTGGTTTAATGTTTGGATGAAAAACGTTAACATATTTGAGACTGAGTCCCTCCAGGTGGTAGTTAGGTTTCCCTGTGGGGTTTCTGTAGTGGCGGTCACTTCCCCACCCCGGGAGTTTGTTTGTGGTGATTTTGTATCCACCCCCCAGGGGTCAGAATTTCCCGTGTAAGAGACAAGTCGTTCCCAGGATTGCTGCTTTGATTTCTTTATTCCTTCCGTATTCGCGTTTCTTGCTGTTCAATATAATTGTTTAAGTTCTTCAATCCACATCAGGCCAAGATCTTCTCGCCCTTTGGAATGCTTTCCGTTTGGCTTGTACCTCCTTTCTCATCCTTCGAAGCTCCTCGTTCCACCAGGGCACCACTCCCGGAGAAGGTTTTTTCCTTTTAATTGTGGCATTGCAGACTTGTGTTAATAGGATGGTAATCTCTTTTTGAAGAAGGTTTGGATTTTGAGTTTGCCTGAGTTTCTGCTGTTGTCCCACCATTTCCAGCAGGACACCGCTGAACGTGTCCCAGTTTGTTTTTTTCTATTGCATATCTATGTTGCATTACTCTGGAAATGGGTTGTCTATTGCGGCTTTTTGTGATCCTGAATGTAATGGCTCGGTGGTCCGAGGTCGTCCAATCATCTTGGACCTTCCAGTCGGAGATATAACTGGCTGTGTTTCTTGTAGCAAGAGAAATGTCAGTAGTGGCTTCCAAAGGGTGCTGCTGAAAGTGGGGAGGTTGTTTTGCTTATTGAGGATTCCAAAAGGGGAGTTACCCAGGTCTTTGGCCGTTTGTTGCTTCTTGATGGTCTGGTGTTGTGCTGTACCACGCGGGAGACCTGCAGTTTACATCTGCCCCGACGATAATTCCTCCTCCTGGGAGAGTGTTTAGTACACTTTGAAGGTATCTTATAGCCCTGATAATATCTTCACCTGGACGGCAATATAGGGCGACGACATAAAAGTTTCCAAGCGCTGTAATAATGTGGGCACATACGGCCCAGGCTGTGCAAAGTTGGGTTATATTTGTGGCTGTGATGTCACGGTTTCTTACAACTATTGCTGCCCAGGGGGTTTCCTCTTCCATCTGGATGACTTTGTAGGTCAAGGGATAGCCTCTGACCTGGTTCTTGTGGGCGTGCGGCTGTGCAAGATAATTACGTCCGTGTTGTCCTCATCTGCCCGAATCCTGATTTGGCCGACCACATCCTGGGCCCGTTGTGCGTTAATTTGCATTATTTTTACCTCTTCGAAGTAAAATTTTTTAAGGTGTCTCCCCATAATCAATCCGTTGTTGGTGCTGACCCTTGGCTTTTATATATGTTGGACATATTCTGTCTCTGATGGAATGTGCTGAGTCCATTTTGAAACTTTTACAGTTCACACAAATAGGATCTTTGGTTTTGTTAGGACAGCTGTTAAATTCGTGGACTTTTTCAGCACAATGGCCGCACGTTGGCACTGTCTGGATACTATTGTGTGAGGTCTGGCCGAACCTGCAACACTTGAAGCATTTAGGCACAGCTACGTGTTCGCGAAAGCGGTGGCTGCCCCAGTTTATGTATACCCTTGCTTGATTATTTAGGACCTTCCAGGCGATTGGTTGAGTTGAACAATCCAGTTTTTTCCTTCTCCTTCGACTGTTTTCGAGTATTTAGGTGTGATTAAGACATCTGCCTCTAAGTCTGGGAAGTACGCCTACATGTTCCACAGTATAGTTCCTCAATGAGTTGCTGTGGGGTCAGGTTGTCACTGAGGTCAAAAATGATGATAGAGGGCCCCAACTTTTTTGGCGCCTCTGCCTTTAAACCCATTGTCGTTATTTTTGCATTGGTCATAATTTTTTTGTTAGCTTCTTTTTTACTTTCCGTTTCGATTACTATGCCTGTATTTCTAGTCTGCGCGTGTAGCACATTGGTATCGTCACCGTCCTCCCCACACCGGGTTCGAATCCCGTCGATGACGCGAGGAACTTTAATGGGTTTTTTTCACTCCGTGGCTGAGTTAGTCGGTCTCAGGCGTAGATAGCAAGGTTTTTCTCCCCAGTAACGGGTTTTTTCGTCCAGCAAAACAGGCAAATCGACCATAGAACATACCCAATTTACAGACACAAATACGGGTTAATGTATTTAATTACGGGCAACCCTAAAATAATAATAATAATAATAATGCCTGTATTTCTAGTTTTTCTTATTGCTTTTATTTTCGTAGTTTTGAGATCATCTTTCAACTGTCATTATTTTGGTCTTGATTTGTTCACTTGTATGTGATTCTTTGGAGTTAATGGGTCTGATAACCACCAGATTCTGCTGTTTTATCAGGGTACTCTTTCTTATATGCTGGGGGTTCTGTCGACTGGTCTGTGGTGGATGTCCTTGGATGGCGGTACCCAGTTTAGAGGTTGGAAGGTTCTTAAGTACAGCGCCGGCACAAGAGGGCACTGTAGATGATTCAGGTTCTGTGGTTAGGCCCAGTTCCTGCTCGGGTGAAGACTGGGGAAGCATTGTGCAGACGTCTAAGGCCTTTTCCAGTATTGTAGACCTTGTCTTGATTTCTTCATTGACAGCTTTTAGCTTCTCATTCTCAATTAGAAGAGCTGTTATGATTGTTTCTAGACTTGTCCAAAGTTCCTGGACATAGTTTCCAGTGGCTTTGGTGAATCTTACGGAGTCTTGGTTGAGGAGTGCCACCAAGTTCCTGTGCAAGACTGAGATGGTCTGATGGAGGGAGGTGGTGTCTCCCTCATTAAAGGGGGCAGTCAGAACAGGTGGTGCAGGAATGGAAAGCATACTGGATAGTGGGATCCCAGATGAGACCACTTGGTCCAGAGCAGATGGTAGTTGTGTAGCCAAACAGTCTGCTGGGGCAGGTTGAAGTGGCAGAGCTGATGAAGTTTGGTAAGCACCTGAGGAGACTCATGTCTCAGGAACAGCAGCCATAGGAGTGTTTGGAGCTGCAGGTAAGGCTGCAGTTGAGGTGGAGTTTGCCATCGATTCGAGGATGGAGGCAGCTATTGGTGTAGAGATTCTTTGGTCCAAGGTGGAAGCTGAGTAATTATGGTCTATGAAAGGTGATATACAATTATTATTCGTCTGTGCGGGAAGAGGAGAGCAAGAGGAGCACAGAGGACAAACTCTGGACCTCCTCTTGTACTTCTTTTTTTTAGAAGTCTCCGATTCGTCTCTCTCAGACGTGCTGACCTCATCCTGTGAACTTTCAGCATTTTCATTATTTTCAACCATGTTTCTGTGCCGGGACGAAATTTGTAAGTTCAGGGTGTGAATGGTTTTACTGAATTTTAGTCAAGTCTCCAGAAATGGCTAGTGAAGAATTTAAATAATTAACAGAAGAAGAGTTCCAACTGTAGTCGGTAGGGGGCGCTAAAAGAGATGGGAATAAATTTGCATATTGTATTCTTGGGCGACAGAGGACTGCTGATGTCACCCGAGGGTCAGTAGTCAGATGTATCAATGCACAGTAAAAGAAAATCCCCTTCAAAAGCTGCTATGCATTTAGTATGTTCCAAAATTAATAACCGCATATTAATTAACTCAATAGAAAATCAGTATTAATTACTACTGACATCATAATTAATAAATAAATGTTCCTAATTAAAAGTTCTAACTTTAGTTCCTGGCTTCAGGAGGACCAACGGCCGATCGCCCTGGAGGTCACGTGACTTATTATTTCAAACAAAATGGCGGAAGAAGAAAAGCCGAATCATTCGCGTCAAAACAATATGTCCCTCAAAATCCCAGCCCAGCTTTGCAATCAGCACGTTTTAAGCCATTCTTCATATAGACATTGATTAGCACCCCACACATCTAATTTTTCCTTTCTAAACCCGCAGGCTGACATTGCTGAGTGGTCGGGAGAGAGTGCAGTAGCAAACTATGGTGGTAATTCTTCGATTGTCAGCAGAGGACTGCGAATTTCTTTACAACTCTTCACATCAAGTCATTTTTGTTGTAATCCTTTGTACAGCATGAATTTTTATCGTAGGGTCCTGCATACATTTCTTTTTGAATTTTTTGGACTTCGTGCAAAGGCCTCTTGAACTGCCTGAACATTTTATGTACACATGGATATGGATGGTCTTCTAGAAGGACAGATTTACCAGGGTGCAGTGGGCATTTTCTCCATGGGTCTAACATTACGCTGGGTACCAAACCAGTGCACTACTTTTCTGGATCCTCCCGCATGACCTTATTTTTAATGGCCTTTAAAAATATACGTGCCCAGAGCTCCAGGCTGTAAATCCACCATTTGTTTTTCCATTGTGTATATCATCAGTGATTGATCTGGTTATTATTTTCTGCAACATTCCTTACATGGTTTCTGGTCCAGTGTTTTATATCGTTCTGGCTCTGTAATTTCTTCGTCTTTCTATATTTTGAACGAAAGAAAAAAAAAGTTAGCATCGCAGTAAATGCCAAACAATTTTCTAAATAATGAACATTCAATGATGGTATCGTATTATCGTGAAAACTAAAGTAGCACAATTTTGAAAATAGGGTCCCTCTCGCTCGCTTTTCAGTAGTGAATCATGTATCTCTATTTAATGATAAACAAATAAATGCATATAACTAAAATTATTGTTTACGTTTACATACCACTGTTATACTGATTTCACCAATTTATAGGCCCTCGTGGGTAGCCCAGCCCAATTGGTATGATCGCCGTCAAGCCTTTTCCGCCCCATACCGGGTGGAAAAGACCTGAGTTTCAATCCCATCAATGATGGGAGGAATTTTTATGGGTAATTTTCACAACTGGGCTGAGTTAGCCGGTCTAAGGCGAGGGTAGCATGGTTTTTTCTCCTGGAAACTCTGGTTTTTAGTCCAGCAAACAGAAAATCTACCTCAGATCACGCGCAATTTATAGTCAATATACATTGAGCAACATGGTCCTAGTCGCCGATGCTCCTAAAATCCAACAACAACATCATCAATTTATATTCGATTCACATTATTACATGATTGCGAATAGTGATAATAGTATAGGGGGCTTCAACTTCAGGTTGCGCATGGAGTCCCGGAATGGCCAAATCAGCCACTAGTTACCGTCATGAACGTCGCCATTTCACTAGGGGAAGAGCACTTATTTTTTGATGACCGGTATATATTCGTAGACAGTCTAGTGAAAGGTATGAAGTAATATAAAAATTACGATCTGAAGTCTGTGGCGCAATTGCCCCTCCCTAACTACGCCCATAGTAACCGATTGCATTCTGCAGTAGTTCAGCTTAGTCTTTTCCATCTTTATTCTCAGTTATTTTCTTAACTAATTTCAGGCAATCACTAAAGGAAATCAGAAATAATATATTTGCGAATTTACATCCGTTCATTTTGTTCTCCCAAATCTGCGTTTGCGAACACTCCTGACTGTCTGGAAAAGAGGGAAATCATGAAAGTGACATGCGCAGTTGATGTTTCCGTTTTCTTCCTTCAGCTCCAACCTGCGGCCTTGCTGTTATGTAACCGGAAGTGCATCCTGCATATGCATTCTCTTGGAAATAAGAGTGGCCAGTAAACTGTAGCTATCACACTTTTGAAAGTTTAGTTAAATGTAAGAAAGATGGAGTCATTTTGATGTAACGTATGGTTATGGCGACAGTTATCTTGAATATGCGAATGCTTACTTATTAACTGCAGACCTTTCACTTTTTTTTAAATCTTATTTCGTACAGTGGGGTACATTGTTGGTTGCTAAAAGACTCATGTGCCAGTAAAGCTTGTGTGCTGATTTTAGTAATGATTTTTATCATACCACGCATAAATTTTAATTCTTAAACAGTATGTACACAAATAAAATAATTATCATGATGGCTTCAAAATGTTATCCTTGGCCGTCATCTTGAAATGAGCATTAGAAACTTGACAAATGAGGTACCATTGACTGAACAGTCTTTTACTGTATTTAGTTTCACTGAAATATATTTACAGAAAGAAATAAGAGGCTCACGGATTTCATTTCCAATTATTTATGTAATCTCTATTTTCTCATCTGTGCTCAGTTTCTAATAAGGCATAAACTTTGATCTCTTTCTTCAAGAATTTGACCAGTTGTATTTACTATTACATTATCCATTTTTTGACAAAAAATTATTTCAGTCAGTTGCTGCATTTCCTCTAATACTTGAAAATTGGATTTTGTGCTTCTTTTGTACAGTTTTAGGTCTGATTACTGTAATGTAAAAGACCTAATTAATTTTTTTATTTTTATTATTATATCTCTTAGCAATAATTTTTCACTCAAAATAGCTTCCCCCTTTTCTCTTTACAGCCCCAGTGTTATCTTCACTTCTATAAACTAATCTTTCCAAATTATTTTGTATTATTATTAGCCATATGGTGCAAGGAAGCCTGAAGCTTATGCTGCACCAGCCAAAAAAATTCCCAAGTCACCCTGAGAGAGAGAGAGAGAGAGAGAGAGTTAAAAGGAATCACCAAGAAAGAGAAGAATGATGATATCCAGCTTAGGACCCCGGCTGTGCCAAGCCCATACTCACCAGATGTGAGCCCCCAGGGTTCACATCTCTGCGATAATGACTAAAACCATCAAAATAATTACCAAAATGTGTGTGTGTTTTTTTTTTTCTTTTTTTTCATAATTCTTTCACTGAGAATTATCCACTATGATAATCACATGGCAGAAATCTGAGAAAATAATGTAATAAACCATTGTTGTTTTTTTTTGGAAGTATTGTACAAAAGTGTAAATTATATTTATGAATATAATGAATATTTTATATGTGTAAAGCTTTAATAAAAAATATTTATTTAGACAGCAAAATGTCTGAGATTTTTTTTTGGCTTTTTTATATAAGGTAACAGAGTACAACCATTAATTTATGTGCCAGGATACAGATCCACATTCAGTTCTATTTTCCTTGAAGCTTGTGTATTGTTAAATTATGTTTCTAAGGCAACATTTTCCCAGGAAAGCTGTTGTAATCACCCAGTGACTAGGGTAATTGTCTCCCATAGTTAAAATTTTCCAAAATATTTTTGTTTACACTAGGCTTTGTAAGACATAGCAACCTTTCAGCACTTGGGTATCTGATGTAATTTTCATAAGGTGACTCCTAGCTGTAAGACATAAGCTGCCATTAATGTATGAAAAATTGTTAGTCACAAATAAAAATTTTGAATTCACTTAAAATACAAAAGTTAGCATTATGAAAAAGAACAAAAATTCAGTTTAATGAGAAATACCATGATCAACAATAGTCAACCGAAGAACTCTAATGGGTTTTAGATTGCCATAAGCAGTCCTGCAACTTGTAAACAACTTCTGTACTTATTTATTTCCCCATATACAGTAATTCTCTAAGTCTCTGTATCCTTTTTCTTTCAAATTTTTCATATATTGCCAATAAACTTTGTGAGTCAGATGAAAATGCCCCTCATGGGCAGAATTTGGCCGATATGCTTGGTATCATCTTAGATAATGAATAAAAATGGAATAAGTTCTTATTTGTGATGCAAGTCATCTGCAGTGTCAGAATTTTCAACTATATTCGTCCTTGTTTTCAGCCTACATATTACTTTTATTATTCTCCTAACTTTTCTGTAGCCTATCCTTCTTCTCAGCAGGTGATACTTACAGCTGCTAATATGTGTATGTACATAAATAAATTTCTGTTTATACACTGTATGGCTAGAGGAATTTACAGTGGTAACTGATGATTTACCAGTGCAGCAGTTAATAATGGGCTGCGTAGCATTTTTGCAGCATGATCTCACAATGTGCATACCTGTGCCAATGTACCTTACCAGAGCTAGTCGTTGTGTGTATCTGACCTTTCTGTGAAATTATAATATGCTATGTAGGTCCAACCTTTAGTTCACATTTTGTTTCTGGTAGCCTTTCAAAAATGACACCCAAATATTTTCTTCCATCATTTATATTTGTAAAAGGAAATTTGTATATGATATCTGGACATATATATATTTAATGTCATATTTTGCATTTTATATATATAAATATATATATATATATATATATATATATATATACGTACATACCATATTATTTTATTAAATATGTGTATTAGTTTATAGGGAAGATTATCATAAGAGACATACCATAGATAAATCTATGGAGAATGCCTAAATGAAGTATGTCATATACATAAAGGTTAATATACAAAAACTTATCACTGTATACCTACAATCTGGGTGACTTCTAGGTATACAGCGATGATAAGTTTATGACGTATATTAATCTCTGTGTATATGTAACATACTTCACTTATGCATTTTCCAAAGATTTATCTATGCATGTCTCTTATGATAATCTTCCTCGTAAACTAATATGTATATCTAATAAAATAATATGGTATATATATTACATTATGGACATAGTGTATCTGTTGCTGCCACAATGGCACTAGCCTATAATTTCAGTATATTAATGATTATCAACTTATCGTATTACTCATTTAATATATATAGGGTAAAAATGATCAGGTGCACCTATTTCCTGCTGTCTTTTTATAATTTATATAATGTAAAAGTCCCTTCATGTGGCTGTATTATATCGAAGCTTGCTAACTATCTGATTGCCCATGCCGATACATTTTTTTTTCCAGTTACAGGCTTGATAATTACTCATACATTAATTAATTAATCTTCTATTCACCTAAAATACATTATTTTGGGCAAATAGAAGATTAATTGTTTGAATACACATTTGCTCACAGAATGCAGTCCATAATAATGTGTGTTTTGGCTTTCTTGGAAAAAAAAAACAGGGAACATTTTAGCATTCCCTGGAATATAAAAAGAATTTATTTTATTTTATAATAAAACGGTAATATGATTTTATAATTTATAGTTTGTCTTGTAAGTAAGGTGTATTTATCTATATAATATTTGTGTAATGCACACCTGCATTTAGTCTTACTTAAACATTATCACGTACACCTTTTGGCATCTCTCATATTGTGGGATGGGGCCTGCATAGCCAGGTGGGCAGGAGCAGCAGTGCGTAGCACACACGCTTCTTGATTAGACCGGGGTTTGAGCCCATCACCACCAAATACGGAGAATGCGGAAAGGTCAGGGAATGACCACCGCATATCCCCGGAGCAATATGGCCTTAGTTGCTAATGCTCCTAAAAACCAAATAACTAACTAACTAACTATATTGTGGGATTATCTTCACAACTGAGTTGTCGTGTTTGCAATACCAGGGTGCCTGCTCACCCATCGATGAAAGGCCAACAAGCCTTGAAACGGTGCTGTCTGGGTGTGGTGCCCACTGAGAATAAGTAACAATGGTCTTCTCTATTAGTGAAGCATTACTTATTTGAGGCAGTGCAATACATGGTAACTTGTTGTGAACGATGAGCACAATATGAGGTACAGTTGAAATGATGCCCATTACACTACTATCGTAGTTTTCCTTTAAGAGTTGTCTATGGTGTTTATGGTGTTTTTACACCTATATTATATAGTCTTGTAACTAATACGAGATATTTGTGTTCTAGTTTATACTCCAGTATGACCACCAGGGCACAGGAGTTTATAAATGCCATGAATATAATTATTAATTGCATTTTGCTGGCATGCAGGCTTGAACTGTGGTCCACTATTAAGAGTGTGTGCTACTGCATTCTTGCTCCTGACATTTGGCTACCTCAGGCCTAGAAGTTGTAACTAAAAACTTCACTTTTTATTGCATCTCAATAGCCAGACAGCATTTAAATTTTATAAATTGCTGTCTGTATACAGATTCCTTTATAAAGCTATAACATAATTTAAAAATGTAATATCAGTTTATGACCTGTTTTATAGTATCAATTGTATGAAAAGTATTTTAAATATCTTAGTGAATGCACTATAATGAGACAGAAATGTTGAAATTTTGATATCATGTGATAATCGAGATAAATGAATACGCAACTCAATTAAGTCATAAGTGTGATTAATATGTTTAATTTTTATTTTATAACTGAATTATATTTGTATACAGATGTGATTTTGATTTGAATGTAACCTTTCTAGATGTCATGTTATGGCAATCAATTTAAATCATTATAATTAAGTTTTTATAGACTGTAAATACAAATTTTGAAACCAGGCTTGTGTCTTCTGTAGGTTCATGTGAGTACCAGTGCCAGGACACAACCTGCCTAAAAAGTTTTAATTTGGTATGTAATGGCCAAGTGGATTGTGCTGATCATAGTGATGAACGTAACTGTCCTGTCACGTCGGAAGTATCTCCGGCATTGTTTTTGCATGACCAAGCACTGGCTGCTCTACAAAATGGTAAGAAAATATGCTTACTGTAGTTTTGAAATAAGTTTTATTTCTATTATAAAGTAAGATTTAATTATTTTAATTCATGTCTTAAACATTTCACAGTTCTCTTATTCCCTATTACTTATAGTGATTCTCACTATCATTCAGCTTTTAGCCTAAGAATATTTTAGTACAGTGGTCAGCAGTCTTACTTTGATTGTAGATCAATATATGGTTTCTGCATTGTCTTATGGGTCAATTAAAAATTCCATAACTCATCTTGTGATCAGTTTATGCACTTCTTTTTTTTATGAAAACCCCAAACAAGAAAGGTATCAAAACCTATAGTACTTAGTACCGTGCATGGGTTGAAGGAGAAGTATGCGGGGAGGGGGATGCCGGAAACTTTGCTCTAGAGACTAAACATGGGTTTCACCACTTCAAGCCTCCAATAAGCAAAGTGGTGGTATTTCACCGGTTGATGAAAGTCATCTACCACTTAGAGTCTCATGTTTATATGGTGTCATGTGCAGACTACTTATGATCATTCTGTTTACCTGTATTTGTAAAAAAGGCCTTGTGCATTGGGAATAAGCATATTAAAAAATAAATTTGTAATGACTGATGAAATGGAAGAAATAAAACCCTTTGCTAAAAACATATATGCTGGGAAAATAAAAGTTAAAACTTATAATAGGATAAAAGCAGTAAGATACACAGATAAATAATAAAAATATTAAAGTGATAAAAACAAAACATATACATAAAGAAGCTTTCAGAGCAAAGTACTCGTTTATCAACTAAGAAAAATAGTGGCATATCATCATATTATAGAAGAAGCATACAAATAGCAAACACGTGGCAGAAAGCATACGATTAGCAAACCTGATAAAAAGCATGAAACAAAGACAAATCAATGCAGATCATGGAGAGCAACTAACAGAAAGATATGTAAATATATGGTTGGGGGATTAAACATAGGAATACTACAGTAAACTGTCGAAATAACGGAACATTTGAGCTAATGGCACATTGAGATCAGTGCTGAAAAAAGAAAACAGCAAGTCACATGATTACTGTATTTGTTTAAGTTCGCCATTTTGAAAGTGAATTCTGTATTGATATCACAGATTATATGCTGTTTTACATTTATTTTAAAATAAATATCCCTCACTACGGCTCCTAATGCTAATAAACCTCATACAGAAAAGAACAACAACATTAAAACTTAATGACAAACTTGATATAATAATAGAAAATAGAATGGGAGTAAGTAGGAGTGTATTAATGGCAGAATATAACATTGGATTGTCAACATGTTTATGCTTTTTATATGCAGTTAATAAAATTGCATTCTTAATCTCTCTGTTTCTTATTTACCCTCATTATTTCTGCATAAAATATATTAAAAATAAAACTTTCTAGATAATGGAAAAATTGAAATAACAGCATCTTGAATCCCTAAAGGTGCCATTATTCTGAAAGTCCACTGTATAATTAATAAAAGAGGGACTGTTTCAAAAACTGGTTATTGCAATATTTGGAACAACTTAAATGTAACACTTCTATGCATTATGTTTAAGCTGTTTCAAATAAACATGAGGCAGCTAAAAGAAAGAGAGGCAAAATATCAACCATTAGACTCTGGGGAAGTAGGGTGACATTACAAGAAGTTTACTATCACTCGTGTTGCAAAATAGCCATCACCCTAACAGGCTGTACAGATCCCTTTATTATGATTATTACTGTCAACCACCACACATATGTGAAGTGCCTCTAATCAAGAACAATGGTGAGAATTATGTGTGAGGTTCAAAATCTTGCCATCAATGCATGGGTTGAAATTAATATACTTGTCACACTATTAATGAACTGAAACAGCGGAATGTGCGAGATTGGATTGTGAATATCCCCCTCATGTTCCGAGATACAGTTTAAAAGACTATTATAGTCTGTTTCACCACTGTCACACACCTCACAATCTGGGCATGTAATCTAATAACAGAATCTGCATGTTGCATTAAGGGAACAAATGAGCCGGAAACCATCTATGTGCAACCAATGTGGCAACATTGCAACCCTGGCGAGATTCCCAGAAATGACCAGATAGTAGATGATGTAAACTTTGATAATTAGTGCATTATTGCAGTCTGAATGAAAGACTGAATTACTTTCATAATACTGGAATTTATCCACAACACATAGAGGGTGAGGGTTAAAGAACATACAAGAATGGACAATTAAGTTTCAAAGCTACTTTTTTTTTATTTCTTGCCAGTTGGATTGATAACACTGTAATCGTGCCAGCTGCATATTCATGACATAGTAGGAGACTACTCAGCTAAATTTCAATTCACTACATTTATTAGTAGAATAACTGCCTGGTGAAGTGGCACATGTCTAAATATTTTAACTGTTAAAAATGGAAATGATAATCAAGCAAAGAACAAATGTGAAATTTTGTGTTAAATTGGGTAAGACATCCGTGGAAATGTTGGAAACGATAAGACAGGCATATTCATGTCTAAAAATAATGTTATAAAGTGGCACAAAAGGTCTCATGAAGGTAGAGAAGTAGTGAAAGACAATGAATGGTGTGGCACACTGATTTCCAAATTGACGGACTGGTTTCCAAATTGATGGCACACTGGTTTCCAAAAACTATGAAACAAATTATGGTCATGGATCTCCCTATTTTTTCAAATCTGGCAGCATGTGATTTTTGGCTTTTTCCACAATTAAAAAATTACCTGAAAGGTGTTTTGCAGATGTGGAAGAAGTCAAAATGAATGTAAAACAAATTTTGAAGGATATCAAAGTTGATGACTTTGGTAACTGTTTCAATCAGTGGCAGATGCACTGGACAAAGTGCATTAGAGAGAGAAAGATAATTAAAGACAAAATTAAAAATTGCTAAAGTTTTGCTGTGTTTCAAATTTCACAGTGAAATTTCATATTTGGACAGTTCCACATAGAAACATTAGCAGAATTGTGTAGTAGGTTTGGATTTTATTAATAAGCAGTCTTTTTCCAACAGTCCCCAACTTAAATATGCATGTGATATAATCTCTCTCTCTCTATATATATATATACACAATTTTGTGAAATTCTTGTACACAAGGATTTATCCATGAAATTAGAAATATTATTTTTCTTGCTAACTTTCTGGTAGGCATGTGGCCAATTTAGTATTACTAGTGGCAAATGTTGAAAGAAAGCTAGTTTATAATGCATCAGTTTAAAATAAAATAAAAAAAAAAACCATTCTCACATCACCTACCCATCCCTTCCAATAATTTGTGTAGTTCTTCCTTGAATTTATTCAACCTACTCACTTCCACGACAACAGAAGGAAGCTTTTTCCAACAATAAACTGGCTGAAGGCAAACTCTTGAACATCTATTCTGCAACCAATGAATTGAAGGTTTTCTTGATAAGACTATCCTTTTGTTCCCATCACCAATCTCGTTTCCTTCTCTGCACACCTGTTCCAGTAGATCTACATCCATCCTAAAATGAGGCCTCTAAACCTCTATACAGTAATCAAGATGCAGCCTAACCATTCCCTTGTACAATGGAATAATCACCTTATTCCTGCTAGCAAAGTTACTGTATATCACTGACAAAACCTCATGAGCTTGCTCAGAAAACTTCATATCTGACTGCACAGTTAGCCTCAGGTCTTTTTCATTTTCCACTACCCTTAGTATAGTACCACACAATTTTTTTTTTTCTTTTTCTATTAAAACTCCAAACCTGGAAGGTATTAGAACCTATAGTACTTAGTACCGTGCATGGGGTGAAGGTTGAGAAGATAAAAGAAGATACTTGTTGATATTAGACTTGAATTTCTGTAGATTGTAATTTTCAGGAAATACATATGAAACAGAAGTTGAAAAGATAAATGAAGAAGAAAAGTTAGTTCTGTGAGTTTGAAATTGGACAGTAAAAGATGCAGACTGGTTGCAGCACCAATTCAGACTGATTTAGAAGAGAGAAAGGGAATTATAGAAATCAGTTCAGAAGAACAGTGCCCACGGAAGTATCTATAGAAAAGGCAAGCAGCAAAAAAAAAGAATGTCTATGAGACAGAGAGTGGAGAGACTTGTAAGAGATGTATTAGTAATCAGCCTAACTGCCCTTTTTTAAAGGAGCCTGGAAGAGGTTAAGGAAGCACAGCCCCAGATATGAGAACAATATTCCATGGTAAGGTGGATTTGAGATTTGTACAGTGTAAATGGCTATTTATAAAAAAAGTAACGTAGAGAGCAAAAGAGAACACCCACATTTTTAGATGCATATGTAATGTGCTTGTAATGTGTGATATTTGTGATGTGCTTATGCCAAGAAAGAATAGAAATTGGGGTAATCCTTAATAGAGATATGCGATCTTGTCTAGAATCTGAGCGTGCCGTCAAAGCAAGCATAGGCAGAAGAATCCCTTTTGTGAGATATAAGACAGGACTTAAGTGAACTAAGTTATCTTTGCCCCATTGGTAAATTACCTGTATATCAGCATCTTTTTGTGCCGGGCATGGCAAGGTTTCACAAACTGGAAGGTGGAATTCAGTGTGCTGTCATCAAACCATTTATAGGTTTGATGACAGCAAAACCATTTATAGGATTTCCACTCAGTGGAAGAAGGTCATTCATGTACAAGAGGAACAGTGGGAGAGTGAATAATGAACTTGGGAATAACAACATTAATGGAGAAATTAGAAGACAGAGAACTGCCTACCATCATGTGCAGTGAGTAGTCAGAGAGAAAACTGGATACCAAATTACAGAAAAGAGTTGTCAATCCATAAGATGGAAGATCAATTAGAAGGTCTTTATGCCAAACATAATCAAGAGTAACTGCTTGAGTTTCACCAAATTTTTCCATAGATGGATTATAAGCCAGTATATCAGTGAATCAACACTGGCAGGATCCATATTCACGATCATTAACCAAATGGAAGTTTTCTAGATAGTTTAGGAGTTGGTGGTTAATAGATTTCTCCATTACTTTAAAAATAGTAGAAGTAAGTGAATTAGACAATAATTGGATGGGAGAGATTTTTCACCCTTCTTTAGAACTGGTTGGATATGAGTAAGTGTACAAAAGAAAGTTTAAAAAGGCAACAATGAATAGGGGTAAGCTGAGGACCACAGATTTTGAGAACAAGTGAAGAAATACAATCAGGAACAATTCTGATACCAATCATTCTTGGTATCAGAATTGTTCAAAATTCTTCTGACATCTTTTGACAGAAGACCACAGGAGGCATTGAGTGGAGTATACTGGGAATTGTATTGATGATCTTGGAAAACCACCAAGATCATTAATACACAAGTTAGTAAAAAAAAGTAGGATGCAATGAGGTCAGCTTTTATCTTTAGCCAAGATGGTGATAGAACCATTGGGTTTTAACAGAGGTGAAAAGTAAAGATGGGCAATAGTAACTTTGGCAAGAGACCAGAATGCTCAACTACTGTTTGGACAAGAGGCAAGTTTTCTACTCATAGCATGTTCAAAATCTAATTTGAACTGATTAATAATTGTAACAAGCTTTGGTGTAGCTAAAAAATGAACTTGGAGATCTGGCTGGAAGCCAATTGTGATATGCAGCATTCTTATATTGAACAGACTTAGCACAATTATTGGAAAACCAAGGTTGAGGTGAAAGACAGATTTTAAGTTGCAGTGTGGAATAAAGGATTTCATTCCTATAAGAATAATTTCACTGACATGATCTGAACAAACAGTGACATCAGAAAATTTTAAACAATAATCCATCCTAGGAAAAGAATAATGGAAATCATGCAGTTTTCACAGTTTTCATTATTGTAATGCCAAACAAAATGAGGCAGAGAATGTCCACAAGAGAAAGACTCCAGAAGAGACCATCATGAAGGTGGGATCTGAGGAGTCAAGAGCACCACTCACCTAGACTGTATGTATACTTGGAAAGATTGTTTGTGAGAAAAAGATCAAAAGTGTTGGCTGTGTGGTTAAGATTATTGGGTATTCTGGTATGTAAATGAACAATCTGTGCAAAGTCGTCAGTAATTGCAAAAGCCTCAGCATCTCAACTGGCTGAGTTTGTGTGACTAGAAAATGGAAGCCAGCTGAAGTTGTGAATATTCAAATCACCAAGGAACATTACCTCATTGTTAGGAAAGCTGAAGTGGAGAAAGTCTTCTTTCAAAGAAAGGAAGTCAAAGATTTCCAAGTGATTAGTGGAGTTTTTAAAATAATAAGGGTAACAGATGAATACGAAAGAATCAGTGTGAGATTTTAAGCCAGAGAAAATTGTAAAGAGGAAATTTTGAATTACTAAATGTCTGACAGGGAATTTCAAAGTGGACACAAGCACAAATATTTAATTTGAAGCAAATGGAATCGTACAGTGAATAATTTTTTTTTTTTTTTTTATGAGACCCCCAAACACGAGAGGTATTAGAACCTATAGTACTTAGTACCATGCTTGGGTTGGAGGTTCAGAAGACGAAAGAAGATATTTGTTGATATTGGACTTGAACTTCTGTAGATTGTAATTTTCAGGAAATACGTATGAAGGAAGGTTGTTCCAGAAAACGGCAGTTGAATGAATAAATGGGGAAGATGAAAAGTTGGTTCTGTGGGTTTGTAGTTGGACAGTAAATGGATGTTGGCTGGTGGCGGCACGTGTTCGGACTGTTTTGAAAGAGAGAGCGGGAATTATAGAAGCCAATTCAGAAGAACAGTGCCCATGGAAGTATCTGTAGAAGAGGCATGCAGCAGAAACAGTGCGTCTATGAGAAAGCGAGTGGAGAGACTCTGTTAGAGATGAATCATTAATTAACCTAACTGCCCTCTTCTGAATGGAATCAAGAAGCCTGAGAGAGGTTTTGGGGGCACCACCCCAGATGTGGAAACAATATTCCATGGCAGGGCGGATTTGCGATTTATACAGAGTGAGCAGCTGTTTGGAAGAAAAGTAACGCCGAGAGCAAAAGAGAAAACCAAGTTTTTTAGATGCAGAGGAAGCAATATTTGTAATGTGCTTGTGCCAAGAGAGATTAGAAGTCATTATTAGGGACAATTGAGATGAACAGTGGTTGAATAAAACAATAATTGAGATTCTGTCAAAAAAATCAAGTGGAGCTTGACAGACCCAGTGGAAATGACCATCATTAAGATTGGAATGAAACCACATACAATTGTGAAATGAACAAGGAAGTGTTTTTGAGGGTTAGATATTTTTGCAGATAAGTTTGTTATGTTAGGTTGACTATTTGTGATGTATTCAATAGTAAGAAAAAGATGAGGTGTACATGTTGAATGAAGCAGTGAAATATTTGGGTATGGCTTCCACACAGCAAAAATATACCCAGCTCGTTGACATAGTGTGGCATCAACAATGCTCCCTGCATACACATTTCTCGGAATCCCTCCAGTCACTATCTGGCTGAGCAAGATTATACAGTAGGTAACTCTTTGGGATGCCTCCTAGAGAGTTGCCAATAGGTTCAGTATGGTGACTATCTAGTGGTTGGTCTGCGAATGCCGTTGTTGATCTGTACCTTCAAAATGTAAGGAAGAGTGGATCTTTCCATGATGCCCATCATAAAAAACATCAATAAATCATAACCTTAATCATAATCAAAACCTTAAAAAACATCAATCAATCATATTGCATGATGGTAGAGATGAGGGTGGGAGCATTTTCCGGAACTTTGTCCTGGAGACTAAACACTCGTTTCACCCACTTTCAGCCTCCCATAAGCAAATTGGTAGTATTACCCTTCCAAGTAGCAAGCCCTAGCTTGTCATACCTGAGAGAATATCTGTGACAGTCTCAAGGAGTAAGCTGGTATGTTAATTTGAGATTACTGTTACCCATATGTATTACCTTAAATTTCTCAATGTTAAACTGCAACTGCCATTTCTCAGCCCATCTACCTAATTTTTCTAGATATTGTTGCAGCAGCATACCTTGATCCTAATCACTCTACCAATATTTGTATCATCTGCAAACTTAGACATTAACCTGATGTACCTTCAACAATATCATTATTAAATAGAGAAAATAACAATGATTCCAGCACTGAATACTGGAAGACACCACTAATAACATTAGTTCATGAAGAGCAGTATCCATTAATATGTCTATCTGTCTATCATCTCCCACTCAGCCAACCCTTTATCCATAGTAGTATTGTCCTTAATGTCACACTGCTCCAGTTAGTACAGCAGTCTTTTACGCATGACAGTATCAAAAGCTTTCCTGAAATCTTAGTATGTGATATCAAAATTAATTTTTGCATCCATTTCCTTTGTTACTGCTGCATAGTATCCAGTCAGATTGATCATACAAGATCGTCTAACAAATCCATGTTGTGACTGTAATGTAATTGCATTACTTGTACTTGTTTAGTGACTTCATTATTATTTTCCCTGGAACAGAAGTTAAGCTAACAGGTCTATAATTACTCATGTCACCTTTTGATTCCCCTTTGTGAATTGCAGTTACATTTGCATTGCTCCAGTCAATAGGGACCTGCCCTGAATCGAAAGATTCCTTCATAATTATGTCTATGGGTTTATTTACCTCCTTTGCTGCCATCTTTAATACAATTAGATAGAACCCCAGGCTCCTTTTTTTATGTTTAGCTTCAACAATTTCTCTTTCACTTTCCTCTCAGTTATCACAAAATCATTTAGCTCCCTGTTAGAGTTTGATAAATTTCGGGCAACCCCTTCACTAAAGAATTCCTCAAGTGTGAATGTAGAGGTAGAATGCCTGTTCATTTTGTCGGCAACCTGACTGGATTGAACAGTTAAACCATCAACATCAAGTGCACCAATGTGATTCAACCTCATCCTTCTACTTTTAATAGAATCAAAGAAGAGCCCTTGCTGCTTTTATTTGCATTTCTTTTCCAGAAACTTCTTGTAATTTGTCTGACCTCTTTTTTCACTTGATTACAGACTACTCTATATCTAGCATAGGCTTTTGTATCACCTGATAATTTATATGCATCCCATTCATTTCATCAGTTATCTGGTGTCTGCTTAGATCTAAGCACGGAACAGTATTTCTTGGTATGAAAAGCCTAATAGCTTCTATGATTACTTCCCTGAATGCTTCCCATTGAGAATTTGCTGTTGGTATCATCATCAGTTGGCCCCACTGCATGGAATTTAAAAACTGTCCAAGACCACTGTAGTCACTCTTATGAAAGCAAAAGCCTACCTTTACCCCTTCATAGTAGTTATGTCTTGAACTAAGTCCCACTTCAGCACACTGTGATCACTATCACCCAGAGGGTCTTCATTCTTAATGAATAAAGAATCACTGCTGATAATCAGATCGAGTCCTGCTTCCTCTTGTTGCTTCTCTAACATGCTGCTGTAGAAAATAGTCATCCAGTAAATCCACAGAAGCCTTGTTAGTATTCTAGGTGGCAGATGACTTTCATCAACCGGTGAAATACCACCACTTTGCTTATTGGAGGCTTGAAGTGGTGAAACCCATGTTTAGTCTCTAGAGCAAAGTTTCCGACATCCCCCTCCCCCCATACTTCTCCTTCAACCCATGCATGGTACTAAGTACTATAGGTTTTGATACCTTTCGTGTTTGGGGTTTTCATAAAAAAAAAAAAAAAAAAAATGTGAGTGACCAACTCACAAGTTCCAGTCAATATCTGGAAAGTTAAAGTTAAAAACCTCCATTATATGACATTCTGATTTACTGGTCCACTCTGTTTCTCTGTATGCACTTGGTCGTCGACTTACGACCGGCCGCACTTACGACCACAAAAAAATAGTAATAATAATAAATAAATTAATAATAAATCAGGAAGTCACTACTGAGACACCCATAACCCAGGTGAGGAGGCACATCGATGACGGGAGGCCTGAGGACAGCACCAGGTACATACACTCAGTCGCTTTCAAGCATCTGTTGCGTGTGGTGCATTAATTAAAATTCTACTGAAACACGCATAAAATGTTTAGTGAAAGGAAAATGCCTTCATCTACATATACGCCAGCTAAGAAGTCAAGGAAAACTATTGACTTAGAGCAGGGGTGGACAACTTTTTTCGTCAGCGGGCCGAATGAAATTTTCGTATCATGATGCGGGCCGAATGAAATTTTCGCATCATGATGCGGGCCGGAATAGATTGAACGATTTAATAAAAAAAATCAGAACCTAAAAAATGTTATATTACTTGAATTACCAAATTATTAATGTATTTTTAAAAAAAATATCTGAATGTCCAATTATCATTGAAAATGCGGCATTCGGCATCAATTTTTCTTTTTTTTTTTAATTGGCTCATTTTATGGGCTATAAATTATATTAAATTAAAAATTGTAATAATTAGAAAAGGCATAAAACATAAAATATCTCGCACCAATATTATTTTTTTCAATAAGAAGTCAAACCCAAAGGAACTTCGATTGATGCTACAATAATAATTAGGAAATAACTCTTTGACACTGCGTAGAATCACTTGGTTACTGTTGTACTGGCCGCGATTCCCGATTGAACCGAATTAAGCCTAACGTTTACGGCGAGTGTAGTCAGGTATGGATTTTCTATATTTATGCATTTACCGAGGGGGCCGGATTCAACATTGTCGCGGGCCGGCTGTTGCCCACCCCTGATTTAGAGTGTAAAATGAAAATTATCCAGCAGTATGAAGGCGAAAAGAAAGTGAATACGATAGCACGTGACTTGAAGTTATCACATTCCACGGTATCGACGATACTTAAGGACAAAGAAAGAATTCGGGAAGCTGTGAAAGGTTCTACACCTATTAAGTCTACAATTTTAACCAAAAAACGACAGGAACCCATCCATGAAATGGAGAAATTGTTGTTTGTGTGGATGGAAGATTTAATACAAAAAAATACACCCATGAGTCTTCACACAGTGCAAGCAAAGGCTAGAAGTTTGTTTCAGAGTTTAAAATCACGCGCCGGAGACGATTACACAGAAGATTTTCAGGCTAGTACTGGGTGGTTTAAGCGTTTTAAAAAAAGATTTGCTTTGCATAATGTCTCTTATAAATAAACAACTCCTACCTCAACCCAAGGACATGACCCTGACGATGCACAACCCAGCACAAGCAAAGATTAAAAATTGATTTTGTAAATTTCATTTGTATTAATTTTTACATTAATTTTAGATTGTATTTTTGTGTTTACAGTACATTATATACAGTATTATTTTTCACATTATGTACAATATAATTATAGATTGTAGTTTTGTTTTTTTATAAACAGTATGAATAATAAACCAATTAAAATGTAGAGAACATTTGAATTTATCCTCAGAGAGAGAGATAGCCTAGGCGTAGAAACAAAGGTATGTACAGTATCGCTAAATAAAAGATGAAAACATTACTGTATTTAAAATGAAAAATAAAAGATGATAAAAATTTAAAAGATTATAAAAATAAATTATAAAGATGATAAAAAGGTTAAAAAATACTGTTAATAAATATATGGCCGACATACGACCAGATCGACTTACAACCTGTCAGTCAGAACAGAAGTCGGTCGTAAGTCGATGACCAACTGTAGTTGTTTGTTATACTTATCACAGTCATTAGGCCTATAACGCACTCCCACTCTTTCATTTTCATTTTTTCAGTGCTTATGTCACAGCAAACTGACTCATCATTGTACTGTCGATCAGATGCATTGTGTTAGATTTAATATGCTTCTTAACTAAGAGCATAACCCGCCCTTCTGTCCTTTCTGTATTCATTGTACGCTCCATATTCAAATTCTGAATCTCTTATATCTGAGTGACACCATGTCTCTGATATCCCCACAATGTTTGCATTTGTTAACTTGACCAGCACCTCAAATTCAACAAATTTATTTGTTATGCTCCTAGCATTGGTGTACATGCAAGTATACATGCACCTGTTCTTACCCTTAGTTACTTCCACCATGTAAAAGAAGTTTTATTAGAATTCATTAATTTTAATTATATATAATATGCCTAAAACGATGCCACCTTAAAAATTTTCTGTTTATTCAGAAATGGCTGTGTATTATGATGCTAAGCACTTTATATACATAGTCTAAATTTGTTCGCAGCTTGAGGCTCTAGCCCTAAATGCGCCTTAGTTTATATATAATATGCATTGAAGTTTGACATTTACAAATGCATAGTACTGCTTATAGGTAGTAGTAATCTCAGAATAATGTACTAATTGTGTGGTATCACACTGAAGATAGTAAAGAAGGAAAAATACTTCGAGGTTAATTCTGCAGTTCTCTGAGCAGTGCAGATCATCTGCTAGGACAGCTCATGAGGTTTTGTTAGTGATATACAGGAATTTTGCCAGCAGTAATAAAGAGGTGATTATACTGTTGTATAAGGCATTGTATAAGGATATAACTTGAGTACTGCCTACAGGTTTGGAAGCCTCAATTTAAGAGGGATGTGGATCTTTTATTTTGGGTGCAGAAAAGAGCAACCAGATTAATCAGGGAGAGAAAAAAGGGTACTCTTACATGTGTATATTCAGAAAATTTAAAGTAATGTTTTTCCTCTCCGTATGTTTCTACCATTTCATTTTCCAAATAGAATTATAAACATATAAACACATATCAATTTCATTCTCATTTTGTCTCCCTTCTGCTGAGATACTTTTTGTTATAAAATTTGAACATCAGCTGGAATCTGTTTCAAAATTGCAATACTTTAATAGGTTAATTATTTTCCCCTGTGGATCTCCCTTCCTCCCTAAATGAAGTACTTCTACATAAATCCCACCTTTTGGCCATCATGGGACCATTACTTGATAAACATAAGCAACAGACTACTCAATGAAGTACAAATCAGGTTAAAAGGAACAATTTAAATCCAAAGTAAACACCTCTGAAACACATCACACCATATGAACTGGTGCATTATGACCCATGTAGTCCATGTGCCACTAAACTTCAATACCAAGAAACCATCACTTGATGAAGTTTTGGTAATCACCTGTTGAATACCGTACAAAGTACAATAGATTCTCTTAGCTTCACAAGAATGTTTAAAGAAATATATCAATTTGTGCGTGAAATTTCATAATTCAACTCCATTTAATTAATTAATATGCATATTGATTAGTGGTACACTGCATAGTAATTTTTTTTCAGCAAGTCAACTTTTTTTGGTCATTTTTGCAAGGATATGAGTGCAAGGATCTGACTGCAAGGATATGAGTGCCACATCTTTGATGTGGCACTCATATCCTTGCAGTCAGAGGTCTTAAAGGCCATGAATTGCATTGTTTAATTTATACACTCTTTTGTATTTCAACTATTCCCAAAGCAGCACTGGTTGGATGGTGGCACTCTATTAAGAATAAGCAACAATAGTTGAAATGCAAAAGGTCAACGTTGGGGAGAGTTGTTTGTTTGAAAGTGCTACATTAGGCAATTTATGAAGGATTTCACAATGTGAAATGTTGCAATAATAATGCTCTTTCTGCAAATTTGTTTTGCTTCTTTGAGTTTTCTGCATGTTAAAATGATGCCTCGGTACATTTTGAAGTAGTAAATTCTTGCATCTAGAAGCCTGAAAGGCCAAGAATTGTTATGGCTGATTGATATTTTTAATGGATCTATATTTTCGTGATGCAATGCCAAATTTGATTTAACAACATCGTTCAATAAGATGCCCAAAAAAAGTCACGTAGTGTTTAACCTAGCAGTGGCAGGGCACCTGACAGGTGCTCATTTTCTTTTAAATTTTTTGAAAGTTCTTTTTTTTTAATTTGGCTTGAACAATGCCAATATTTCATCTTTTTTTTTTTTTTTTTTTTTTTCTTTACAAATTGTAATGCTGATTATATATAACTTTTTAAGTTTTAAAACAAGCTGTTGTTTTACATCTTTTATTTTTGAAAAAACAAAAATTAATTTTTCTGAAAGTTACAAAAGAACATATTAGACATAAAATAGATGCATCAATCCCTTAGTCTCTTTCAGTTTCTAATTTAAATGACTGCTAAATGCATGAAATTTCAAACTGAATATACATGTATTGTGTATTCCTATGTATTATGTATGTAAATATTATTAAAAATTTAATAAAACTTATTATGTATATTTGATACTATTAGGTACTTCCATTTTCAGGGCTATTTCAAATTTGCTGCTTTCACAGCATGCAAAATTTGAAACTACATCCTGTGGAGTAGCAGCCATTTTGTGAGAATACTGGGTTTCATATTATTGTCTTTGTGCTATGAAGACAATAATAAATCTTTCAAAAAAAACTAGGGTGAGACAGTAGATATTTATTGACTTGGGAGAGGAAAAACAAGTAGCCTAAAACTTTAAACACAGCATTCACACTTGTCTGGTACAATGCCTGCTTTAAGCAAAATCCAAATAGTTGTAAAAACAGTGGTGAGGTGGTCTTGCGTCCCCCCCCCCAAATTTATTTAAGAAAACCAGAAGAAAATCACTTCAGAAACTACTGCGATAAAAGTTTGACTGTATTTAGGTAGGCAAAAAAAAATTCAGCTTCTTAATCGTTGATTAACAGTTAACGCAGGAATGTTATTTTCGAGGAACACCAATCAGGTGCCTGCTGCTACTGCGAGGTTAAGAAGACATAAAATCTGGAAAAAGATTATATGTTTACTTTCTTTAGATATAAGCAGTTTCAAGCAGGAGAAAAATGCAGTATTACTAGATGTTTGCTAACAAATAGGTATAAGAACAACGTATGTAGTATGTAGAAAGGAATATGAAAATAAATATTCCTTATGAATAGGAATATGAAAACCAATATCACTTAGTGTTTCAAAGTGATATTGGTAGCGTCACATGTGCTGAGTACTTATTCACATTGTTTTTCACAGAACAACCTTCCTGTGAGCTGTGCTTATCACTTATTATGCAGGTGCATTGTTCAGAAATTTGTTTTTGAATAATGGAAAAATATGGATGTGGAAGAAAAAAAATTATACCTTTGAAAAATTTATCATTTTTACTTGTTTGAGATAGCAAAAACTGTCTGGAAAAAAAAAAAAAACTGAACAGAAACTATCCTATATCATGAAAGCCATTACATTATCTTCGAAGTTAAACTTTACCATGTGTAGTTGCCCATTTACCCTTTGAACCATCTTTCTGGATTTATTTTTGTATTCCTCCAGTCAATAGGGACGTCATCTGAGTTAACAAACTGAGTACTGGCAATACAGTTATAATTGCAGAGTCCAAATTGAGCTTCAAGTTTATGAAATCAATGTGATATTAGTACTAAATCATAGTACTGATAATTTTTATCTGAAACTTATTCATGTCTCTTCTCTGATTGAAACAATTTGAAAAATGTTTTTTTATGGAGGAATTTGAATATCAGATTTTATGGTGCTCTTTGTGTTTTGCCTAACAGGTACCACAGCTACCACAGATTATTAGCTTCTAAAATTATGAATTATTGTAGAAAATTGTGAAAAACTGTGAATAATTGCCCTTATGTAGATAATTTAATTTAGTCTTCTTGGACTAATATTATTAGTTGAATCCCCCAGGATTCACTTTTGAGCCCATTTTCATTTTCTTATTTATTAATGATATTTATGAAGGCACATCAGGCTTAATGTCTAAGTTTGCAGATGATGCAAAGGTTGGCAGAGTGGTTAATGACCTAATCAGGGTATGCTACTGCAACAAGATAGAGAAATTTGGCAGATGGGCTGAGAAGAGTGGCAAATGAAGATTAATTGACAAATTCAAGGTACTTCATATGGGGGAAGCAGTAATCCATATTAATATGCCAACTGTGTGGTACTGTGATCAGGATAATAGAGAATGAAAAAGACCCGAGTGTAATTTTGAAGTTAGATATGAAGTTCTCTGAGCAGTGCAGACATGCTACTAGGACGTCTTGTGAAGTTATGTAATATATAGGAACTTTTCCAGTTGATATAAGGAGTGATTATACTGCTGTATAGGGCAGTGGTTAAGCCAACTCTTGAGTACGGCATACAGGTCTGGAGGCTTCGCTTTAGGAGGGATCTAGATATACTGGAACAGGTGCAGAGAAGAGCAACAAGATTGAAGGGAATGAAAGAGTGGTCTTACCAAGAAAGGCTTGAGTTGTGCAAATTGCAGCATCTGGATATTATGCACCTGCAAAGAGATCTGATAGAGGTGTTTAAGGCTTTGAATAGATTGAGTAAGCTTAATCCTCTTGCTTAGACTATATCCATGAGGGGGAACAAATTAAAATTGAGGAAGGGTGGTTGCATAATGGATGCATGGAAATTTGCCTTCAGCTAGTACATAATTGATTGTTGGAACCAAGTGGTGTTGTGGAAGTGGGTAGTATGAATAAATTGAAGGAAGAACTGGACAAACTATTAGAGGGAATGGACAGGTGATGTAGGAAGTTTTTTTTTTTCCCCTTTGGCTGATGCTGTATATGCTTGCTTTCTGGCTTCATTTTCCACTACTAATACTAATATTTTATCTGTAATTGCACACACACAGAGTAGTTTCACTATCACTCTCTGCACTTGTAATGTTAAGAAAATTTTTAATTCTCTAATTGAATAGCCAGTTAAAATCATTTGAGCAAATCAGTATATTTTTTTCTACTGGCTTGCTCAGTGGAGAACCGCTTGAGACATTTACTTGAATATTGATTGAACATTGAATAGGCAAATCAAGCATTTGGTACCCTTTTAAGTGATCCGCATGACTGCAACGTGCCCCTACCCAAATGGCACCCTAGGCATTTGCCTGGATGTATACCATACCATGATATATGGCACTGTTGATTTGTAATGATACAAATCAGTATTCATGTAAATGGCCAAGTAAGCATTCAGTTAAGTTGTGGGAAGAAGATTCCTCCTTGCGTGAAGGATACTTACCCTCAATCCTATTTGCATCCTTACTCTCTCTCTCTCTCAGGGTAATTCAGAATTTTTTTTGGCTGGTGCAGCATAAGCCTCAGGCTTCCTTGCACCATATAGCTATTAATAATAATACCATTAATTGTTTCAGTACCTGCATTAGATCTTTTGATTTGTTATTTAATTGATGCAGTTAAAGTGAATAAGGCATCTAAGATTGATGGAATGTTAAATGAAGCAGAAAAGTAATAGAATATTTAGCTAGAATAATGAGAGCATTCTTGGATTTAGGGGCTCTCTCTCCTATGGACTGTAGATGTGCAAATGTTGCTCCCATTCATTAATTCAGTCCAAAGGATGAAGTGAGTAATTACAGACCAGCAAGCCAATATCTGTTCAAGGAAAAATAATGGAGTCAATAATAGAGAATATTACTGAATAATATTAATTAGGACAGTGGTCTACAAAGTGGAGTGCACGAGATGATCCGTGGGGATGCGTGGATGATCTATGGAGTGATCCGCAGATGATTCATGGGGTGATTTGGTAAGCAGAGCGAGCGATGCAATCCTTACATTTGGATCAATGTACCTATGCGAGATGACTTTCTCTGCAATGGCTATTATCAAAACCATGTTTAGATAAGTAAACTTAACTTGGAACCAGATCTTTAGGTAGCTGTGTCCCAAAATATGAAACCAACATACACAGCAATTGAAAAATATTCAAGGACATTGTTCCCACTAAAAAATGCTGTTGATTTGATTTATACTACTTTGCACATCAATTTCGTTTTGTTTTGTATTTTTGCATTGAATTAGATTGTAATTTTATATATGTGATTCTATATGCATACCATGTAAATTATTTATAAATAAAACAAAGAGTATTGCATTAGTTTTACTACACTTTTTACATTAATGATTTCATATCATTTTGTGCTTGAACTTCAATTTAATTTCGTTTTGTATTTTTTATTTGTGATCTTTTAAAATTATATGTGATTTTAGATATAATGCCTTCCATGTAAATGATTTGTAAATAAAAAAAGAAAAATATTAAACGTAATTTTTTATTCCGGGGTGCATGCTAGTTCTTTTAAGTAAAATAAGGGTGCACGACCAAAAATGTTTGGAGACCACTGAATTAGAATAATTAGAGAAATAATACAGGATCGTCTTGATAGTTACAGGATCGTCTTGATAGTAATGCAGTTATGCAGCAATCACCACGGATTTATTAAAGGGAGATATTCTGACATCAACCTGATTAGTTAATGTGATGTATTGACAAAGGTACTGGATAGGGAAAAAAAAAAAAAAAAAAAATGTAATTTTGACATCATATACTTAGATTTCAATAAAGCTTTTGATACAATTTAACCAAGAAAAAATGCTGTACAAATTGGAGAAGTGTGGCATTAGGGAAAAGTTAGCATTAGAATTAGCAATCAACCACTCTCTGGCTAAAGACAAATTTCTACGTATCTATTCTGCAACTGTCTTTCCTCAATTTGAATTTATGCCCCCTCAAGTGCATAATAATCTTAGCAAGAGGAAGGATCCTATCAGCATTAAGCTTCCTCAAACCATTCAGAGCCTTTAACACCTCAGATCAGTCAGATCACCTCACAGGTACCTAGTCTCCAGATGCTGCAATTGCAGAAGTGATCTTTCTTGGTACCCCTTTCTTCCCCTAACCAACCTTGTTGCCCTTCTCTGTACTCATTCCAGCAGCTCTACATCCTTCCTAAAATGAGGACTCCAGACCTGTATGCAGTACTCAAGGTGTGGCCTGACCATTGCCTTATACAAAGGGATAATCACCTCCTTATAATATCATCTGCAAACTTGGACATTAACCCTGATAAAAGTTACTGCTGCAGATAAAGGGATGGTTGATTGGCAAGAAACAGAGTGGTTTTTAATAAGCACAGCTCTTCTTGGACTAATGTTATTAATGAAAAGATATAGATCTGTTTGAAAGGATGCAGGAAAGCATAACAATATTACTTGGGGGGGGGGGGTCACAAAAGGATATTCCTACCAAGAAAGACTGGAATTCTGTAAATTGCAGTTTTTGGAAACTTATCATCTAGGTGGTACCTTAAAAGTAATAAAAGCATTAAGGCTTTAAAGGGTTAAGTAAATTAAATGCTGATAGCATCTTTGTATATTCTGTGATGACATACAAAAGGGGACAAATTGAAAAAAGATGATTTTGGAAATGATGTGCAGAAATTCACTCAGCTGTAGAGTAACTGATTGTTGTAATAAATTTCCTTCTATTGTTGTGGAAATAAATTGTTTGAATAAATTTAAAGGTTTTCAAAATTATTAGAAGGAATGGGAAAATGAAGTGAGTAGTTTTTATTCTATTTATTTTTATTTTATTTTTTTTATTTGCTTCCTTGCATCATGTTGGCAATACTAATACTAATTTAAAAAAAAAAAATCAAAGTAATTTAAATTTCTTTAGAGCTAATAGAGAATCCTACTTCTTTAAATGCTTTACATGATAATTTATAGTTTGACCATGTTAACTCTCTAGAGTTTGATAGTAAATTCAGTTTTATATCGTATTTGTGCTTGTTTTAAAGGTTGATGTATGAGTTTTATATTATTACAGCAAGTATGATTGCTTGCTGTAATAATATAAAGTGTGACAAATGGAAAACAGTATGATCTGTTTTCCATTTGTCACACTCATTTGGAGAGGTTCAAATTTTCCTCTTAACTGGATTTTTAATCTAGTTCAAACCCTGATAAAAAGTGGAAACATTCTAAAAACTTCTTCAGTCAAGAGTATAGTTAGCTGATATATGACTAAGCAAGTAGAGTTC
Organism: Mastigoproctus giganteus; assembly: GCF_048544385.1. NCBI lineage: Eukaryota > Metazoa > Arthropoda > Arachnida > Uropygi > Thelyphonidae > Mastigoproctus > Mastigoproctus giganteus. The sequence goes on from NC_143581.1 coordinate 11,522,665, forward strand.
CCCCTGTGAGTTATTACAGGTTTTTCAAACTGCACAAAAAATGCAAATGAGCATGATTTAGTTTTGTGTATTGTGTTTGTGTGGTCCTTATTGTATGTACACATTATACAGAATAAAGACCATATGAGTTAGCATATACACAATAAAGATCATGTGAAAATTAGCATTAGTAGAGGCATTTGATGCAAGAAAGCAAGCTTATGCAGCATCAGCCAAAAAAATAAATAAATAAATAAATAAAAAATAACCACTTCCACTTCACCCCTCTGTTCGTTCGAAATACCTGTCCAGCTGATCCTTAAATTTATTTAGGCTATCAACTTCCACGACAAGGGATGGAAGTCTGTTCCACCAACCAACCACCCGCTGGCTAAAGGCAAATTTCCTCACGTCTATCCTACATCTGTCTTTCCTCAATTTGAATTTATGCCCTCTCAGGTGATTATTCTGAGCAAGAGGAAGAATCCCATCAGCATTGAGCATGCTCAAACCATTCAAGGCTTTATACACCTCTATCAGATCACCTCGCTGGTGCCTAGTCTCCAGACACTGTAATTTGCAAAACTTAAGCCTTTCTTCATAAGAGCACCCCTTTGTTCCATTCACTGATCTTGTTGCCCTTCTCTGTACTCGTTCCAGCATCTCTACATCCTTCTTGAAATGAGGCCTCCAGACCTGTGGCCTGACTATTGCCTTATACAAGGGAATAATCACCTCCTTATCCATGCTAGAAAAATTCCTATATATCATCGACAATACACCGTGAGCTACTCTTGCAGCCCGTCTACACTGATCAGAAAACTTCATATCTGCCTGCACAACCACCCCCAGGTCCCTTTCATTCTCTACCACTGTCAGTGTAGTACCACAGAGTTGATACGTTGCTCTGGGGTTGCTGTTTCCCATATGTAGTACTTTACATTTGTCAATGTTAAACTTCATTTGCCACCTCTCAGCCCATCTGCTCAACCTTTCCAGATCCTGTTGCAGTAGCATAGTGTCAGTAGTGTCCTTGACAACCCTACCAACCTTCGTATCATCTGCAAACTTGGACATTAAGCTTGATATACCATCATCAATATCATTTATAAATACAGAAAACAATAATGGACCCAATACTGAACCCTGAGGGACTCCACTAGTAACATTAGTCCACGATGAGCAGTGTCCATTGATTACCACTCTCTGTCTTCTCCCCCCCAACCACCCCTTTATCCATAGCAGCAATTTGCCTCCAATGCCACACTGCTCCAATTTGTGCAACAGTATCAAAAGCCTTTCTAAGATCCAAGTATATAATATCAAAGTTATTTCCTGCATCCAGTTCTTTTGTGACTGCGTCATAGTATCCAATCAAATTGGTCAGGCAAGACTTCCCCTTAACAAAACCATGATGTGTCTGAGCTATAACTGAAGTCTTGTCTAGATGATCCTGCAGTGCTTCTTTAACCAGTGCCTCCATTAATTTTCCGGGAACAGAAGTTAAACTAACAGGTCTATAATTACTTGTGTCGCCCTTTGATCCTCCTTTGTGAATTGGGGTCACATTTGCACATCTCCAGTCCATGGGTACTTCCCCTGAGTTCAAGGAAGCTCTCATAATTATGGCTAAGGGTTTGCTTACTTCCTTTGCTGCCTCCTTTAATATAACTGGATAGATCCCATCCACCCCAGGTGCCTTCCTTGTATTTATCTTCAACAATTTCTCCTCCACTTTACTCTCAGTTATTTCAAGAATCTCTAGCTTACTGCCAGAGTTGAATACACCTCTGGCATTCCCCTCACTGAATAACTCCTCATGTGTGAATGTCGATGCAAAATATTCATTTAGTTTGTTAGCTACCTGAGCAGGATCATCAACAGTTGAACATAGATATGAAGTGGACCAATCTGATTCATCCCCTTCCTTCTAGAGTTTACATAAGTAGAGAACTCTTTGCTGTTTTTCTTTGCATCCCTTGCCAAAGATGTCTCGTAATCTGCCTTCGCCTGCCTAACCTCCTTTGTAACTTGGTTACAGATCAACTTGTATGTATCATAGGCTTCTGTGTCACGTGTTAATTTGTATGTATCCCATGCAATTTTCTTCTCTGCCATATGTCTCATTAGTTCATCTGACATCCACTTAGGCCTAAACCTTGAACAATATTTCTTAGTTGGTATGTAAAGCCTAGTAGCTTCCAACATAAGTTCTTTGAATGCTTCCCATTTTGAATTTGCTGTTGGTAACATCATCAGTTGGTCCCACTGTATAGAATTTAAATACTGTCTCAGTCCATCGTAGTCACCTTTACGAAAGCAATAACCCTTCCCTTTACCCCTAATGGTAGTTACCTCTTTGAGTAAATCCCACTTCAGCACACTGTGATCACTGCCACCTAGTGGTTCATTTACCTGCAGATTCTTAATGCATGAAGAATCACTACTGATAATCAAATCAAGAGTATTACTCCCTCTAGTTGCCTCCCGTACATGCTGATGTAGAAAACAATCATCCAATAAATCCACAAAAGCCTTGCTAAGTGTGTGAGTAACCAGCCCCCAAATTCCAGTCAATATCTGGGAAATTAAAATCCCCCATTATAAGACTCTCTGATTTACTGGCCCACTCTATTTCCCTAAAATTTTAAATATATTTTTAAATGACATTCTCCTTATACACTATAAAGAGAAAACATTTAAAAACGAAAACGTTTTTATTCTGGGATCACCGTAAAGTCAGAGGAGTTTACAAGGTAGAATACAAGAAACAGCACCATATTTAGCAGTCACATAGGCTTGAACCACAGTCACTCAAAGTGTGCATACTTATGCACACTTTGACACTTGACTACTTGGCTATACCTGTAATTGTAAAATAGAATAACCATAACATAAATTTGAACATGATATCATTATTGCCCATTTATTTTCAGTTTATATAATAATTAATTATATTAAATAATGATATAGTAAAGTATCTTTGAATTTCTTTCTCTTACATTGCTTATGTGACTTAGCAAATGTAAATGCATTGCAATATTCCAAAGTTAATCATTCCAAATGTTGTTTTGAATGACTAATCAAAAGTGGTTTATTATTAGATAAAAATATACAGAATAAACTCATTAGTTTTCAGAGCTTTGTTTTGTAATGTTTAGATAGTGCAGGGATGTCCACCCCACTGCTTGAAATCAGCATGTAGCCTATTCAATCACATTGTATGGCCTACAGTCATACAATGTGATGAAATAGGCTACATGGCACTAAGCATTTTGTTTCCTGAGTTTAAAAACTAATGTACTACATTTATAGTTTCATATTGACTATTAAAAATAGCCATTTTTAGTAATATCTGTTTTTCGCTATTGCTTTCTTATGATGTTTTATGTAGCTTCCTCAGTATTTAAAAATATTATTACTCCTTCTATTGGAATGAGCAGCAGCCTGGAAAATAAGATGCAAGATATTTCAGAGACTGCTGGGAATCATGGGGGTACAAGTGAACACATGGGTTGTGTTAGGGTGGCTAAGAGGAAGAGCAGGTGCATGTATACTTGCATGTACACCAATGCTAGGAGTTTAGTAAATAAATTTGATGAATTTGAGGTATCGCTCAAAACATCAAAGGCAGATATTGTTGGGATTTCAGAGACGTGGTGTCACACAGATATAAGGAATGCAGAACTGGATTTTGGGGAGTACAATGTCTACAGAAAGGATAGACAGGATAGGAAGGGAGGAGGGGTTATGCTATTAGTTAAGAAACACATAAAATCCAAGGAAGTGAAGCCAGTCGACATCGCTGGACAGTGCAGTGTCGAGTCAGTTTGGTGTGACATAAGCATTGGAAGATCAAAATTGAGAGTAGGAGTGTGCTATAGGCCTAATGACTCTGATGAGTATAATAAGAAACTGTACAGAGAAATAGAGTGGCCCAGTAAATTAGAGAGTCTTATAATGGGGGATTTTAATTTCCCAGATATTGACTGGAATTTGGGGGCTGGTCACTCGCACACTAGCAAGGCTTTTGTGGATTTATTGGATGACTCTTTTCTTCATCAGCATGTTCGGGAGGCAACTAGAGGGAGTAATACTCTTGATTTGATTATCAGTTGTGATTTTTCATGCATTAAGAATATGCAGATAAATGAACCACTAGGTGGCAGTGATCACAGTGTTCTGAAGTGGGAGTTACTCAAAGAGGTAACTACCATTAGGGGTAAAGGGAAGGGGTATTGCTTTCGTAAAGGTGACTACGATGGACTGAGACAGTATTTAAATTCTATACAGTGGGATCAACTGATGATGTTACCAACAGCAAATTCAAAATGGGAAGCATTCAAAGAACTTATCTTGGAAGCTACTAGGCTTTACATACCAACTAAGAAATATTGTTCAAGGTTTAGGCCTAAATGGATGTCAGATGAACTAATGAGGCATATGGCAGAGAAGAAAAATGCATGGGATACATACAAATTTACACGTGACACAGAAGCCTGTGATAGATACAAGTTGATCTGTAACCAAGTTACAAAGGAGGTTAGGCAGGCGAAGGCAGATTACGAGAGATCCTTGGCAAGGGATGCGAAGAAAAACAGCAAAGAGTTCTTTACTTATGTAAACTCTAGAAGGAAGGGGATGAATTAGATTGGTCCACTTGATATCGATGGGTCAGCTGTTGATGACCCTGCTCAGGTAGCTAACAAACTAAATGGAATATTTTGCATCGACATTCACACATGAGGAGTTATTCAGCGAGGGGAATGCCAGAGGTGTACTCAACTCTAGCAGTAAGTTAAAGAATCGTGTAATAACTGAGAGTAAAGTGGAGGAGAAATTGTTGAAGATAAATACAAGGAAGGCACCTGGGATGGATGGGATCTATCCAGTTATATTAACGGAGGCAGCAAAGGAAGTAAGCAAACCCTTAGCCATAATTATGAGAGTTTCCTTGGACTCAGGGGAGGTACCCATGGACTGGAGATGTGTAAATGTGACCCCAATTCACAAAGGAGGATCAAAGGCTGACACAAGTAATTATAGACCAGTGAGTTTAACTTCTGTTCCAGGAAAATTAATGGAGGCACTGGTTAAAGAAGCACTGCAGGATCATCTAGACAAGACTTCAGTTATAGCTCGGACACAGCATGGTTTTGTTAAGGGGAAGTCTTGCCTGACCAATTTGATTGGATACTGTGATGCAGTTACAAAAGAACTGGATGCAGGGAATAACTTTGATATTATATACTTGGATCTTAGAAAGGCTTTTGATACTGTTGCACATGGAAGACTGCTGCACAAATTGTAGCAGTGTGGCATTGGAGGCAAATTGCTGCGATGGATAAAGGGGTGGTTGAGGGGGAGAAGACAGAGAGTCATAATTAATGGAAACTGCTCATCATGGACTAATGTTATTAGTGGAGTCCCTCAGGGTTCAGTATTGGGTCCTTTATTGTTTTCTGTAATTATAAATGATATTGATGATGGTATATCAAGCTTAATGTCCAAGTTTGCAGATGATACGAAGGTTGGCAGGGTTGTCAAGGACACTACTGACACTATGCTGCTGCAACAGGATCTGGAAAGGTTGAGCAGATGGGCTGAGAGGTGGCAAATGAAGTTTAACATTGACAAATGTAAAGTACTACATATGGGAAACAGCAACCCCAGAGCAATGTATCAACTCTGTGGTACTACACTGACAGTGGTAGAGAATGAAAGGGACCTGGGGGTGGTTGTGCAGGCAGATATGAAGTTCTCTGAGCAGTGCAGACGGGCTGCAAGAGTAGCTCATGGTGTATTGTCAATGATATATAGTAATTTTTCTAGCAGGGATAAGGAGGTGATTATTCCCTTGTATAAGGCAATGGTCAGGCCACACCTAGAGTACTGTATACAGGTCTGGAGGCCTCATTTCAAGAAGGATGTTGAGCTGCTGGAACGAGTACAGAGAAGGGCAACAAGATTAGTGTATGGAACAAAGGGGTGCTCTTACGAAGAAAGGCTTAAGTTTTGCGAATTACAATGTCTGGAGACTAGGGACCAGCGAGGTGATCTGATAGGGGTGTACAAAGCCTTGAATGGTTTGAGCATGCTCAGTGCTGATGGGATTCTTCCTCTTGCTCAGAATAATCGCCTGAGAGGGCATAAATTCAAATTGAGGAAAGACAGATGTAGGATAGATGTGCGGAAATTTGCCTTTAGCCAGCGGGTGGTTGGTAGGTGGAACAGACTTCCATCCCTTGTCGTGGAAGTTGATAGCCTAAATAAGTTGAAGGCTCAGCTGGACAGGTATTTCGAACGAACAGAGGGGTGAAGTGGAAGTGGTTATTTTTTATTTATTTATTTTACTTTATTTTTTTGGCTGATGCTGCATAAACTTGCTTTCTTGCATCAAATGCCTCTACTATTGCTAATGCTAATTTATGGAATTTTGTATTTTATTATTAAATGTGAAAAAAGAAATAGTGTAAATATAAATGTTGATAACAAAAATTTAATTCTATTTTGAAAAATGCATAATTAGTGGTAAGAAACTATTCTTGTGGCCCACTTTCCACAAGAACACATGCACCCTGCAACCTTCATCATTTTATGTCTTTTGGTTCCTTAGAAAGTCGGATGCCCCCAAGATAGTTTGTTGCTATCCACCTTAAAGAATTCTAATGCTGTTAACCTTGTCATATATAGTATTGCTTATATGACAGGGCTGACTGACAACTTTGTCACAATCTCAGTATTGTAGAACATGACGGTGCATTATAAGTCATTCCTGCTAATGACTTCGTATTGTTGATATAAAATGTTACAACAGATATCATAAGTGTTGACTTCAAAAGATTATTGTGGTGGTAATTTAGATGCCGTTAATATAAGAGTTGCCAGGATGCTAAGCCATCAATTTATATTTTAATTTCAATTTATATTTTGAAACTTTTAGAAACTAAATATTCAAAATAATACTCAAGAAAGGTAATAAAAATTTTTTTTTCAAGTGTTAAAGGTATTTTATTAGTCACAAATCAGAAGGAATAAAGATAAAAATTGAATACAAATAAAATTGAGATTGACATCTTAATGAAAAAGTTTGTCTAGATCTTGTTTTTCAAGAAAAATGAATCCTCAACATCAGTTGGAATATTTGGTGAGTTCATGATTGATTGCACAAAATGGTGCTGCTATTACGATGAAATTCTCCCTTTGTCAACTTTGTATGAATTTTTGTATTTAATTGAATCTTGAGTCTGTCGAATATTGAGATTACAGTCTCAACAGAGACTTCACAGCTGTGAAAGTTGAAACTTGCATGGAATGAATTTAATGAACTTTGGGGATATATATATTTAATAAAACTGGTGTTCATTTTGGGACGACTTGATGAAGGTTAGAAACAGTTTGTTATAAGATTTTAAGTGTCACAAAAAATCAACCAAAAAGAAAATTACTCCACCTCATCTATCCATGCCCTCTAATAATTTGCTTAATGCTTCCTTAAATTTATTCAAATTATCCACTTCTACAATGCCAGATGAAAGTTTGTCCAAACAACCCATTACTCTCTCGCCGAAAGAAAATTTTCGCACATTTATCCTGCAGCCGTTCTTGTTTAATTTATGTACCCTGTCTGTGTTGTCTGAGAAGGGGTAAGGATGCAGCTAGCATTTAGTTTACTCAGTTCATTTCAAACCTTAAATACTTCAATGAGGTCTTCTTGCAGGTGCCTAGTTTTGAAGCGTTGCAATATGCAGACCTCAAGTCTTTTATATAAAAGTGCCCTATTTGATCTTGACTAGTCTGTTTGCTCTTCACTGCACCCATTCCAAGAGATATGACCTTCTAAAAATGAGATTTCCAGTTCTGAATGCATTCCTAACAATGCAGCCTAATCATTGCATTATACACAGAATTATCACCTTGTTGTCCTTGTTGCCAAAATTCCTGTACATCATTGACAGAACCCCGTGAGCTGTCCTAGCAGCCTGTCTCTTTTGCTCTGAGAGTTTCTGGTCAGACTATACAGTTATCCCTTGGTGTCGTTTGTGAACCATCGTGAACCTGGCATATTATTCATTGATTACTGCTTCCCCTAGCATTTATCAATGTTAAATTTCATTTGCTGCTGCTCAGCCCATCTGCCTAATTTCTCTAAGTCTTGTGACAGTAACATACCCTGATTCCTGTCATTTACCACCTTGCCAACCTTTAGTAACATTTGCAAACTTAGACAAGCTTAATATATCTTCATTAATATCATTAATAAAATGGAAAACAGTAAGAGATTTAGCACAGAATCCTAAGGGACACCCCACTCACTAGTCCAAGAAGAGCAGTGCTAATTTATACCCATCCTCTGCCTTCTGCCACTCAACCATCCCTTTATCCATAGCAGTAACTTGCCACTAATGTTGCACTACTCCAGTTTGTACAGCAGTCTTTCACATGGAACAATATAAAAAGCTTTCCTGAAATCTAAGCTTATTATGTGAAGATTGTTTTTTGCATCTAGTTTCCTTTATTGTTGCATCATAGGAATCAGTCAGATTAGTCAGACAAGGTCTCCCCTTCCCAATCCACACTGTGTCTTCTGTATAACTGCATTCCTGTCAAGATAATCCCGCATTACTTCTTTAACTACTGGCTCCGTTATTTTCCCTGGACCAGAAGTCAAGCATATGGCTGTAATTACTTACTTCACCCTTTGATCCCCTTTGTGAAAAGGAGAGATATTTGGGCATCTCCAGTCTGTAGGAAACTCCCCAGAATCCAAGTATGTTCTCATCCTTCATTAATTAAGGCCACAGGTTTGCTTACTCTCTTAGCTGCTTCTTTAATTTGATTGATTACATGGGCTTGAGATGCCTTATTTACTTTTAGCTTCAGTTATCCCAAAATCATTATCTCCCATTATAACTTGCTATATTTCTGGTGTTCCCATCCATAAAAATTTCTTCACTCATGAATATTGATGCAAAATATTTATTAGGTTTATCAGCAATCTGAACAGGATCATCCATAGTAGTTATGCAGTTAATATCAATTGGGCCAGTGTGGTTCATCCCTTTCCATCTAGTTTTGAAAATTTAGTAGCCAATTATCCATTCAAAGGGCAAACTGAATTTGTCCTTTTTAAATGGATAATTGATTTTATTGAAATGGTTAAAAACTAAATAAGCACGTTTAGGATAGAATAAAACGTTCGGTAATTGCATATATCTCCAAACAAGCCATTTATTTTTGGTGCTGCATTATTCTCTTCTGATTTTAATAATTTGCTAAAAATTTCAAGGTTATTGAATGACTAGTTAAGATTGGCCTCATAGAAACAAATTTTAAAGTTGGACACTTGTCTATCCCAATACTGAAATTTAAAGTGTGAGCTGTGTAGTGGATATAAACATGTGTGCCGTGTGCAGCTCTTATTAATGCCACACCTCTACCAATGTGAAAAAAATAACATAAAAAATCAGAAATGAATATACAATTTAAATTCCAGCTTTATTACCAAAAATCATAATCCAGATTTCAATGTGATAGGAGTCCACAGCATTAATTCAATGCATAATAAGGCATTAATGAGCCCTTCGTGACATTAATCTCTAAGGATAACCATTTGTTAACTTGTACATATTAAATTTATTTTACAAATGTAAAATTGTTTAATTTTTTTATTACAGACACCTAGCATAATACAATAATTCCTTTGTGTATTTAGCAAAACATTTGGTTGCATGGATCAATAGTAGAGGGAGGGAGGGGGTATTGATTCTGGCAGCTTATGGATATGCCACTCAGTGGCACACAACACACTTTCAACATGATATGGGGTACATGCTATCTGGAGCATATCCATAAGCTACAGGAAAAGGTAGGCTAGTTATTGCTTAGCATATCTTAGCAAGGTCTTTCATATCTTACTAGAATGCTTTATTTCCATCAATTAAAAAAGATAAAAGATCCCTTCTATAAACCATTTTCTAGAAGGATTCCAGGGAATTATGATGTAGCTCTGCCTTACTGTCTTTATATAAGACACTGAATCCTCCACCTTTCCTTATTTATTCTTGCCATTGGGATATGAAACAGTAAAAACCACAATCAGTATTGGTATTACTAATGATTTGATTGACCTTTTTTAAGAATATGAGTCACAAGTGGAGAGAGAGAGAGAGAGAGAGAGAGAGAGAGAGAGAGAGAGAGAGAGAGAAAAACGTCTTTTTTGTAGCTCATGTTTCTGTGTTTCATGTAGAGTAGTTTAATTTGTTATAAATTTAAGTCCTTCCTGAAATGGGTACAAGGCAGAAGAGGTTTTTTTATGCCATTGGCTTCAAATTGATGGTATTAAATTATGCTAAAGAAAGAAACAGGGCAGGTGAAATATATTTCTTTCCTACTCCAACTGATAAATTGATACCTTTACTTGTTTAATTTGTATTTCAAATATATGCAATACAGTATTTTTCCCAAAAAGCATTATCCTTCTAAAATCTGGGTACGGCTTATCATCTCGTGCAACTTGTCTGGCAAATATTTTAAACAAAACACATTTCTATTGTTCATATGTCAATGCAATGAACAGTGACATCAGAATACTACATTGACTGTATTTTTTTGAGTAATTTCTAAGGCTCAGGTAAGAAACAATTTCACCTTTATCAGATAAACATAAATAATAGTTGCACTACTAATTTAAAAAAAAAAACAAAACAAAACTAATCATTTTTAAGCAATAAAAATGTGTGCTTAGCAGCTTTCAAAAATGCTCCTACTCAGTAGCTAATGCATACATTAATCAGGTTATGCTGCTTCAAAATGATCTAGATAAATTATTTGTATGAGCAGCAGTCTAACCCTGGAAAATGCATCAGGGTCTTGTATCTGGGTGTCAGTAATCCTATAGTACCATAGGATTACTGGGTATCAGTAATCCTATAGTACCATACTACTTGATTGATACTAAACTTAAGATAGTTGTTAATGAAAAGGATAAAAAATTAAAAATAACTATAAAATTTGATATGAAGTTCTCTAAACAGTGTAGATAGGCAGGCTGTAAGGACAGCACATGAATTTTCTGAATGACAAAATTCCTATATATGTATATATATATATATATAGGAATTTTGTCATTAAAGATAGAGAAATGATTATTCATTATATAAAGCAGTGGTTACATCACACCTTGAATATTGCAATACAGACTTAGATGGCCCATTTTAAAAGAAATGTGCACCTCTTGAAAAGAGTAACGAGAAGAGAAACAATATCGATTAAGTGGTTTTCTTATCGAGAAAGAGAGAAAGACTTGTTTTGTATAGTTGCAATATTTTGAAACCAAGCAGAGCAGGGTGAACTGATTTCAGGTATTTAAGAGATTGAATAAGCTAAACACTGAATCCATCTCTTAGCTAGCCACATGGCATACACAAGTTGACATATGTTTAAATTGAAGAGGGGATAACTGTAGATTAGTTGTTTTAATATAAGAGTGATTAGCTGCTGGAATAAATTTTCTCCTAGTTTTGTGAAGGTTGGGAATTTATTTAAATTTAAGAAAGAATTGGGACAAGTACTTGAAAGAAATGGGTAAATGAGTGTCAATTTTTTTATTTTTTGGCTGAAGCATAAACTTCCTTCTTTGCATAATTTTGCAAATATTTGTGGAATATTAAAATGTTGAAGCACCTTAAAAAGCATTTTAAGAATGATAATGTGCCCTGAAGTTTCATTAAATACGAATGGTATTTCCCAACATCAAAACTAGTTGATGCTAAATGGATGCAAAATTACACTTGTGTTTCATTGCAGTATGACTTTCATATTCAAGAATGGTTTGTTTGTTTGGTTTTTAGGAGCATTAGCAACTAAGGCCATATTGCTCTAGGATATGTGGTGGTCATTCCCTGACCTTTCCGCATCCTCCGTATTTGGTGGTGACGGGCTCGAATTCCGGTCTAATCAAGAAGCGTGTGCTACGCACTGCTACTCCTTCCCACCTGGCTACGGAGGCGCCATTCAAGAATGGACTAGTATCTAGATACTTTATACCTCCAGTGGGTGTATAATTATTTTGTGGCTCACAGCATTTCATTACTTATTCTGTGAGATAACCATTTACAGGTATTTCTGTCAACCATCAGGTTACAGAATTAATATCGACATGACAGTTTTCTGAGACCAAGGTTAGCCATGTACAAGATAAGATTTTTGGTAGAAGTTGATCTTATCTCCTGTATCTCTTGCTTCTTTGCAGGATTTAGCTCCATTTTAAAAACTATTACCTATGATGTGCTGAACCTTTAATCTCCTTAAAGCCATGCTGTCATCATACCTTGAATTCAAATTAAATAAAGGAATAATATTTTTAGAACTAAATGCAGTGAGAATTTTCTGAAAGCCTGTTGACAGACTTTGCATAGACTTGCTGCATGTGCAACATTATATATATGTTATCCAAAGAAAAGTGGATCCTCATATTTTCTCATTACATACTCCATATTTAGTTGGTTTCTAATTTCTACCTTTCACCTTACTTGCTGTTTTCAGGAAGATCAGTACAGGTTCTTTTTTTACTTTCTGTGTTAAGGAGCAGATAAATTGCATGTAATTGTGAAACTTCCTATTTATCTTTTTTAGATCCTCCCTATCAGCTTTATTGGCACAATACATTACTGTCAGCCACTCATTTAAAGAGGTCTGAATTTGATTCCCATTAATGACTGGAGGAATTTCTGAGGCTCTTCTCAGTTAGCATTAGCATTAGTAGAGACACATGATGCAAGAAAGCAAGCTTATGCAGCATCAGCCAAAAAAAAAAAACACCTCTCCCATTTCACCCCTCCGTTCGTTCCAAATACCTGTTCAGCCCAGCCTTAAATTTATTTAGGCTATCGACTTCCATGACAAAGGATGGAAGTCTGTTCCACCAGCCAACTACCTGCTGGCTAAAGGCAAACTTCCACACATCTATCCTACATCTGTCTTTCCTCAATTTGAATTTATGCCCTCTCAGGTGATTATTCTGTGCAAGAAGAAGAATCCCATCAGCATTGAGCATGCTCAAACCATTCAAGGCTTTATACATCTCAATCAGATCATCTCACAGGTGCCTAGTCTCCAGACACTGTAATTTGCAAAACTTAAGCCTTTCTTCGTAAGAGCAACCCTTTGTTCCATTCACTAATCTTGTTGCCCTTCTCTGTACTCGTTCCAACAGCTCTACATGCTTCTTAAAATGAGGCCTCCAGACCTGTATACTGTTGTTGTTGTTATTTGGTTTTTTAGGAGCATTAGCAACTAAGGCCATATTGCTCCTGGGATATGCGTTGGTCATTCCCTGATCTTTCTGCATCCTCCGTATTTGGTGGTCGCGGGCTCGAACCCCGGTATAATCAAGAAGTGTGTGCTACACACTGCTGCTCCTGCCCACCTGGCTATGGAGGCGCCCTGTATACAGTACTCAAGGTGTGGCCTGACCATTGCCTTATACAAGGGGATAATCATCTCCTTATTCCTGCTAGAAAAATTCCTGTATATCATTGACAAGACATCATGAGCTACTCTTGCAGACCGTCTGCACTGCTCAGGAAACTTCATATTTGCTTGCACAATTACCCCCAGGTCCTTTTCGTTCTCTACCACTGTCAGTGTAGTACCACAGAGTTGATACGTTTCTCTAGGGTTACTGCTTCCCATATGTAGTACTTTACATTTGCCACCTCTCAGCCCATCTGCTCAACTTTTCTAGATCCTGTTGCAGCAGCATACTGTCATTATGTCCTTAACAATCCTGCCAACCTTCGTATCGTCTGCAAACTTGGACATTAAGCTTGATATACCATCATCAATATCATTTATAAATACAGAAAACAGTGGACCCAACGTTGAACCCTGAGGGATTCCACTACTGAGGCTGTAGCTAACTGATCTCAGGCAGGCAGAGAGAGAATAAGAGTGTCCTTCTCTTCCTCTGGGTTTTTTAGTCTGTACAACACATAGATTGGCCTGCAAGCACACACTTTTACAAATACAGATATGAGTAAAAGCTCTAGTTAAACTCTAGTTAAAATAAATAATTTAAATTTAAAATAATTTAAATTTGTATCTCTTTTAGTCATTTTAATTGCTGACTGGGCTAGCCAGGTGGGTAAAGTGTCTACCTGGCAACCCAAAGGTCGTGGGTTTGAATCCCACCTCAGGCTTGGATCAGAGTAAAATAGAAAAACTTTGGGAGGTGCATTATTGCCACAGAAGCCGATGTGCCAACAACTAACAAAAAAAAAAAAGTCATTTTAATTATTTACTTATCTCTCGCAGTCTCTCTATTCTATTCTCTTTTTTCCCAGATGTTCTCTTTTTGCTGCATGCCTTCTCTGTTGGTATTTCCACGAGCACCATTCTTCTTAATTGGCATCTGTAATTCCTCCCCCACTCTATTCAAAACTAGCCCAAGCACTTGCTACAACCAATCAGCATCTATTCACCGTCCAGCTCCAAACTACAGAACCAAGTTCCCTCTTCCTCATTTATCTCTTCAACTTCTGGAACAACCTTTCTTCACATGTATTTTCCAAAAGTTTATAGTCTATTGAAGTTCAGGTCTAATGTAAACAAGTATTTCCTGTCTTCTCAGCCCTCAATCCATGCATGGTACTAAGTATTATAAGTTCTAATACCTTTCTTTTTTATGTTTTGATTTAAAAAAAAAAATTACAATAAGGTTTTGTCACATTCGTGTATTTAAATTATTATGATTTGATATTTTAATGATTTATCAATATTACTTATGACACTTGTTGCACATTTATACTAGAAGCACTTTAATTGCCTGATACTTTGTCACTACATGACATGCTTGAATACAACTGAAGTTCCCTAATTATATTCAGTGTTGTGCACAAGAATGTTTGCTGTCTGACCAGATAAATCTTCAAGTGGAATTTAATATTTATTGCAGATCATTATTCAGTAATGCAAGTGCCTCTCACATATTCTTGACCTTCAGTAATGGTACGTTTACTTGATTTATGTTACATTTTCAGTAATTTTATTGTGGATGCAAGGAACCTACAGTAGTTTCATTCATGGTTCAGAAATTGTTTTGAACCCATTTAGGCAGCACCTGTGACTGGAACCCTCAAGTTCAGTGACTCATCAGTGGAACTGCATTATTATCCATTTGCATTCCTAGCAAGAATTCCTTGAAATTCTTTTAACTGTCTTCATTGTATAATTTTGTTATTTTCTTGCTTGCTTCATTTAATATTTGTATATCATCATTCACCTGTTTAAGTTGCATCTTTAGTGACTTCATATCACAAAGTCCTTTGATATTTTAATTGTGTTTCTTCTTTTAATACTAGGCTGCATTTTGAGATCCTTTAGAACCTTTCTTATGAAATTTTAGTTTTGTTTATTAACTTTGTTATAGATATTCACTTGATATCTCTAGTTTTTCATTATCATTATTAGTCATATGGTGCAAGGAAGCCTGAGGCTTTTGCTGCACCAGGCAAAAAAAAAAAAAAAAAAATTTCTGAGTTACCCTAAAAGAGAGAGAAGGGAATCACCAAGAAAGAGAAGGATGATGATATCCAGCTCAGTATTATCAAGTTTACAATAATAATTATTTATTAAATTCTTTGTAGGGTGATTTATCATTATTCTAGATATTCTTTTAAGTTTTTTTTTTTTTCATTTTACATTATTGATCTGTCTTTATGGTTACTTTCATGATCAAATGTTACATTCATCTTCTTGGTATTCCTCTATTATGTTTGCCTGTGAATCTGTAGGTCTAATAGTTTTGTCCACCTCTTTTTGTCTTCCATCCTATCTATATGTTTTTTCCCATTTTTTTTTATTTTAGTTATACACCCACTCATTAATAGGTTATATTTTACATTGTTGCATTTCTTTTCATCACAGAAAAATGTTTTGGATGGCATTTTAATTTTTATGTTGTTCAAAGTATGGTTCTGCAAAGGCTGTTTTGTTTACTATATATTACCCATAGGACATAACCAGATATTTACCTTTTACCACAAGAAATAAAGACAAGGTAAAATGTTCAAGATTATATATGCTAGTTGTATCATGGTAGCCTGCAGTAGCAGTTTTTGTGACTCAAAATATTTGTACTTGTGAAAAACAAATAATAAAAAGAATAAGCAGAAAAATAGCTAAAATTTTATTCTTAAATGAATGTTAGTATTAAAAGGTCAGAATGGTGTTAGGAACCCAAACCTATATAACATATGCTGACAAGTAAAACATTTTCTCTACAGCTTCATAATTTATACTTTTTAAAATATATGTGTGATCCCCTTTATTAGACTAGGGGACCAGTTATAACAAGTTATTGTTCTAATAGTTTATTACTTCTTGGCTAAAGGCAAATTTCCTTACATCTGTAATCATAGACATATTTACAGAATTTTTTATTATATACTATTTTTGTAAACTGAAGGTATAGGTATGAATTTTTTTTTAAAATTTGAATCTATGTCACGTTGTTTGCATACTAGAAAGAGAAAATATGGTCCATTTTTAAGTTTACTTAGATGCCTAGTTTCTGGAATATATAAATTTTTGAAGAATTGGAGTCTCTTCCTGTAAGGATATCTCTTTTCATCTCCAACTAGTCTCAATGCTTTCTTTTTGTACCCTTTCAAACAAGTAGTTTATTTCTTTCCTGATATGAGGCTTACTGACCACTATTCAGTTAATGGCAGTTTTTTATCTTAGTAAAACTAAGCAAATACTTGGTGCCTTGTACCTGGGTAAAAACCTTCTCAACCAATCTAATTGCCCAAGGATGGGCAATTAAATTGATTGAGAGGTGTAAGGGTTGTTTGTCTGTCAGGAGCATCTTGAAAGATGTCAACTACAGAGCTCAGAGACTAGACACCTCACAGGTAATGGGATCAGAGTGTTTAAGGCCCATGAAAACTAACAGAATAATTGAGGGAGATTTATTCATGCCCTATGATAGGTGAAACTGGAAAAAATTTACTGTTCTTTTTAATTCAAATATAAAAAGAACAGAAAACCGGGAAAGAACAGAAGATTAGATCTCATGAAGTTCACCTCCAGACAGTTTTCCGTTGATCAGTGGTTGTCTCCCAAGGTTTCTTGGTTGTCTACCAAGAAAGGCTTAAGTTCTGCAAATTGCATTGCCTGGAGACTACACCTGTGAGGTGATCTAATTGAGGTGTATAAGGCCTTGAATGATTTGAGCAAGCTCAATTCTGATGGGGTTCTTCCTCTTCCTCAGATTATTCACCTGAGGGGACATAAATTCAAACTGAAGAAAGACAATTGTAGAATAGATGTGCAAAAATTTGCCTTCAGCCAGTGGGTGGTTGATAGTTAGAACAAACTTCCATCTGTTGTAGTGGAGGTCAACAACTTAAGCAATATGTTTAAGGCAGAACTAGACAAACATTTAGAGTGAATGCATGGGTGAAATATGGGAAGTGTTTTTTTTTTTTTGCTGATGCTATATACGCTTACTTTCTTGCATCATATGCCTCTGCTAATGCTAAGGTGGCTGGAGTAGAGAGTGTGATAGAGTTCAAGGCAGTTTTTTTTTTGGTTTTAGTATTAGTAACGGCCGCATGGTGCAAGAAAGCCTATGGCTTATGCTGCACCAGCCAAAAAAAAAAAAAAAAATCCGAACAAAACAATGATAAATAAATAAATAAATAAATAAATAATAATAATAATTAATAAAAAAAAAAAAAAAGGAAATTAAACATATCATCCTATGCGCTTTCTTTACCCGAAAGTACTATCCAGATGACCTTTGAATTTCCCCAAACTGTCGGCCTCTACCACCCATGAAGGCAACTTATTCCAGTAATTTATAACTCGCTGGCTAAAATAAAACTTCCTGCAGTCCAATCTAAACATTTTTCCCCCGTAACTTGAATTTATGTCCCCTAGTTCTAGCATCATTTATAATCTTGAAAATTTTGTCCTCATTCATTTTACTGATGCCTCTCAGAGCCTTAAACACCTCAATCAAATCTTCACTAAGGTGTCTAGTTTTATGCCGAATAAATTCATTTCCTTACATCATTTGGTCCGATTAATACTAAATATTTCCATTTTTTTCCATTTTCAGTAATATTTTATATATGCTATGCAGATATAGTTTCATAACCATGTGGTTTAATCACCCAGACCTTTTGATTATCGATCAGTTTTTATTTAAATTCCTGTAAACATTGTTTTCCTGGGAAAAATGTTGACCAATCCTTAATTTTTAATTAAAAAAACATTTTTTTTTTTCAAACACATTTTAAAAGTGTAATATAAAGAAAAAATGTATGAAACCTCAATTAACTACTGAACTTTATATAAAAAAAATTTGTGAGATTTTGGAGTGTCAAGGCAAATAAGATAATTCTCTACAGTCCTTGATTTGAAATGTGCTTTTGACCACTGTGATCACTGCCTTCTAGTGAATATTTTATCTGCAGCTTCTTAAGGCAAGAAGGGTTGTTGCTGATAATCAGATCAAGAGTATTGTTTTCTCTCATTGCCTCTCTAACATTCTGGTGTAGGAAACAGCCATCCAATAAAATCCCCAAACTTCTTGCTGCTGTGTGATCAACCAATCCACAATGTTGTTAGGAACAATGTTGTCTGGAAAGTTAAAATCCCCATTATATGACATTCTGATTTACTGACCCACTCTGTTTTTTTTTATAGTTGTTTGTTCTACCCATCACAGTCATTAGGCCTATATCACACTCCTACTCTCATTATCATTTTCCCAGTGCTTATGTCACACCAAACTGACTTAACGTTCCACTGGCCATCCATGTTGATTGGATGAATATTTTAAATAAATGGCAAGTGAAGCCCAGTTGCTGTTTAGTGCGTGGGTTTGTATGATGTTTGAAATGCAGTTTCCATGAATGTTGGTGTCGTGTGGCCTGCTGATGAAATAGGACTCGATGAGCATAGTTTTTTCAGTGTTAGTTGTTTCATTTATTGATCATGTTGTAGATGGTTTGTAGTAGTCATGATATTTCACATTATTTGGCTTTGCCATTATCTAGAGGGTGCTGGTCTAAATTTGTTCATAATTAGCTTTTAAACTTGGCTTCATTTGCCATATATTTAAAACATTCAAATTTTAGCTATATATTCTTTCCACAGCACTCTTTCTCTTAATTTATTTTTTCCCTTCTCTTCATTTCTGTTTTTTCAAATGTTTTTGTTTAAGAACTGGTTTTATGTTTATTTGTATTCACTTTTTACAGAACTTATCCTTCTGCTGACCTACTTTAATTTACATATTTAACTTAATTTACATTATGTCCCAGGCAACATGTTGTTGGTTATACTAATGCAGCCACTTATGTTTTTCTTTATTTTCTTTTTATTTCTTTTGCCTTTTTATTTTTCTTCATAATTCATTCATTATTTGGTGAGTACAGGCTTGGCACACCCAGGGTTCTGAGCTGAGCTGGATATCATCATTCTTCTCTTTCTTGGTGATTCCCTTCTACTTCTGACACACTCTCTCTCTCTCTCTCTCAGGGTAACTCAGATTTTTTTTTTTTTTTGGCTGGTGCAGCATAAGCCTCTGGCTTTCTTGCACCATATGGCTAATGATAATAATAATAATTGCAATTTTAATTTATATATACAGTTCACCATATTTTCTTACATCACACATCTGATGTGATGTTTAATCGTTGGTTCGATGGCATTAATCACTTCTATTAAATTTACTTTACAGAATATTATCCTTCATTTACTGATCTTTCTTTTATCTTGAACTGGTTTTTTCAAATTCTGTTTTAATTAAATAAATAAATATATATATATTTTTATTATTATTTTCTTTTGTGGGGTCAGTGGAGAATAAAATGTATTAAATGTATATTCTCTTCTGATCACATGACTGCTTTTGAGTACAAAGAATGAAAAACATTTATTTTACTTCCACCAAAATGTTCATGTCACAAATAAATTTCTTTTCATATTTTGTTAGCATTTGGTTCAGTGTGTTCCCATACACACATATTTTAATAAATGAAAATTATGATTTTAAAATATAAAATAGGCTAGCAACAAAAAAAGTGAGACTCATTTGACTGGTATACCATTTATTAAAATACATCAGTTTGGTTGTTGAGTGCTAAGGAAGCCATTAAAAATTGATTCACTGTTTAGCAAATATAATTTGTACAAACATCCAAGTTCAATATTTTAACTTTCTGATTTGCCATATCACATTTTGTAGAAACCATATATTGACCCCTCATTAAAATATGTTGCTGAAAATCAAACCGGCCACATAATTCAGGACTCCATATTAAACAAAGAATATTTCAGTCCCATTAATTTTGAAAAGCTATTCTGTGCAATTATTTTCTTTATATTTATATCACTTTATACTTAATTGATCCAATATAGATGTGTATTGGATTTATTTTTAGTAAACATTGTTATTTGATAGGCATGATTTTCTAAGCTTCTCAGACTGCTGCCATTGAAATTTGTGCAAAACAAACCTTCCCATTATGCTAATTAATTTATCTACCTGTTTTCATGAATGAAATCAAATGTGATCAGCATTGTTTACCATTGTTAAGTTCTCAAATGCCTAAACAGTCTTTGCCAGTTATGCCTATTCTACCACTTCTAAACCTTTTCATTCATTTTTTACACCTATTTTTGATTAGTACATTTTTCTCCATATTATGCTACCACACTTCTATGAATCTTGGAGGGTTCAGCCCCTCTCCCCTCTTCTGGCAACAAAAATATGATCTCTTTTTCAATTGCATAGTTGTTCATTAATTATGCAACTGGAAAATGGAGATGACACAATCATATCTCAGTTATTAACAGACTGAATGCAGGCAACTGATGATGTGTAGGTTTGTCTAATAATGTAGTAAGTATGATGACTAGGTCAGCAAGGGTATTTGTCACCAGCATATTGAACCCTCAGATGTGTTGTGCCAATAATAAGTTTTGATAAGCTAATGTTGGAGTGCAAGTTATTTTAATAAAACATTTTTTTTTAACATAACTGTTACCAGCGCTATCTGTACCGTCACTAATTAAGCTTAGGTAATTTTAGCTTAGTAGTAGCAAATGATAAAAAAAAGCAAGATTATACAGCATTGGCCAACAAACAAAAAAGCCACCATCCATTTCATCTATTTGTTCTCTCCAATAGTTAGGCACCTCCGTAGCCAGGTGGGAAGGAGCAGCAGTGCGTAGCACACACTTCTTGATTAGACCGGGGTTCGAGCCCATCACCACCAAATACGGAGGATGTGGAAAGGTCAGGGAATGACCACCGCATATCCCCGGAGCAATATAGCCTTAGTTGTTAATGCTCCTAAAAACCAAATAACAACAACAACAACAACAATCTCCAATAGTTTATCTAGTTCTTGATAAAATTTATTTAAGCTATCAACTTTTGCCACAACAGATGGCAGAAGCATTAACCACCTGCTGGCTGAAAGCAAATTTCCACACATCTATTCTGCAACCATCCTTCCTATGTTTGAATTTTTGTCCCCCCCCATGAGTGTGCATGAGCAAGAGGAAGAATCCCATCAGCATTGAGTTTTCTCAATCAATTCAAAGCCTTAAACACCTCAATCGGATCACCTCGCAGGTGCCTAGTCTGCAGACACAAAGGGGTGCTCTTAACAAGAAAGGCTTCAGTTCTGCATTCTTGTTAAGAGCATCCCCCTTTGTTCCCTTCAACCAGAGCCACCCCCAAAGTTTTTGGGGTGCTGTTCAAGAATTACTTGCAAGGTCCTGGGATCTTATGCAAAACTTTTATGAGCTATAGTGATTTTTTTATTAATTTAAATTTTACAGCTCTTGTCGTGACGATAATGTGGGTAATTAGACATTAAGACGGTGGTAGGCTCTTCGATAGAAATGCAGAAAAGATGCAGATCATATCTATTCGACTGAACCGGCTGAACATACTTGTGGCTGGTGATGCTGCCTTTACCAATCTTGTTGCCCTTTTCTATACTTGTTCCAGCAGCTCTATATCATTCCTAAAATTGAGAGCTCCAGGCCTGTATGCAGTACTCGAGATGTGGCCAGACCATTGTCATTACACAATGGGATAATCAGCTACTTATCCATGCTAGCAAAGTTCTTGTATATCATTCACAAAACTCCATGAGCTGCCCTAGTAGCTTGTCTGCATTGCCCAGAAAACTTCATATCTGACTGCACAATTACCACAGGTCTTTTTCATTTTTCACTACCCTGAGTGCAGTACCACACAATTGGTACATTATTCTGCAGTTACTGCTACCTGTATGCAGTACTCTGCATTTGTCAATGTTAAACTTTAATTACCATTTCTCAGCACAATTGCCTAACTTTTCTAAATCCTATTGCAGTAGTATACCATCATTCCTGTCATTAACCACCCTGCCAACCTTTGTATCATCTGCAAACTTTGGTATTAAGCACGATATGCCTTCATCAATATCATTGATAAATATAGAAACAACAGTGGGCCCAACACCGAACTCTGGGGACTCTAGTAATAACATTAATCCATGAAGACCAAAATATCCATTGATTACCACTCTCTATCTTCTCCTACTCAATCATCCTTTTATCCATAGCAGCAACTTGCCCTTAATGCCATGCTGATTAAGTTTATACAGCAGTTTTTTTTAGTTCAGCAGTATCAAAAGCTTTCCTAAATTCAGAGTATATGATATCAGAATTATTTTTTGCATCCATTTCCTTTGTGACCACATTGTAGTATTCAATCAAATTAGTCAATCAAGATTTCCTCCTTAACAAACCCATACTGTGTCTGAAGTATAATTGCAGCTTTGTCTAGATGATCTTGCATTACTTCTTTTACCAGTGATTCCATTAACAGAACTGGAACAGAAGTTAAACTAACAGGTCTGTAATTACTTGTCACCCTTTGAATCCTGTTTGTGAATTGGGAATACATTCACCCATCTCCAGTCTGCAAGGATCTCCCCTGAATCCAAGGATGCTCTCATAATTATGGCTAGGGGTTTACCTACATCCTTCACTTCCTCCCTTAATATAATTGGATTGATTTCATCCATCCCAGATGCCTTTCTTATTACCTTCAACAATTTCTCTTCCACTTTTCTTCAGTTATTACAAAATCATTTAGCTCTCTATTAGAGTTTGATAAACTTCTGGCATCCCCTTCCGTAAAGAATTCCTTGTGTGTGAATGTAGATGAAAAATACTCATTCAGTTTATCAGCAACCTGAGCAGGATTATCAGAACTCAAACCATTGATATCAAGTTTACCAGTTTGATTCATCCTCTTCCTTCTAGTGTTTACATAAGTAAAGAAGTCTTTGCAGTTTTTCTTTGCATCCTTCTACAAACATTTCTCGTAATCTGCATTCGCTTGCCTAACCCCCTTGGCGCCTCCGTAGCCAGGTGGGAAGGAGCAGCACTACATAGCACATGCTTCTTGATTAGACTGGGGTTCGAGCCCGTCACCACCAAATACGGAGGATGCGGAAAGGTCAAGGAATGACTACCGCATATCCCGGAGCAATATGGCCTTAGTTGTTAATGCTCCTAAAAACCAAAAACAACAAAAACAACAACAGCCTAACCCCCTTTGTGACTTGATATGAGACTAGTTTATATTTACCATAGGCTTCTATGCTGTTTGATAATTTATATACATCCCATGAATTTATTTTTCTTCTCTGCCCTGAGTCTGTTCAGTTCATCTGACATCCATTTAAGCATATATACCTTGAAGAATATTTCTTAGTTGGTATGAAAATCCTAGTAGCTTTTATAATTAATTCCTTGAATGCTTCCCATTTAGAATTTGCTGATGATAACATCATCGGTTGGTTCCACTGTAGTCACATTTACGAAAGAAAAAACCCTTTCTTTTACCCTTGATGGGCGTTATATCTTTTAAGTAAATCTCAAATCAGTACACTGTGATCACTGCCACATAGTGGTTCTTTTATCTGCAGATTTTTATCTCCTGAATGATCATTGCTGATAGATCAAGAGTATTACTCTGATTTATTGCCTCTCTAACATGCTACTGTAAAAAACGATCATCCAATAAATCCACAAAAGTCTTCTTAGTCTGTGAGTGACAAACCCAAATTCCAGTCAATATGTGGAAAGTTAAAATCACCCATTATAAAACATAGTGATTTTCTGGCTCATTCTATTTCTTTGCACATTTGTTCATTGTACTCATCAGAGCCATTATCAGACTTTCTCAATATTGAACACAGCACTTGCCACCCATGTCAAATGGATGCACTGCCTTAGATTTTATGTGCTTGTTAACTAACCCCGTCCCATGCTGTCTGTCCTTTCTGTTTACATATTACTCTGCATATTCATGTTCTGCATCCCTGACACCATCTCTGATATCCTAACAATGTCTGTATTTGTTGTTATTACCAGCACATCAAATTCATCAGTTTCATTTAGTATGCTCTTAACATTGGTGTAAATGCAAGTATATATGCCGACCGGGCTAGCCGGGTGGGTAAAGTGCCTGCCTAGCAACCCAAAGGTCGCGGGTTCGAATCCCACCTTGGGCTTGGATCAAAGTACTGCAAAAACCTTGGGAGGTGCATTATGGCCACAGAAGCCGATGTGCCAACAACTACCAAATTAAAAAAAAAAAAAAAAAAGCAAGTATACATGCACCTGTTCTTACTCTTAGTTACCCTAATACAGCTCATGTATTTACTTGTTCCATGGTGACCCACAGCATTGCTTGAAATCTTTAATACCATGCTTTTCGGGCTGCTGCATGTTCCAGTAGAAATAGTGCAAACAAACAGAGATGAAATCACATTCACCTCTGCTTGCGGCTATTGTTAATCTGTTAGTCTGTGTTTCCTCCCCCCCCCCAACACCAAGCTAGCAGTTTTCAACCTACTTAGCACTGCCTCAGTAGCATCAGCAAATATTCTTGCACCCTTTCTGTTTAAGTGTATCCCGTCCCTGTAGAAGCAATCTCTCCTGTTAACAAGCAGAGACCATGCTGAGAAAAATTCTATCCCATGAACCTTGCACAGTCTCTCCAGGACCGAATTGATTGGCGATGCTCTCAACCTGTACTCCCTCCTATCTTGTCTGGGCAGTATTTTCATTTGTCAGTGTTAAACTTCAGTTGCCACTTCTCAACCTATCTGCCCAACTTTTCTAGATCCTGTTGCAGCAGCACACTGCCATTACTATCATTAACAACCCTGTCAACTTTGTATCATCTGCAAACTTTGATATTAAGCCTGCTACACCTTCATCAATATCATTCATAAATATACAAAACAACAGTGGGCCCAACACTGAACCCTGGAGTACTCCATTAATAACATTAGCCCACAAAGAGCAGTGATCATTGATTACCGCTCTCTGTCTTCTCCCGCTCAACTACCCTTTTATCCATTGTAGCAAGTTGCCCTTAATACCATACTGCTTCAATTTGTTAAGTAGTCTTCCATATGCAACAGTGTCAAAAGCTTTTCTGAAATTCAAGTATATGATACCAAAATTATTTTTGTGCATCCAGTTCCTTTGTAACCACATCATAGTATCCAATAAAATTTGTCCAACAAGAATTTCCCTTAACAAACCCATGTTGTCCAAATACCATGGTATTTGGACAGCATGGGTTTGTTAAGGGAAAGTCCAAATACCCATGGACTTTACCCATAGTATTTGGACTCAACCATTATCAATTCTGAAAGTGTGGAAAGCCTTGAACACAGCATGGCTGCAGGTCCCTTACAGACATCATCAGACATCTGGTGCAGTCAATGCCTAGGCATGTCCTCCTGTGTTCATAGTACCATCTTTGTTACTTTGAACCCAAGACTCAAATTATCCTTGATGATATAGATAAGTATATGATTATGCAACTTTTCTTTTAGTTCTCATTCGGGATAAAAAAATGTGTGTATATACACTCAGTGATCACCGAATTGTGACCACCTACCTAATACCATTTTGAGTCACCATTCACACAGATAACAGCTGCTATTTGCCTAGGCATTGACTGCACCAGATGTCTGCAAGGATCTGCAGCCATGCTGTGTGTAAGGCTTTCCACACTTGCAGAATTGATGACGGATGCTTGTCCATACACCTCACTTCACATTCCAAAACATTCATCAGGTGTTCAATTGGATTGAGGCCAGGCAAATTTAGAGGCCAATCAAGATGGGTTATATCTTCACTATGTTCCTTAAACCAGTCATGCATGCATGCAGGCTCAATGACATGGTACATTATTATCTTGATCTTGTTTCTGTCCAGGAAAACAATGTAATATGGCAGGGTGCACATAGCCTCATAAGAGCTGCCAGTAGACTTGAAATGTTGGTCCATATGCACAAGGGATCCTAGGCCTTGCCAACAAAACATGTTCCATGTTAAGCAACCCCCACCACCTGCCTGTACAGTGGCCATGCATGATGGTTCCATGGACTCGTGTTGCTTGCCCCACACACAAAAGCATCCATCGATGTGTTGCAACAGGTATTTGAACTCATCTGACCAGCACACTGGTTTCCAGTTCTCTATTGTCCTACTAGCATGTTGTTGACACCACAGCATTTGCTATTGACAATGATCAACAATGAGAAGAGGGTGTCTCTTGGGTCATTTTATGTGGAACCTCGTATATCGGAGTTTGCGGTACATCATTGTTTGGGATATTGTTCTTGCATTCTCCATATTATATTGTGATGAGTTTATTGTACACCAAATTGACATGGACCTTTCTAGAGAGATAGTGAGATGAGAGTCAGTCATTTAATATTGGGATTGCCATCCTATGTCAGCAGGCATCATGGCATGGAAAATAGGAAATCATCACCCACAACCATATTTCTCTGTAATTATTCAGTGCATTATGATAGCTAAACACTACATTGATCAAACTAAGTTTCTGTCATTATGCTTTCCCCTAGCCACCATATTCCAACAAATACATACCTGCCCAAATCTGAACAAATATTGAAGTTTGTTTTATTTAGCAGTTGGCAGTGCCTCCAAATTGCACATGGTTATATAATCCATCTCCAATAATGCATACCTGGTTAGGGTTGTCACCTGTCCCACTTTTAGTGGGGTCATCCTAGGTTTTAAACATTTGTCCCATTTCCACTTTGTTCTTAATGTTCTGTTTTCTTTTGACTTTTGTCACCAGGAAGGCTGAAGCCATGTTTTGATCCAAAATGTTGAGCTCCTTTGATATTTAACTCTCTTGGGTACTATAGTAGGTATTCATTCAGTAACTCTTTTGATTATGTTTTCATCAAAACCATGTTTCAAAATGATGAAAACATTTTATGAAGAAATTTTTTTAACTCAAAAAGTAATTTATATAGGAGCTCCTTTGATATTTAACTCTCTTGGGTACTATAGTAGGTATTCATTCAGTAACTCTTTTGATTATGTTTTCATCAAAACAATGTTTCAAAATGATGAAAACATTTTATGAAGAAATTTTTTTAACTCAAAAAGTAATTTAGAATTTATTCCAAGTATTCATCAAAGTGATTCATCAGATAGCTTTTAATAAGGTGTTGAATTTCTCCACGAAATGCTCAGTACTTAAGCTGTTGCTCACACGTGCACACATACAATCCTTGAACATTGTCTTTCTCACCCTTAAGTAGTAATTTGTGTTCTGACCTTGTATTTTTAGGTGTGTGTGTCTGTCTGTCCATACACATGTAATAGAGGAACTCCCAGTGGATGAATTTTAATGAAATTGTATGTTTGGCCTTTTAAAAATATTTGTCAAACCATTCCATATTTCATTAGACCAATAGAAATCCAGCAATTAATATATATATATATATATATATATATATATTTTTTTTTTTATGAAAAAAAAAAAGAAATCCATTGATTAAATGTAGTTTTAATGCTGTATTGTTTGATTTAGACAGTTCATGCATGCTTTGGGTGTATTGTTATGTACAACTTGTGAATGTGGTGTCTGTGAAGATATATATATCCTGGCCGTTAACACTTAATGAAAGGCTGCTTTTGTAAGTTGTGTGGCAACATCCTTATTTTTTAAATTTTGTACTTTACACACACACACTTAGTGGTATATAGAAAGTGTGAAGTAGAAGCTTGGTATACACGAGAAGTGAACTAGAAGAAATGAATAAGAAATGCAGTGATATACAATAGGATAAAGTGACAGATTAAGATAGGATAAGGTGACTAAAATAATATAGAGTTAAAATAAGATCACAGTGTGGTGTTATTCACAATTTCAATGACTTTGTCAGAGGTCATCCACCGAAATGATGAGAAAGACTGCAGTGCTATTTTTAATTTTGTAGTAAGAATAGGGCCTAATAAGTTATCCCAATAATTATAATTATAAGTAGAGCATATAGAACATGGATGACCTTACAGAAGCAAGAAGAGGCCAGAAAAATTGCAGTAATGATAAAAATTAATAATGAAAAAAATAAGAATAAACTGCAAGGACTTACCCATTACCTTGTAGTACTAAAAATGGTTGAGATGTGCCATCCATGTGTATATTTGTGTGTGATGCACTCTGGCAGTGCTTGGTGTTAGAGATTGAAATAAAAAATGGTAATATTGAAATTGTTGAAGAATGATGATGGAAATGATTAAAGGATGTGTGATGATGAGCACAATTAAATACATGCCGAACAAACTGCCCAGAATAGTTAAGAATTATAATAGCTTACAAAGCAGCAGTGAACAGAGGCTAAAACTTTGTTATGCTGGAAAATAGGTTGGGTAAAGGAGGTAGGTAGCATCTCAAATATTGTGTTTGTAAAACTAACAGCTCATGAGAAGGAAAATATAGAAATGGAGGAAAGCTGAAAGATAAATGAGGTAAAGATAAATAAATGGGCTCGGGTATGTGCACTGCATACATTAAGTAACTTGTTTTAATTCATGACTGAATCCACATTTGTAACATAATAAATAAATAAATAAATAAATATATATATATGTGTGTGTGTGTGTGTGTGTGTGTGTGCTAGAAAAATAAATGCGCAAGGCATAATAAACTACAAATTTGAAATTCACTACAGAACTGCCAGTGTATGTTTATACACAACGTTTTGTTCATAGTAGTGAACTGCAACAGTAGTGTAAAAGGCATCGATTTAATTGTATATCATATTGTGACTACCTTCACGAGTTACCATGATATTGCACTACTGCAAATAAGTAACATTTCACCAGTGGAGAAGACTATTGTTATTTATTCTCTTTGGTTACCACCACCCAGACAACACCGTTTCAAGGCTTATTGGCCTATCCTTGGTGGGTGAGTAGGTACCCTGGTGTTGCAATCATGGCAACCCTTGGGTGGTGGTATCCCCTCAAGAATAAGTAAAAATAGTCTTCTCCATTGGTGAACCATTACTAATTCAAGGTAGTGCAATATCGTGGAAACTCATTGTGGAGGTAGTCACAATGTGATATACAATTAAATTGATGCCTTTTACACTACTGTTGTAGTTCACTAATATGAACAAAATATTGTGTATATACACTGGTAGTTCTGTAATATATATATATATATATATATATATATATACATATACATACAATAGCAGCCACTGGTGATTTTAACCGAGCGCCAAAATAAACTTAAAAAAAAATGCTGCATGTATGTGTCTGTGGGTATATATATTTTTTCTTATCAGAAAATTGCTTTTCCTCAATATTTAAATCCAGTAAAGGCCTGCCTAATTGTTTGATTTCAAGTTTATCATCATAGGATAGCAAGTATCTTATTCATTGTGAATAAACAGTAATACATGCAAGACTAGAAACTAGAGCCGATATCTTGCTCTACTGTGTTCATTCATCCTTCAAGCGAATGTACAGAAGAGTTCCAAATCATTTCTATGCTCATGCATGGTTTATTTATTATAGCTATTACCAAAGCAAGAGTGACGTGTTACTTTTAGTTGTCAACTTGTGAATATTACTATATAACATAACATTTAATCATTTATAAGTGCAAAATAATGTTTTAGTTGCAGAAAAGTGTGTGTGTGTGTGTGTGTGTGTGTGTGTGTGTGTGTGTGTGTGTGTGTGTGTGTGTGTGTGTGTGTGTGTGTGTGTTACTGAATAGGATGTAGAGTGATAGCCCATTGAATAAAAGAAATAATCGTCACCTTCCGAAATATCAATCACATCAAAGAAATACATATGCATAACAATTTGACCAACAAGTAAGATAAAATAAAGACAGACACCTGATTCCATAATATCAGAAGGACACAAATTCAACATGATCACTAGAATCACTGCATTTCGATAGTTATGCAAATTATTCTTCACAGTTGATATCTCCTCTGCAAAGGCAGCAGCCAGTCAAGAATAAGCAATACATCAAAGCAACTAAACTAATTTTCACAGCTGTGGCCTTTATGCACTGAGAAGACAGAACTGAATAAGAGCAAAATCATCACAACAGTGCAAGACTACAAAAGTCGGAAAACTTAAGATGGCAAGTAACAATGTCCCAACCTCTATCGTAGAAGACAAAGAATAATTTTTAAATTATGAAAAACACAAGAGAGAATGTAAGAAGCTTTATTTTATTGTCGTCATAATATACTAGTGAAGTAAATAATGTCATTATTAGATTTTTGGCACATCAGTGACTTAGATCATATTCCATCATTGAAATAATGAAATGAAAAGACCAAAAGATACAGGTTAAGAATGATAGAAGACAAAAGTCAGAAGGAGTCAAGTAAAAAACACTAAAAAAGAGGCAGGAGAGAAGAAATAATAATGGGAATCTGCAGAGGGTGCAAAAAAATACCAGTAGGCTTCTTTTTTTTTTTTTTTTTTTCTGTTTTGTTTTTTTCCTGCTTAATGCTATCGGTTTTAAATTACATGATGTAATTTAAGTAGTAAAATTTTTTATGTCGATAGATTGTGATTTTGTAATACAAAAAAAAAAATTAATTTTGTAATTTTTTTTTTTCAAAATGAAAATTACTACATTTGCAGAAATGAAAACAGTTATTCACGATTTAATATAAAACTCCTTTTCAAAACTAATATTTGTAGAAAATGTTTGTTTGCAAAACACAATGTGATATCACAATCCCAAGAGTCATTTAACAACATATATATACATGTGACACCAGATTATGATTTTAAAGCTCTGGAATATTCAAATCAAAAGGAGGGAAGGTACACGTTACAACAGCACCATTAATTCCAATAGTATTCAGTACAGAATGTGCATGATTAGTCTTCTCCTTCTCTTTCATAGAATGCAATATAGACATGGAAAATTTGGAATTGTGGTGCAGATTAGCACAATACTCTACAAGATCTGCTGCAGCATATTTTTAATATGTCTTGTCTCATTTGACATTAAAAGAATATGAAACGATGAGGACCGCATGATTCCTCCTTTCCTTGGTTGGATCTTCTGACCTAATTATTTGTTCAGATCTTGTCCGTGAAGTTATTTTTACAGTCAAGAATCTTTTTTTCCATCCTAAAATCTCATTCTTTATCTAAACTTTGATTTTTCAATAATTGTGCTATGATTGTTCAAGATAAGAACATAACACATCATAAATGGTTGTATACAAATCTCCATCTTCATTTTTTGACAATATTTAAAGCTTGCAGCAGTTGTATTAATCAATCCAAACTTGATTTTAAAGGGACCAAGCAGAGGAAACTTGCTTCTTGCCAAGTGATAGTCAAGTGTTCTAGTCTCTGGGCAAAGCTATTGGCTGCAACTTCGGTCCTGAGGTTGGTTGTGCTCCATCCTCAGCTGTCTTATTAGCATCCTACTTTTTCTCTAATGCTTGCATCAGTGATCTTCGTAAATCACCTACCATACCAAATATTCCCCCCCCTCTGTTCCAGAGCTTGTCCCTGTTTTGTGTTGCCTTTTTATACTTTCCTTTAGTGTTTTTATTTCTGCGTGGAAATTTGTTTACATCCAGCTAGTTTCTAAAAAGTGTGACAAATTCCTCCCTTCCAGTTGTCATCCCATTGCACTTATTATTGCGCTTTACAAAGTAATGGAGCAATCTGTCAATTGTCAACTCTTAAAATGTCTTGAAACCTTTCATCTCATCAATGATTACAAATATGGATTTCACCAGTTTAAATCCACTGGTGATGTATTGGCTATGTTACTCATCTCTGGATAAATTCAACAAAACCAAACTCTGGAAATTTCCAAGGCAAACTTCAAACACCAGTAATTCAGTTGTTCGTGTTTGCCATAAAGGTGTTCTAAACAAGATTCCATCTTATGGATTGCTGTCTGCTTTTTTCACAGTTGGGTAGCCAGTTTTCTGTCTGTCTGCTCACTGACAGATGGTTCTTTGATTTCTCAACTAATGCTGGTGTTCCCCATGGCTCACATCTTTCTCCCACTCTTTGTCTTGTATGAGTTGTAATCAGAATGTTCAGCGACTGAATAATATCTTGAAATTGCTACCGAATTGTGAGTTGCATCTTGTTGCAAAATGTTTGGCGAGTAATCTAGACGTAATGAAGGTGTTTTTTGTTAAATTTTAAAATAAGTGATTTTATTGAATAGTGAATTTTCATAAAATTTTCTTTCAAATTAGAGAGTGGTGAACTGCTTACAGAGAAGACGCTCTCTGTTATTCAGACTTTTCATTGGTTCCAAAGTTTCAAGAGGACTGCAAAGATGAACTTCACTCTGGTTCCTCCACACTGCCTTCAACTAATGATTGAGTCACACATGATTGACATTTTACTATCTGCAAAGTTATAGAAATTGGTATTTCTTATGGGACATGTCAATCAAATTTAAGACAAGATTTGGGAATGCCACATGTTTCAACAGAGTTTGTGACTCATCTTCACTGATGATCACAGAGAGTGGCAAGTTCTTGCATGTCAGAATCTTAGTCATCATGCTTGCTGCTGACCTATGCTTAAACCCACAAGTCATGAGTGTATGGCTATGACCCTCAAATAAAGGTCCAGTTCTCCACTGGAAGTCTTCTCCAAGGCCCAAAAAAAAAAAAAAAAAAAAAAAAAAAAACGAACTTTGCTCACAGGGCATTGTTCTTTATGACGTTGCCCTGTAGTCAAATAATGAACCTAGATTACCACAAAACAGTATTTGAATTACAAACGCAGTTCTTTGGCAACGTACAATGCTGAGTTAGAGAAAATGGCCAGAAGGGAGACGTCAGGAATCGGCGCTGCTTTCTGTTCAGGAATTTCCTTCAGAGCACTTCGTCATTTTGATCCCTATCCACCATACTCACAAGGTTTAACTCCCTGTGATTTCTTCTTCTTTTTTTTTTTTTTTTGTTTCGCTTACCAAGCTTAAAGCTCTCTGAAATGTCACACATTTGCAACAACTGAGAAAATTACTCAGAATGCGATAAAGAACTATTAGCAGTTCGAAAGGAAGCCTATCAGGAATTCTTCCAGAAGTTGCATAAGCATTGGAATCACTGTATATAACGTTAAGGAGAATGGGGGAAAAAAAAAAAAAAAAAATTGAATAGTTTTACTTTGAAGGAGATCCATCGTAGAAGCCAGTAAGCATCATTATTTTCCAAATATTAGTTCAGCCCCCAAACTTTAACAATCTCCTCCTCTGTTAGATGTCGCAGTAATTTATGGACTGTGTAAATGTACCACTGGTAGTTATAGTTTCTGTATATAAGATGGGCACAACAGTCATAAGGCGTTCATTGCAAATACACCCAAAATGAGGTCTGACATCTGAGGGGCTTCATTTACTTTTCTAGAAACCATCCACAGTAATTGCTTCGTGTTGCACAGTCGGGTGGCAAAAGTTGCTGTATGACATACGCTACCATAAAGATATTCACCTCTGTAGTGACACGTGGACATGCCGTCTGGTTCCTCCCTAACCTCTGCTAAACTTTCCTCAGTCAATACAGTTGATGTACGAACGCAACTCAGACATACTCATTCTGTCTCCCCGAACATTTTCACCAGCTTCTATATAGCGGGTATCGATGGGGACATCGAAATTGCTTCTTAGATTACTTGAATAGTTTTAAACAACTCTGTTTTGATGTAATGTTCCACCATGAACACATGCTCCTTTAAAACCAACCTCCGCGTTCATTTTACAATTTGCTCTGTGCATTTGGAGTTTTAGGTACAACTAAATTTCGTGTCTCTAGCAGTCTTTTACTCGAAGTTTTTATTCGCCTTTTTCATGGATTCGTATTTAAAATTATCACCTTGTAATACCGTATACTGCATTAAAATGCCAAATAAAAGTAGTACAGATTAGTTGCATTTTAGTGATGGTGTACTGAAGGAGTCTATCCCCTACGTATACATTATAATTCAAGGCTGCAATATCACCAGAATGAGAGTAGTTCAGGGCTGCAATGTCACCAGGAATGAGCCGGTTTGGGTGCAAGATAGAATAGTGGGTTCATCTTAAGATAAATTATGGGATAAGGGTCTGTTACTTCCCCTCTGAGAATAGTCCCTGCACAGGATTTGGCTCGATAAGTTACTCTCAGCTACAGCCGATATAAGTCATAATCGTATAATTATATAGCTATCCAACTTCACCCCATTAGAATTGTTTATGAGCTTGCCATTTATATGCGCATTTTAATTTATGCATTTTAAAAGAACGTTGATTTATAGTCCTCGACCAGTTCAGGAGAACACAGCAGACAGTGCAATTGCATGATTTTTTTTATTATTATTATTACATGTCTGCCGTTCATCCGGATTGTCTTTATTGATTATAAAAGGTCATGGCTGAGATATGCGTTTATTATACCGCATAATTACTGGACCATCCCTGGCCTTCAAAGTATTTCCTGTAAGGAATTCAAATGCATTTTATTTTAACTAACCCTAACCGGGAAACAGTTGCAACTTCCTCAAATAAGTCTCGTTTTATTTTTAAATATGGATATTATTGAGCAAACAGCATCCGAATCCGTTATGAAAATCTGATGGGATATGAGCTAACTGCACAGAAATACATGTTGAATGCGAGTTACAAAGTTTTAATCAGTGTTTAAATCTCCCATAACAGTAAATTTTAGAGTAAACCAAGATATTGCAATAATGATATGACAAGGGTATGAACATTATGCGAATGAATCGACACGCAATCTTTTGATTGATAAATTTGAAATAATTTTTCTCCAATTTGTGCTGTGGATGTATAGCCATTCATTTGTAAGATACTGAGAACATTTATTCTTTAATTAGATGAAAAACACGCTCTGGAAAATTACGTCACAAGCCTTGACTATCATATATCAACCACTGAGCTGCAAAGTGAGACCAGCCTATTTTTCATTTGCGATAACCAAAAACAATTGTCTCGGTATAGCATTTCTCGTAATGCGATCCCTCCATTCTTTTTTCTTCCTCCTAAGATTGAGAAGTAGAAGAAGAAAAATACGTTAACAGAGTCAGTTCAAATTATCCTGTGATTACACTGAACAGATATAATTTTAAGATATACCTCTTGTAATTATGTTAAGGGTCAGACACATTGCTTTCAGCAGAATGTTCGAATATAAATCTTTATGCAAGACTAAGAAAATATTCGTTGCATGGAATGCAATTTTAAAGCTTTTGTTTGCTTTCCTTTCTTGATTGCATACGAAGAGATAGTTGCCATAATATCAAATTAAAATACCGCATTTTCCAGACTATAAGACGCACTCATGTTTCAGAAGGCCAAGTTGTAAATATAAATAAAATAAATATTTTATCGCACATAAAATACCAGTATTAAAATTTACTCTTTACACAAGGTATAGCGATAAAGTTCCTGGACTAGTGTTGTTGCGGTCAAGTTCTTTGATGAGTTTGAAAATAAATGGAAATGGTATGTTGTAGTTCAAACTTCCTCCAACAGATGGTGGTGCAGAGATTATCCAGTAACGAACTAGTTTCGTTAGCAGCATTTCAATGAAGCAACAAACGAATATCAAATTTTGCTTTTAACTGGGAAAATCTGCAACAGAAACGTATGAAATGTTACAAACTGTCTGTGGTGATGAAACATTAAGTCGTACCAGTGTTTGAATGGTATAAACGATTTCAAAGACGAACGTGAGGATTTTCGTGATGACCTAAGAAGTGTGCCTCCATCAAACTCGAAATGAGGACAGTTGCAGAAGTTCGGAAAATTGTAGCCGAGATCGTCGTTTGACCCTCAAAATGATGGCTAATGAGTTGTATAAAGAGACACGATTCGTCAATTTTTGCAAGGAAATTAAGGGAAAAGGAAGATCTGTGCAAAATTTGTGCTGTACAGCTTCATGGATGAGCAGAAGCAATGAAGAGCGTCATCATGCAAAGACTTCATCTAGACTTCTCTAGATAATCCTAATATCCTCGACTTTATTTTCACTGGCGATGAGTGTTGGGTGTTTCAATAAGACACAGATAGGAAGCGTCCCAGCATGAATGGACTTCAAAATCATCAGCAATGCCAAAGTTTTGTTTATAGAAGTCCAGGATCAAGAGGATGCTGATCATGTTTTTTGACGAACAGGGCGCGATTCGCAAGGAATTTGTACCTGAAGGGGAGAGATTCGTTGCTTTGTTCTACATACAGGTGCTTCAAAGATTCTTCAAGTTCATTTTCCGGGTTAGACCACAATTTCAAGAGAAAGGTAGATTGTTCTTGTTACACGACAATGTTCCCGTCAATTCCACACTTATTCTGAAGACATTTCTTTACAAAACATGGCGTTGTACAGTTCAACCATCCACCCTGCTCTCTCCGATCTAGCACCAACGGACTTCTTCCTCATTCCCAAGGTGAAACTGCCCTCAAAGGAAAGATTTCAGGATGTTGACAACATAAAGAAAAATTTTTGATGCCATCGCTTTGCATGCCTTTGCTGACTCTTTTCAGAAACTTTTAGAACGGTGTAATAAGTGCATTCAGTCAAGTGGTGATTACTTTGAATAAAAAATAAAACCATTTTTGAGCTTCTTTACTTTCTTTTTATTGCACCAGCCCGGGAACTTTATTTCCATACCTCGTATAATCAAAAAATTCTCTATCACGCTCTTCATTATCGATGCTGCTACCTGAATTCTTACTTTTTTCAAAGAGGATGCATCCTAAGTACTAATAAGGCATTGCTGATGCTACATTTCTTGAAGGATTTCGGTTTTTAGAAGGAAGTAGGGTTTTATTGATCTTAGAAATAAAAGAACGTTCTTGTGAGACATGAGTAAATTCTCACTCGCATACCCTAGGCAAGAAAAAGATATAATCTGATCCAAAAATAAAAATCCCACTTAATGGCACTTAGTATGCCTTCGGACCATAAGACACAGGGGAAATTTATTCAACATTTTCTAGGAAGAAATGTGCATTTTATGGTCCGGAAAATATGGTAAAAGCCATTTCACGCAACTTATTTATGCAAATTTTTATAGTACAAAGCTATATTCTCAACAACAGATATGATCAATACTCTACCAACTTGCTGCTATGACCGCGTTTCCGATCCCGATTGAGGGCTCCGTTATCAGGCCTGAGGTAATAGAAAAGGCCACCCGCCCCGAAACAGCTAAACTAAAATAAGATGTTATAGTTCAGTAAGCAAACTAGCTAGAAAAATTAACTGGTTGTCTATTATCAGTAGTTCTGTGACAACCTCTAGTCTCCATGGAATACACTTGACCAATTTTTATTATTTTTTTTTCCGTTGTTGTTGTTGTAAAGGTCCTCTGATATTTACCGCCATTCTTCCACTTGTTCAGATTACGAACCTAAGGGGGCATAAATTCAAATTAAGAAAAGACAGATGTAGAATAGATGTGCGGAAATTTGCCTTTAGCCAGCGGGTGGTTAATTGCTGGAACAAACTTCCATCTGTCGTTGTGGAAGTTGATAGGTTAAATAAATTTAAGGAGGGAATGGTGTGAATTTTTTTTTTTTTTTTTTTTGGCTGATGCTTCATAAGCTCATGCACTTGCTTTCTTGCATCACATGCCACTACTACTACAAAGTAGCGACCATTTCAGTTATGTTTTTTGGGGCGTTCTTTCCTCACACGCATTCAACAATCAATTTCATCCCAGAGGTTAGGATTCTGGGCTGGCCAATTCCACTTTTCGACGCTTCTGCATCACTCCAGTCCGTCACAACGCGAACGGTATGACATGCAGTGTTGCTCTGCTGATACAGGTATGAGCCTTCCCAGACGGGCTCCCACAACTTAGGTAACGTTTATTACCCAGGACGTCAATATACATCTCAGTGCTTATAGTTTTGCTCAAAACAGCCAATGGTCCCTGGCCTAACCATGAATAAATTGCCCAAGACTATCACGCTGCCTTCGTCAAACTTCACTATCGGGAGGATATAGTCTGGCAGGTAGCTTTCTTGTGGCATACCTCACTCACAAGCATGACCTTCACAGTGGCAGACCATGTACTGTAACTCGTCACTCCAAAGCGCATCTTTCCATTGGTCTAGGGTCCAAGAATGGTCCAAGTGGGTCTTACGCCGAGCCAGACGGTGTCTGGTGGCATTAGTTGGGATGGATTATTGCCATGTAGACGACTGTGGTAACCTGAATCATGCAGCATGTATCTCATTAGTCGTACTGAATGCTGTGTGTGTGCTACAACGACGACCTACTTTCCGAGCATACGATATTTTGTAGGGCTCTCCTGTCACTTTCTATCAGCTTCAGGGGTTTTCCAGGTCGTTTTAAGCCCCAGTCGGGGCTAAAACTGATGCTCGCATTACGATTAGTCGACCTAGGGATCTTCAGTGTCATTGAAATGTCACGTGTAGAATGATTGCGTTTACAATCGTACTACTGTCTCCTCGTAGGTCTATGAGCATATTTATAGTTTCTGACATATAGTGCTTGGATACGATGTGACCATCTACGAACATTGGGGTGTCTGGATATTATTGGCAGGGCAGTGTATGTCTTAAGAGAAAGTAATATTTTTCCCAAAGGTGTTTGTCAAATTGCACTGCTAATCCAGTTGTAAGATCTGGTATTGAATCCTTTAATAAAATAATTGCACAAGAATTTTTGAATTGCACTTTTAGAAGGGATTGGACTGTCATGATTCTGCAGATGACGATGGATGTGCAAAATTATATAAATTTCTCGAGTTTTTGCATTTCATTCTACCT
Organism: Mastigoproctus giganteus; assembly: GCF_048544385.1. Classification (NCBI taxonomy): domain Eukaryota; kingdom Metazoa; phylum Arthropoda; class Arachnida; order Uropygi; family Thelyphonidae; genus Mastigoproctus; species Mastigoproctus giganteus. The sequence continues at coordinate 11,561,843 of NC_143581.1, forward strand.
GCATCTGTATTTTTTTATGTTGAAACAGCTGTGGGTAGAAAGTGGGGGTACTTTGTGCGAAGATACACATAAATTATCTAGCCAATGGCGAGGGCCCTCATGGGTTGCATAGTTGGTATAATCATCGTCCTCCCCACACCGGGTGGAGTAGACCTGAGTTTGAATCTCGTTGAGTTAGTCGGTCTCAGGCGAGGGTAGAGTGGTTTTTTTCTCCCTGAAATGCGAGTTTTTCATCCAGCAAACAGAAAATCGACCACAGAACACACACAATTTACAGACAGTATATACTGAGCAATATAGTCTTAGTCACTGATGCTCCTAAAACGCTACTACTGCTGTTAGTATTGAAGTAATTGGCTGTCTACTAAACCGGGTGAGGCAGTTCGTCCCCTTGTTTATTCTTGAAGAGTACTTCTAGTGCAGTTCGCATGTTTACCAACACTGGCGAATCTACCATACCATGTCATTCGATCTCCATGTCGAAGAATCGTAATTCAGTTTTCACTGAATTATTTTTATAGAAATATTTGCTAAGGACAACGTTAATTTTTTGACCATGACAGTAACTTTGTTTTTTTTCGGGATTTATATATTCTTACTCATACAAATAAATAAATAAAAAGCTATGTTCGATTTCGGGCTGGGTGTTGATTTTATTTTATTTTTTATTAGACTCGTCTTTTGATGTCTTGAATGAAAAGGCAAATTCTTGTATAATTTCATAAGTTTGTTTTTTAAACTGCTTATTTGTTTTATGATATAAGTAATACCTTAATAAAGAAAGGTGCGTGTCTTTATACTGTATATCATTAAAAGAGATAGAGAGAAAGAAAAAAAAAAAAAAAAAAACACTGCGTGTATTTAATTACACCCGAAGTTATCCGGAGTTGGTTTTGGTAAGGATATCCGGTTGTAAACCTCAGTTTGCAATCACCATGGGCAGATACCGCAGAATTCTGGGAATAAATTATCAGAAAAAATAAAATAAAAGGTATGCTGTGTAATCAAGAATCGGTGGCGAATTTTCATTATAGTAGTTTAATATTAAAATATACCAACCTTTTTTCTTGGCTGGTGTTTACATATCCTTCTACATGACAGTTTGGCATTTCGATGACACTTCTTTCTACACGTTAAATCTCTGATTTCTTTTTGACTACACTTAAGATACAGGTGGCGTGTAACGGATTTTCTAACAGTGATGGGCAGACGGCAAAATTTCCCACCCAATGTCTCCTCTTCCCCCAATCGTGTATTTCATCAGTCGTCCTTCAAGGGTAGCGGAATCCCAGCTGCGGGGTGTAATTGTTTGCCGTCAATGACGTCATTATTATGTCGGCGTTTGCGCTGTCTACCAGACAGGGAGAAGGGGGGGAGGGAAGACACGAGGCGTGCGTGCGTGTCGAGCCTAGACACTTCCCGTCGTCTGCTTCTCTTCCTGTACTTGCTGGCAGCACGCGCGCACGTTAGAAACACAAAGCTGAGTGTTCCGGGCTCGCCACGGCCTTGATCCGATGCCGAGGTTGGACGTCACCTGGGTAACCCATTCGGTACAGCAGAATGAAACCTTCTACTTAGGCAGGGCTTTTCCGTCAGGTATCGCCTGTCTCCATAACAACAGTGTTTAACGATCGAAGATCTTTGCCTTAAAGATGCAACCTCATCAGCTGTTTGCCTTTTTAAGCACCTTTTAATCCTTAATGAACACGACCTATATTGCATTCCCAAGCACCGCACACGTTGGGAATGGTGCCACAGCATCGAGTTTAATAATTAAATTTTTGCTTGGCAAAGATTGACTGGTGTATGGTGGAGGCAACGTCATGCTGTCTGGAGTAGCTGGTCGTCAGCAGCCCAGACGGCCGTATTGATCCCGGCTGTTGTGTGTCACGAGAGTGTGCGGAGGTCGTACCACCTGTCTCTGTCTGGCTGCGGCACGGGCTAGTGCTGCCGAAGACCACAGCGGTGTGTTTGTTAGTCAACGTATGGACTTCGGAGGATGAAGATAGCTAGATTTCCGAGAAAAAGTGTTGGGGACTCTCAATGGTCAACACATCTGTTTTGCATTGAATTAGTCCTCGCAACCACCTGGGTCAGGCATCCAGATTACACTCGATTAGGCATTTCTGTCACCCATGCCAGGAAATGATGGATCATACACGATTGCTGGTGACAGCTTCCATTACTTCCCTCTCTGTTGCCTTGTAGTCAGACTAAATAGAATTATTAAAACAAATTCGCGTTTTATTAAACAGCTAGTGCACATTTCTAGCAACCCAGCGTTGTAATTTGTATCTATGCACACACCAACCAAATCTGAAGGCAGAATTTTACTGATGGGTGATGCTTCATACTCTCTTTCGACCATCTTAGACGTCAAAGTGTGCTGTCTCCGGAAAAAGTGATTTGTGAGGACTGGCTGTTAAATATGGTGAGTTCCTGATTTCTCTCTTTCGCTCTTTCTCTGTCTCTCTCTTGCTGCTGCTTTTTAATATCAGTCACCTATAATGTAGTTAAGTGATTGCGATTTCCCAATTTTAAAAGAAAAAGGAAATTGCCTTGTTATGATCATAATTTTCATACCACCTGGCAATTTAACCCTGGTTTTTCGTAATTAGCATTAAGTATTTTTTTATACCAAAATTTATCTTTAAATTAATATTATGCTAAATATTACATTAATTTAAAGAAAAATTACTGTTAATTTTCACTAATTTATGAGAAGTTCTTCTGCTGATTATTTATTGGCTGTTTGTAAATTTGAAATATTCTTAGTATCAATGTCCTTAATTACTTTACTTTTCTTTTAAGAATACGATATGTGCATAGGCCATTTCTGTTATATACATTTAGTATTATGAAGCATTTCGAATTTCCCTTCTATCCAATATGGCTTTTAGTGTTTTTCTTTGATCGAATTTAATCCTCGATTTTAAGTGCAAAATAGTTTTGCTAATGTATTCGCTTGAGTTGTAAGCTTTATTATTTTTACTTTGTTCACTTTCAACAAGAAAATCAGATTAAAGATTAATTTCTAAAAACAGTTAAGATTTTAATTGTGTTTTCATATTTCAGTTTTCAGTTTGTTCGATTGGGATTTCGTTATGGATTTCTAAATCGTGTACCGATTTACTTTTATTTGTTAGTATTATTAGAAAGCCGTGAGAGGCGCTGTTATCAGGAACGAGGTTTTATTAAAAAGAAAAATAAATAAATAAGCCAAGTGCTTGCATTAAAACTTCTTTAGACATCCACTCTACTCTTGTGAAAATACTCGTGAAATGTGTTTTTTATTTAAGGGAGGATGAACTAAACAAATCTTTTTTTCTTTTTTTTTTTGCTGAGTTTTAATAATTCATTAAAACTTGTTGCTCCCAAGAGCTTTAAGTGATTTTAGGATTTAAATTTCAAAATTACTGGAAGTTTTATGTATTGGATTTCGAAGGAGTCATGGATAATTTTCTGACACTGCCAGGGAGGTGTGTGTGTGTGGGCATGCCGAATGGATTCTCTCTTGGAAGAGTGAATCGCTGATGGAGTCATATTTAGATTACACCAGTATTCGAGTTGTTTGTACGGAATTTCAACTAAGTCCGGTCGATCTGCAGAAACCTGATCCTCTACTTATACTTTCTCGCTGGTGGACTGTCAGTAACCATGATTATATCCACCAGACGAAAGGCGTTAAGCTGTCAGTTTCTAGTATGATAGAAAAGATCACCCAAGTGTTTGCCAAAAGGAAGTAGGGGAGAAATATAATCCGAATAGCCTGGTACCACCGAGTTTTGGTGGTATCAGGCTGACGGCAAATATTAGGCAGTAGGTTTTCATTGCTCAGTGTGACACCACTGTATTTCTTATTGGATTCCTGAATCGACCCAAGCTATGTAAGTACTCCAAATGTTTAGCCTTTTCTTTTCTACGAACCTTCTTCTATATACCATGATTTATATCTTTTATCCAGTATCCATTTGTAATATCCATTTCGTTGTATGCAACTTTAAATCGGATTTTTATTCGAAGGACTTCGTTGGGAGCATTTTCGCCCTAAAAACATTGTCGCTTCGTGACCAATTTTTATTTTTTATTTATTTTTTTTTTTATTTTAAAGAATCATGAAATGTCAAACTAATTCAACTTAGTTGATTGTCCTAGAGAAATTTATTTTCATATCCATTTCTTCACCAATACTCGTTTCATTTGTTCTCATTCTTCACTCTATGATTTCTCCTGCTTTAAAGTTGGTATTTGGGCATTTGTTTACTCTGAAAATGCCATAGCAGAGATTACCTGACTGGACTCTTCTCTTTCTTTTACCTTTGGTTTGAAATCTCTCTATCCACTTACAATTTTTTTCTAAAGATTCGTTTTTTCTTCAGTTCCTGCATTGGCGATCATTAAAAGTTTGAAATCATAGCAGACTTAAGAAAACAGTTATGCCTCATTTATTTATGGAAAATTATCTACAATGTAGATAATTTTCAATAAAGCTGCATATTCTGAAACCGTTTTGTGTACACCCTTGGGTTATATGTGGAAAATAGGATCTTCAGTCTGATTGACTTCCTTTTAGATGTGACTAAAAGGAAGAAATGGCAATCGGATAAACGTGTTACACATGCCCTTTCTCCGATGGTAAGAGGCCTAAAAAAGTAGACTTGTTGTTTGTTCTCTTTGTATCAACATTGTCAATGGGACCTCTTGGGTTCTCAGTGCCGGGGGGGCTGTTGCATAAAAAATGGCCTGTAACATAAACTTAATCATTTAATATTCAGATAAGGATTCTAAAAAAAAAATTTGTGTCGAGCTGAAAAAAGAAGTACTTAAGATATTTTTTGGCTACCGAATCTTTAATGGCAGATAAATATCATCTTAATTACTCTAGTCCGACTGATGTTTTTAAAGATATGTGTAATTAACGTAACAAACGTTTTTGTCTTCCTTCAGCTTTCATGGAACTGGTTTGCAATTTTTTTCCCTTCTAACCTCTAAATGCTGAGTCGACTTCAATTGTGTATACGAACTACATTGGGTTGCGCCTGCCTGTCAGACAGTTCACATACTCTTATACCAGTTGACTCGTAGCATACAAAATCCGGTATTGAAACTCGATCAATCACTTCGTATTAGAAGCCTTGAGTTGTCAACGTAATTAGTCGGTCTTTCGTGTGGATGATGGATATCCCTTTTTTCACTGACAGACTTAACCTAGAATTTAAGGTTTTGATTTTTTCCCACCTCCTCTTTCAGGGATCATTCAGAGTTAGTCACAAAATTATCCCCCCAGTCAGGTTTAATTTAATCGGAAACCCTTCTCATCTTATGATCATGACTGAACAGCATTTTCGCTCTTACCAAACAAGTGTCCTGTAATTTATTATCAGAGAGAGAGTATACTTGTATATAAAATGTTGCCACATTAATTGTCAGTAATGGCTACCTTTTGCCGCACGTTTGGATAGGCCTGGGTTTCAAGAGTGCTTACACCACTAAGAATTTATTGAGGACCTCTTTTAAGATGGGTTGAATTACTTGATATCCATAGACACAAATATTTCATCCTGCACACAGACACACCGACATGGAACACATAACAATTTACAAACAGAATATATCGATGATGAGTTCCTTTGCAGCTGATTCAAATAATTTCAAAGTATTTCAACAATTCTCAGTCAAGCTGGACTTTTTCATTTCATTTAGCTGTTAAAATGAATTTTATCGTAGTCAGAATGCCATTAGAGTGAACCAAGGTACAGATCTTAGAGGCTACCAAAACTCTTGAAAGTAACTTTAATGGACCCACATTTTACTGATTTTCGTACTGGGTGATAGCAGAGTGAGCTGAAATCTGGAAAGTCTTCTTATGGAAATGATAATCAGCGATCCGAAACTGGGAGGCTGCCAGTCATAACACAAAAATTTTCGTCTCATTATTCGGTTGATTTAGTAATACATGGTAAGATTAATAACAGATGCACCTTTTCTTGTTTTAAAATGGTGGTACCTACTGGTTCGATTGAATTCCGTCTTTTTGACTTTTGAAGAAGCTAAATCACCTTCGGTGATTTAGCTTCTTCAAAGGTCAAAAAGACAAAAATTCTGTTGTAACTGAACTTTTGGAAAAGTTCCCCTTCTCTGGTGCATTTACTGTACCGCAGCCGCCAAGTAGTAACTAATGCAAAGATATTGATTTATCCGATCTAAAATAAACATGCTAAGGGATCGTTATGCAGGGATTTTGGTGTATCATTTGGAAACAGTCAAATTTAACTGTATTTCGAATGCAAAGCAGATGTTAGCTAACAAGTCAGTGAAATGAACGCACGGATGACATTTAAAAGCATTGGTTATAAGCCTTTGGTTCGAACGCCATATAAAATAAGTTGATATTTTGGTTAGCAGATTCAAAGTCTATGGTGTATCTAAAGGTTAAAAAACCAGAAATAAAATCATCGTTAAAAAATTAATCATTACAGTACTTCTTGGCGTCGTCTGCAAACAGTGCAGTTTGCAGACGACGCGAAAAAAAATGCGTTGGTGGATTTTTATAAAATTATACGAAGACTTTTTGTATAAAAAATTTAAAATAAATAAATCTGTAAATATGAAGTCATAATTTAAGAATACAGAATCGATATACAGACAGACAGAAGACGAATCAATACGTCAATCAGTCAAAAGCCGTGTGTGACGTGCTTCTAGACAGACGTAGTTTTGTTAAATAAATAAAATATATTTTTTATAATTTTCTGGGATTTTTTTTTTGACACGAAATGACAAGTAATAACATGAATTCTGCTTTAATTTTCACTTTAAATTTGATTTCAAGGAGCATATTTCGGAGGACACAGGCTAGTTAGGGCATTGAATCATGATATATTAACGTTCCGAGCTAGTGGGTTTTTGTTGTCTATCGAGAAAGTGTTGGACATTAACCTTGCTTTCAAAACTGCTTTTGTCAGTTGTTTTGCATCTAACTTCAATGTTAGTGTGACCTTAAGAAGAAACTAATAGGAAAACGGATCTTACACTAAACTTTTGTTATTGCGCAAAAAATACGTAGAATTTTGTAGAAAATATTTCACGCAACGTTTCTCATCGACATTCAAGATAGGTTGCCAAAGAATTTTCTTGCCATGTGTGAACAACAAACCAGCATAAAAGGAAAGTCTGTCTGAAGAGCCTGTGACCTTGAGAGTTTATTTAAAGTATAAGAGGGAATTAATTTCCCCGATTACACGAAATCTGTCGATATCTGCAGACTAACGATTGGCAGGCATCGTCTGGCTTTGTAGTGCGTCGGCTTACCGCAGACGACTCGCTTGCCACGTGTCGTCATGGTTAAGAACGCTGTTGCAAGGGAAAGGAAAACAGGACAACCTGTCGGGCGAGATAATTGGACTGTTACTGAATGCTCTCTTTGTCTGTACCTTGCAGACACCAGATTTCGTATTGATAACGACTGTTTGTAATTTTTCTATTAGTTTTTTTTTTTTTTGTTTGTTTTTTTGAATAATAAAGTTTGACGGAAGAAATGACTGCTGATCCCTTAATAAGGCTAAAGTACTCTGACATTTTTTCTTTTTTGAAAAAAAAAAGAAAAAAGATGCATTTGATAAATGTGGGAACTTTTATTAGGAAACACGCACAATTAACCATGAATAATGGATTTGCGTAGTGCAGTAAGTATTTGCACTTTAAAAAACAGAAAAGTTTAAGGGCTTTATTTATTTATTTTTGCTCTGTTTCAGGATTGCTTTCCCAGCCATGCAGCGCAATAAGATTTCCTTTATTATTATGATGTTTCTTGCGTTCAGCGTTAACTGAAAATTTATCTTAATTTTGAAATTTCAACTGATTTGAGGTTCTTTGAGCGTAGGGAGGGCCCATGAATAGGCCCCTCTCTGCAGGCCCGTGGGTGGTATAGTGGGATGTATGAAGGCGGGATTTTCGCTGTTATGAGACAGAGGACAGAGCTGGTTGGAGGAGGGGTTATTTTGGCTGGCGAATTGTTGATTGTTAGAACGAATGGTTGAGGTAGGCAGCTTGATGGGTAGGTTGCCAGCATGGGGGGGGGGGGCGGTAGGGAAATATAGGTTGTTTGTTTTCTTTTAATATATATATATATATATTTTTTATTTGATTATTTAATTGTTAATCATTGGAATAAGTTTCCCCCATGGGGTCGTTGCGGTGACAGCTGGGGAATTCAAAACTCAGCTGAATAGCTAACTACGCGACGTCGAATAAGTGGTATACTAATTATTGTTTTTTTTTTTTTTTTTTTGGCCAGTGCAGCAAAAGCTTGTGGCTTCTTCCTTAGCTAACACTGAATCCTTGCATTTAGGGGAGGTCCCTATAGACTGGATATGTGCGAATGTAACTCCAGTTTATAGAGTTACAAAGGTTGGCAGTGTTGGTTAACGACAGTAATCAAGGTGAGCTAGTGCAACAGGATCTAGGAAAATAGGATCGATGGGCTGAGAAATGATAGTTGAAGTTTAACATTGACAAATGCAAGGTACTGCATATGGGTAGCAGTAATCCCAGAGTAATTTATCAACTGTGTGGTACTACACTTAGGGTACATAGTGGAAAATTAAAAAAGACCTTGATGGTAATTGTACAATCAGATATGAAATTCTCTGAGCAGTGCAGACATGCTGCTAGGATAGCCCATGAGGTTTTGTCAAAGATATACTAGCCAAGTTCCTATTTTGCTAGTAGGAATAAGGAGGTGATTATCTTTTTGTACTACGCCATGGTAAGGCCGCGTCTTTAGTATTGTATATAGGTCTGAAAGCCTCATTTTAGGAAGGATGTAAATCTGCTGGAACGGGTGCAGAGAAGGGCAAGGATTGGTTAGGGGAACAAAAGTGTGCTCTTACCTAGAAAGTTTTCAGTTCTGCAAACTGCAGCGTCTGGAGACAAGGCACCTGCGGGGTGAGCTGATTGAAGTGTTTAAAGCCTCGAATGGATTGATTAAGCTGAATTTTAATGAGGCTACACACATTGGGGAGCATAAATTTAAGTTGAGGAAGGTTAGTTACAGGATAGATGTGCGGAAGTTTGCCTTCAGCCAGCGGGTGGTCGATTGTTGAAACAGGCTTCCATCTGTTATGGAAGCGGATAGCTTGAATAAATTCAAGGAAGAACTAGACAAGTTCTTGCAGGGTATAGATGGGTTAAGTGTGTAGGGTTTTTTTTTTTTTTTTTTGCTATGCTTGTTATAGCCAGAAAAAAAAACAAAAAAAAACCCAACTTACTGATGTATAAACTGGTTTTCTTTCATCGTGTGCCAATCCTACTACTGACGCTAAACCAAGCTAACTAGTTGCGTTTTTAATTTATTTTAATAACAGAATGTCAATAAGAGGTTTGCATGCTGTTATTTCATAAAATGGATGTTTAATCTTCATCTGCTAGTGTGGCATCTAACACACTCCATGTTTTAAAGTTTTTCGGTTATTTTTTTTTTAAATCTGGAAATAAACTCATATCCTCCCTTGTACCTTACCACACTAATATTCTCTAACTGGTTATAGTATTTTTCTGTTTTATTTTCGGTATACTGTGAATAATGAGACATTAAATTTTTGTTTGGTGCTTAACTGACGCCAGATGAACAAAAAAGTATACCTTTTTCCTAGGCTTTTGCACTTCCCAAGTGGTGTCTGTGAGACGCCAGATACAGGTATCTAAATCTTGCCCTAAATGCTTTGATTTCACCGACAGAACGTAAACAGCCGATTACACAGACATTCACGTTGCATCTGCAAACATCTGAGTTTCAATATGGCGGGCCAGTGACCGTAAATTCTTAAAAAAATAAATTAAAAAAAAAAAAAACGAGTAAAACGTTAGTATTGGTTTCTCACCTTTATTTTCGTTCGATATTTTTAACTGGATTTAGCAAATCATAATGCGAACTGTGCTGCCAGATATGAAGTTCTCTGAGCAGTGCGCACAGGTTGCCACTTGCCAGGACAGCTCATGGGGTTTTGTCAATGATATACACTAACTTTGCTAGCAGAGATAAGAAGGTGATTGTCTCCTTGTACACAGCAATGATTAAGCCGCATCTTGAATACTACATACATGTCTGGAGGCCTCATTTTAAGAAAGATGTGTGGATCTGCTGGAACGGATGCAGAGAAGGGTTGTGAAGTGAGCAAATGGGTGTCCTTACCAGTTAAGCTTTAGTTTTGCATTCTTCAGCATAATTCAGATTGAGGAAGGATGGTTGCAGGATATATTATATGCGGAAGTTTACCTTCACCCAGCGGTTTGTAGATTGTTAAAACAAACTTCCATCTGTTGTTGAAGTTGGTAGTTTGAATAAATTCAAGGAAGAACTAGACAAACTATTGGAGCGGATTTTTGTTTTTGGCTAATGCTGTTATAAGCTTGTTTTCTTGCATCATTTGCCAATACAAAAAAAAAAAAATAATAATAAAATAATATGCGTTTAATATATTTAAAAAAAAAAAAAAAACTAAATTGTACATAGATATAAATTGATATGTTCTATTATTTATCGAAAAAGGAAAGGAAAGAAGTTTATTTCTTTACATTACTGACCTTCCTAAGAATGGTAGAACATAAATTACGCAACAGCATCTTGTCGGCCAGAACAACGTCTTCTTACTGTGCATAGTCAAGCAGAGCCTCCATCCACTTGAGACAATCTCGCAGTACTATGCGAGATTTTATTTGTTGGCAATAGATTTTCTTCAGTGTCCTCCGAGTCTGTTTAGTTCTCCTTCATTCAAAACCCTACGTGCTATTTCGTCGTCACATAACATTTCATGACAGATTAAACTTTTATCTGAATTATACCACTCAACAACTGCTTCTTCATCTGAAAGTACAAAATCTTCAGTCTGTCTTAAATCATATAATATATCTCATCACTAAGAACTTCGTCTTTTGTAGGTACATGTAATATTTTCCCGAAAAGATTTTTGTAATGTTTTGCTTTCCATCAATGTCCACAATATTGAAATTGCATAAATTGCAACCAATACTGTCATTTGTTCCATCGTGGGTAGCACAGTTTCTCTGTTTATACTCCGGCACGACAACCAAGTCAGTAGAGTTTACAATAAATCGTCAATACAAATATTTATCGTATTTAGTAGTCACGGGCTTGAACCCCGGTCCACTCAAGGAACGCGTGCTATGCACTCTCGCTCCTGACCACTGGGCTACGTCAGGCCCTGGGTAGCACAGTTGGTAGAATCTCTGTCCTTCCCACACCGGGTGGAAAGGACCTGAGTTCGAGTTCCGTCGATGACGTGAGAGATTTGTATGGGCCTTTTTCAAGACCTGGCTGAGTTAATCGTTCTCAGGCGAGGGTAGCATGATTTCCTCCCCCGGAAACTCGGATTTTTCGACCACAGAACATACACACAATGTACAGACAATATAGACGGAACCATATGGCCTTAGTCGAGGATGCTTTTAAAACCCTACTACAACAACTGTCGTATGTTTCCAAAATGACAAGGCACTTTTGGATTACATTCTTTGATTGATTTATGTAACAATTTTTTTAATATAAATTTCTTTAAAATTTGATTCACCTCTTGGTCTATCGGTTGTATTAGCGATGTCACATTTGGTGGCAAATATTTTACAAAAATGTTCCTATCATATTATTTAAAAAAAAAAAATAATTTAAAAACAAATTATTGTAAGTAGGTACTGTAATTGATTTTTTAAGACATTAAATCAGTTTTTTTTTTCCGTCTCCAGTTGATCCTCAACCCTGTTAAACCGCCTCCGGATAATCGGGAGAGTATAGAGCTAGCTAATAATTCTTCCAGGTTTCTCTACCTTTAACAAATAAACTGCCATGTTTTGGGATACATAGTTCGAAATATTTGATGGTGTTCTTTGTACTTATTTTAATTAGCATGTTGTTGTTGGGTTTTAGGAGCATCAGCGACCAAAGCCATATTGCGCAGTATATAGTGTCTGTAAATTGCTTGTGTTCTGTGATCGATTTTCTATTTGGTGGGAGAAAAAACATGCTACCCTCGTCTGAGATCGCCTAACTCAGCCACATTGTGAAAAAGGCCCATAAAAATTCCTAACGTCATCGACGGGACTCGAACTCTGGTCTTTCCCACCCAGTGTGGGGAGGACGGCTATCTTATCAACTGTGGTATCCAAGATGGCGATAGGCATGTCTTTCATTGTAGTTGGTTACTGAATACCCAGTTTTTCTCGAATGTTGATTGCTCTATCTATCACTTTTTCTGTTGCAGAATATTGCTCTCCCATTCGTGCAGTGCAACGTTAGTAAAGGGTTTAGAACAGTTTTTAGTGCATTCCATTTTGTTAATTCTGTTGCTGCGGCCATTAAAGAATATTTATTTTTAATTAGCTAAGAAGTTAGGTTAAGTATGTGTTAAGCAACGAGGCGTCCATGTATTATGTGTGTAATTAACTACGTTCTTCGGTCGGTTTGCTGGAAGAAAAAAACGGGTTACTGGGAGGGAGGGAAAAAACATGCCATCCTCGCCTGAGAGATCATCTAACTTTGTGAAAAGTTCCCATAAAAATTCCTTGCCTCATTGACGGGATTCAAACCCACGTCTTTTCCACAGGTCAGGGAGGATGGTGATTTTTACCACCATGCTACCTGCGAGTGTTGTTGGTCTAAGGTGAGGAGAGCATGGTTCCTCCCCCCCCCCTCTGGAAACTTGTGTTTTTCGTCCAGTAAACAGGCAAATCAACCACAGAACGCACGCAATTTACAGACATAATAAATATGGCCGATGCGCCTGAAACCCTACAACAAACAAACCAGGTGCAGCGTATTGCATTATTTTATAGCATTCTAAACGCTTTCTGTTCAAATTTTAACAGCCATAGTCCATAGCCATTTGGTATCGGACTCTTGTTGATATCTTTTTTTTTTTTTTTTACTCGGAATGACTTCAGTAATCACATGCTGAAGTCATGCACATATCCTGTGATTCACCATGTTTACTTACAGATTTGTGACCTTCGCGACAGTATAGTTGTTTCTCCACGTGTCACATCTTTGAGAAATCTAGGTTCTTATTTAAGGCAATATTTCAGCTTTTTATTTCTGAATCGCTATGGGCGATTCCTTGTTTTCTGGAGAATTGTAAATGTCTCGCCCGTTTAATAAGGGAGAGGCTAACTTGAAAATGGACCGATGAGTTTGATTTCTGTAGTTGGTAAGATGATGGAATCTGTGATTATGGATGTAATACAGAAACATCTTCGTGTAGTCCTAAAGGGATCACAGCGCTGCTTTGTGAAGGGAAAGTCTTGTATGGAAAAATATGCTTAATTTTATGATGAAGTCATAAAGTATTTAGAAGCTGGAAAATATTTAGATATTGTTTATCTAGACTATATGTGAAACCGAAATCATCAGTATCAAGGAAAATCAGAAACAGGGGTTTCACATTGAGAGAACACGCTCGCTACAATAGGCCGCTAAGTGATCACTGGTAATTAATGCCCATTTATTACGAGTGATCACTTAGCCAGCCCTTATTCATTTGGAATCTTCCCAGTCATCCTATTGTTGTAAGGTTTTAGGAGCATCAGCGACTAAAACCATATTGCTCCGTGTATACTGTCTGTAAATTGCGTGTGTCCTGCCGCTGATTTGCTGTATTCTGGATGAAAAACCAGAGTTTCCGGGAGGAAAAAACATCTTACCTCGCCTGAGACCGACTAAAGCAGCCACGTTGTGGAAAAGGTACATAAAAATTCTTCCATCATCGACGGGATTCGAACTCAGGTCTTTTTCACCCTGTATGGGAAGGATGGTGATCCTACCGACTGTGCTACCACAAGGGCGTATATTTATATCTTGCAAAACTTAAACCCAAATTAAATCATTAGCTTTATTTATGAGGAGCTACAGCATCTCACGAATTCATTTGTTGTTTTATAAGATATTGCAAAAGTTGAGAACCACAGGATTAAGGAAAGACTAGAATTCCTTCCATTTGGTTACCTATCGTGTTGCGTAAACGAAGAACCTAACCATACATCTTATTTTGTCCCTCATGTGCAATATTACAGGACTCAGAACCACTAACAAACAAATAAATAAATTGCAGTTTATTATTATAAACATTAGATGGCTGAGACTAGAAGAGTTCAAATATTCATTGAGTGTTATACAGTCATGTATCTTGTGGTGATGTAATTACAGTATGTAATGCTTTAGAAGGATTCAAGTAAGCTCAAAAATGCATGTATCGCTTCTTTCTTGGACAACATGCACAAGGGAATACAGATAAACTTTAAGACGTTTTCAGACGATGCAAGAAAATCTGTCTTTACCCCAAGAGTAATTCGCTACTGGAATAAACTTCCATCTAATCCTCGTGTTGTAACTGAAAAGTGTATGTAAATTTAAAGAAGAGGATTGGACAAATGCTTAAATGATATATGTCTCTTCGGCTACCATTAAGGAATGCAAGAGAATTTGAAGAATATTCTTAATGGAGCTACCCGAAAAAAAAAAAATTGAATTTTAATATTAAACAAATGCAAGTTACTTCACATGGGGAGCAGCAAGCCCAGATTAATGTAACAGCAGTGTGGTTGCATACTCGGGGCTGTGGAGAATGAAAAAGACGTGATATGAAGTTCTCTGGGCAATGCAGAAATATAAGAGTAAGAGCTCATAAGAGTTTTGTCAATGATATACAGGTTGGTTGGTTGTTTTAGGTTTTATTGGTGCATCAGCGAATGATATACAGAAATTTCGATAGCAGGGATAAGGAGGTGATTGTCCCATTGTATAAAACAATAGTTATGCCTCATCTTGAGTATTGTATACAGATCTGGACCTGAGTTCGAATCCTGTCAGTGACACCAGAAATTTTTATAGGCTTTTTTAACAACATGGCTGAGTTAGTCGGTTTCAGGCGATGGTCGGATGGTTGTTGTAGTAGCGTTTTGGGAGCATCAACGACTGAGGCCATATTGCTTCCTATATACTGTCTGTAAATTACGTATGTTCTGTGGTCGGTTTTCTAGACGAAAAACCCGAGCTTGAGAAAAAAAAATTGCTATCCTCCCCTGATGCCGACTAACTCAGCCACGTTGTGAAAAAGGCTCTTAAAAATCCCTCCTTATCGACGGGGCTCGAATTTAGGTCTTTTCCACATGGCATGGCGATCCTACGAACTGTGCTACCCACCAGGGCTGGTAGGATGGTTTTATCCCGGAAACTGCATTTTCTTCTAGAAAACAGCAAATCAACCATAACACATGCATACAGACATATTATATACAGCGCTGTGTAGTCTAAGTTCTGATGCTTATACAAATCTTACAGGTCTGGAAGTCTCATTTTAGGAAGAACGTGAATCTGTTTAGTTGGAATGCGCCCAAAGAGGAGCAACAAGACTGGTGAGTGGAAGAAAAGGTGCACAGAAACAACTGCAAATTTTGCAAATTTCAGCGTTTACAGACTAGGAACCTAAGAGCGGAGATTTGATTGAAGTATTTAAGGTTTTGAATGGATTGAGTAAGCTCAATACTAATGGAATCCTTTCTCTTGCTCAGACTACATATATTAAGGGCATAAATTTGAATTTAGGAAGGATAATTGCTTGCAAGTGTTGTATAAGCTTGCTTTCTTGCATCATTTGCCACTACTACTACTAATAATAATAATAACCCTGCTTACTTTTCCAGGTTTTAAGTTACTAACAGACTGTAAATATGCTGTCCTCTGTATTTAATATTGATTTTAAATATATAGTGCAAAGAAGCCACAATCTTTTGCTGAACCCGAAATAAAAAAATAAATGGATAAAATAATAAAAATAACTATAAGGTTCCCTTCTCACTGACGTAATCATCCTTGTTTGTTGTTGGTTGTCGTAGGATTTTATGCGCATCAGCAGCTTTTGCCATGTTGCGCTCTTTGTAATATATCTGTAAATTGAGTGTGTGTTGCGGTCGATTTGTTGTTTGCTGGACGAAAAACCCGAGTGTCTGAGAAAAAAAGAAACCATGCTACCCGAACCCGACTAACTCAGCACGCTGTGAAAAAGATCCGTAAAAATTCCTCGCGTCATTGACGCAATTCAAACTCAGGTCTTTTCCACCCGCTGTTGGGAGGACGGTGATTATACCAACTGCTACTCAACTATCCAGGTAAATTTGGAATATTCCCATGTTGTCAGCCGTAATGTCCACAAAGATAACTTATTCCAGGAATTAACAACTCGGTGGTTAAAGGAAATTTTCATGCGGTGCAATCGCAATCTCCTTTCCCGTAATTTGAACTTATGTCCCATCTTCCTGGAATCACAATAGCGAAAATTTCTCCTTCATTTATTTTAATATTCCCTCTTAGGTCTCAATTAGGTACGCTGTAAGTTTACTGGTTGCCAAACTCGATGTTCCTCATATGGGTGCTCTTGTGCAGATCTCGCCAAACAGGTCGTCATTTTGGAAGCCTTTTATATATACGTTGGAAGAGAGAACGAGAATTATAGAAGCATGTTCAGAAGAACAGTGCTATAGAGAAGGTATGCAGCAGAAACAGAACGTCTTTGAGATATAGATTGGAGAGTCTGTTAAAGATGAGTCATTAATTAACCTAATTGCCCTCTTTTGAATGGAATCTAGCGGCATGGCAGGTTTCGGGGGCACCGGCCCACATGTTGGAACAGTATTCCATGGTTTGAAGAGTATTCAATGATTACCTTGGGGTAGATTTGCAATTTGTACAGAATGAACAACAGTTTGGAAGAAAAGTAACGCCGAGAACGAAAGAGAAAATTCAGTTTTTTAGATGCAGAGGAAGCAATATTTCTAATGTGCTCATGCCAAGATCGATTAGAAGTCAGTGTAATCCCCAATACAGATATATGATCTTGCCTAAAAATCTGAGTGTCATCAAGCATAGGAGCAGAGGAATCCTTGTTGTGAGATATAAGACTGGTCTGACTTTTGGAAGGATTGAAACCAACTAAGTTATCTTTGCCACACTGGAAAATTACCCGGAAATCAGCATTTAAGGAATTGGTAGTGGATATTGGTAGTGAAGCTGTTTATGCTGGGCAAGGCTTCTCAAACTGGAAGGCTGAACGCAATGCATTATCATCAGCAAAACTATGGATGGGGTTTCCGGTCAATGGAAGAAGGTCATTAATATACGAGAGCCATCTACCATCACTGCTGTGAGTGATCAGAGAGAAAACTGAATACCCAATTACAAAAAACAGGTGGCAAACCGTAAGATGGAAGCTTATTTAGAAGACCTTTATGCCAAACATGATCAAAAGCCCTTTGAAATGTCAAGAGCAACTGCTAGAGTTTCACCAAACTTTTTCATTGAATTTGTCCTCCATTCGGCCTTCAAAGCACCAGTTCAGCTCTGTGTTTTTAGGCAGTCTCTACTCACCCGCAGCCTAAAATCCAATTCATCCTAGAGGTTCTCTGTAAGATTGAACTTACAGATGTACCGATGTCATGTGTCCATTTTTTTCGAGCATCTTATATCGACTTCTGTAATGTGACTTTTTTGGTAATTCCTTATACCTGTCCGAAGTTTCTTGCTGTCTTCCCATTTCATCGTTATTTAATGGTACACCACCATACCAAATTTTGTCCTGCTTCATCGCAAGCTGCACGAGTTACACGTTTTCTGTGTGTTCGTTCCCTGACAAAAGCCCACATGAAAATTCGCACAGAAATAATCCCACTGTCATAAATGCTCACACGGAAGAATGCTCACATTATTTTTAGTTTACAAAAAACCAATTATTCCATATTTCGAAATGCAACAAAATGTTGAATTTATATATTTTATTTATATTTTAACGTAAAGTAGAATATTTGAATGTAAATGTAAGGGAAATTACAGGAAATAAAATGTTCTGGTTTTATTGCAACTAAAGCCTTTAATTTTATTTATAAAAATAAATAATTTTTTCTCTGTCATACAAAGTGAACAGTCAACACTTTTTGGGTTTTTATCAACAAACAACTAATTCAGACATATTTCAGTGATTTATTTATTTGTCAAGGATTTGAATAGAATTTTCATTACTGTAAGTTAGACAATCTCTGCAAGTATTTCAGTTTGTCTTCTACCTGCTGATATTCCTGCAAAAAAGTGGCAACCAAGTCATATAGTGCATCATATCTTCTCTTTTTCACCTCTAGACAGACCTGCCTGTGCATTAGCCTGTGGCAAGCCAGGTCCCCTCTTCAGTCCATCAAACAAAAACCACATTCTGGGATGACTGCAGTGGAATAGGGAATTAAGTGCATTGTGAAATCCCTCACAGCAGTTTGTAGTTTTAGGCGATCGTTAAAGAGCTGTATCATGATGATTCCATATTCCTATTGGAAACTTGGGATCTCTACCTGCTGCACCCTCAGTTGTCATGATTCCTGTCCTCAAAAAGCAGAAGCCAACGTTTCCAGAAGCAAAATGAGGCAATACATGAGAGTAGTTAGTTCTACTCCACGCAATGTGATGGGGAATGTGTGTCAGAGTTGAGTAACGATGTACTGGCCCATATGCCCAAACAATCATCCCTTTCGAGAAATCTTTTCAATCACAGAAAAGACGATCATTTGCCTAATCCAACAACAATAAATTTTGACATTCCTGAGAAGTACCGTCAACTGATACTTCATGATTCAGGTGTGGATGATCCATACAGAATTCTGGTTTTAGGTGATAAAGAACTCTTGGTTGAATTGAACAAAGATACAATTTATGGAGATGGCACCTTTGAGAAAGTTCCAAACATGTTTTGCCAACTGTATACGTGGCATGCCAAGGTGGGTAACTGATATCCGCCTTGTATTTACATTTTGTTACAGAAAAAGAACTTGGATACTTATAATAGAATGTTTGAAACCATGAAGCTGTTGGTTCCAAATCTGGTGCCTCAAAAGGTTTTTGTGGATTTTGAGAAGGCTTGCATGAATGCAGTGAGGATTGCCTTTCCACACGCTGAGGTCAAAGGGTGCTGTTTCCATCTGTGTCAGAGTCTCATCAGGAAACTCAGCAATGTTGGCTTGAAGACTGAATTTGAAATTGATATAAATATAAAACTGAATCTGAAGAAGTCTCTTGCTACATTAACCTTTGTCCCATTCCTTGATGTGAAGAGTGTCTTTGATGAGCTTGCCGTCACATTTCCAGACGAAGATAGCTATAATGAGATGCTCACGTACTTCTTTTCCACATACATTGAGGGTGCAGCAGATAGAGATCCCAGGTTCCAATAAGAATATGGAATCATCATGATGCAGCTCTTGAACGGTCACCTAAAACTACAAATTGCTGTGAGGGATTTCACAATGCACTTAATTCCCTAATGCTGGCCCCACAGGAACTAGTTATTGTTGGTGACTATTGTCAGGGAGACGGGGAATATATTATGCAAAAAGGATAGGTGGAACAGGACCAGGGTATGTCTGCCAGAGATAAAATTTGATGATGTTGTAGAGCAGATATCATCTGTTAAGGACACAAAAGGTGATATTGTTGTACACGTTGGCACTATTGACCTTAAAAGTAAGAGATCTGCAGATTTGCTTAACAAGTACAGGTCAATGTTGAAAAAAAGTCGCGACCTAGGGTTGAATTTTAAAGTCTGCAATTCTGCCCAGAACGATAGGAGGGAGTATATGATGAGAGCTTTGTCAATCAATTCGGCCCTGGAGAGATTGTGCAAGGCTCAAGGGGTAGAATTTTTTCCAGCGTGGTCTGTGCTTGTTAACAAGAGAGACTGCTTCTACAGGGATGGGATACACTTAAACAGAAAGAGTGCAAGAATATTTGCTGATGCTATCGAGGCAGTGTTAGGTGGGTCGGAAAACTGCTAGCTTTGGGGGAGGGATTCAGACTAAAAGTTTAACAGTAGCCGCAGGCAGAGGCGAAAGCGATTCTTGCACTGCTTCTATTGTAACGAGCAGCAGCCTAGAGAGCAAGTTGCTGGGGGCTTCAGGAGCTGCTGGGGGTCATTATGGAACAAATAAATACATGGGCTGTGTTAGGGTAGGTAAGATTAAGAACAGGTGCATGTATACTTGCATGTACACCAATGCTAGAAGTATAGTAAATAGTAAATAAATAAAAGAACTAAATAAATTTGTTGAATTTGAAGTGCTGATCAACGCATCAAAGGCAGATATTGTTGGGATATCAGAGACACGGTGTCACACAGATATAAACAGTGCAGAATTGGAATTTGGGGAGTACAATGTGTACAGAAAGGGTAGACAAGAATAGGAAGGGAGGTGGGGTTATGCTGTTAGTTAAGAAACACATAAAATATAACGGAGTTCATCCAGTTGACATGGGTTGACAGTGCAATGTTGAGTAAGTTTGGTCTAATGACTCCGATGAGTACAACGAACAATTGTGCAGCAGAGTAGGCCAGTAAATCAGAATGTCTTGTAATGGGGGATTTTAACTTTCCAGATATTGAGAGTAATTTTTGGGTTGGTCACTCGCACGCTAGCAACACTTTTGTGGATTTATTGGAGGATTGTTTTCTACAGCAACATGTTCGAGGGACAAGAGAGGATAAAAACTGTTGATCTGATTATCAGCAGTGATAACTCATGCATTAAGAATTTGCAGAGAAAGGAACCACGAGGTGTCAGTGATCACAGTGTACTGATGTGGGATTTTCTTAAAGATGTAATTACCATCAAGGGTAAATTTGCTGATGCTATCGGGAAAGGGAAAGATTTTTGTTTTCGTAAAGGTGACTACAGTGGTCTCAGGCAATTTTTTGAATTTGTACAGTGGGATTAACTGATGATGTTAAAAGCAGAGAATTCTAAATAGGGGGCCTTCAGGGAATTAATCTTGGAAACTACTAGGCTTTTCATACCAACTAAGAAATACTGTTCAAGATTTAGGCCTAAATGGATGTCAGATGAACTAATGTGCAATAAAATGCGTGGGATACATATAAATTAGCAGGTTACACAGAAGCCTACGGCAGATATAAGCTAGTCTGTAATCAAGTCACAAAGGAGGTTAGGCAAGCGAAGGCTGATTATGAGAAATCCTTGCCAAAGGATGGAAAGAAAAACAACAAAGATTTTTTCATTTATGTAAACTCTAGAAGGCATAGGATGAATCAGATTGGTCCACTTGATGTTGTGGTTCGACTGTTGTTGATCCTGCTCAGATAGCTGACAAACTGAATGAGTATTTTACATCTACATTCACATATGAGAAATTCTGTAAGAAAGGGGAGGACAGATGTTTACTAAACTCTGACAGGGAGCTAAATGATTTTGTAATGACGGAGAGAAAAGTGGAGGAGAAATTGTTGAAGTTAAATATAAAAAAGGCAATTGAGGTGGATGGAATCTATCCAGTTTTATTGAAGGAGGCAGCTAAGGAAGTAAACAAACCTTTGGCCATGATTATGAGAGCGTTCTTAGATTCAGGGAAGGTCCCCATGGACTGGAGATGTGCAAAAATATCCCCAATTCACAAAGAGGGTTCATAGGGGTGACGCAAGTAATTATAGACCTGTTAGTTTAACTTCTGTTCTGGGGAAAATAATGGAGTCACTGGTTAAAGAAGTGATGCAGGATCACCTAGACAAGACTGCAGTAATAGTTCAGACATAGCATGGGTTTGTTAAGGGGAAGTCTTGTCTGACCAGTTTGATTGGATACTACGATGTGGTCACAAAGGAACTGGATGCAAAAAATAATTTTGATATCATATACTTGGATCTCAGAAAAGTTTTTGATACTGTTGCAAATGGAAGACAGCTTTACAAATTGGAGCGGTATGGCATTAAGGGCAAGTTGCTGTAATGGATAAAGGGATGGTTGAGTGGGCGACTGCAGAGAATGGTAATCAATGGACACTGCTCTACGTGGACTGATGTTATTGGTAGAGTACCCGAGGGTTCGGTGCTGGGCCCATTGTTGTTTTGTATATTTATTAATGATATCGATGAAGGTATATCAGGCTTAAATGTGTAAAGTCTGCAGATGATACAAAGGTTGGCAGGGTTGTTAATGATAGTAAAGACAGTATGCTACTGCAACGGGATCTAGAAAAGTTAGGTAGATGGACTGAGAAGTGGCAACTGAAGTATAATATTGACAACTGTAAATTACTGCCTATGGGTAGCAGTGACCAAAGAGAAACGTACCAACTATGTGGTACTACACTCGGGAGGTGGAGAATGAAAAAGATCTGTGGGTAATTGTGCAGTCGGATATGAAGTTCTCTCAGCAGTGCAGACGGGCTGCCAAAGCGTTTCATGGAGTTTTGTCAATGATATATAGGAATTTTGCTAGCAGAGACAACAAGGAGGTGATTATTCCTTTGTATAAGGCAATGGTCAGACCACACCTTGAGTACTGCGTACAGGTCTGGAGGCCTCATTTTAGAAAGGACGTAGAGTTGCTAGAACGGGTACAGAGAAGGGCAACAAGATTGGTGAGATGAATAAAGTTCTCTTACCAGGAGAGGCTTAAATTCTCTGAATTGCGGCATCTGGAGACTAGGCACCTGTGAGGCGATCTGATTGAGGTGTACAAAACCTTGAATGGTTTGAGCAGGCTCAGTGCTGATGGAATACTTCCACTAGCTGAAATTAAGAACCTGAGGGGGCATAGATTGAAATTGAGGAAAGACAGCTGTAGAATAGATGTGCTGAAGTTTGCCTTTTGCCAGCGGGTAGTTTATTGCTGGAACAGACTTTCATCTATTGTGGAAGTTGATAGCTTAAATAAATTTAAGGCTGAACTAAACAAACATTTGGAGTAACCGGATGGTTGAAATGGGAAGGGGTTTTTTTTGGCTGAATCTCTTTATGTTTGCTTTTTTGCATCATATGCCTCAAGTAATGCTAATTCTAATATGCTAATGCTGTTCCACTGCAGTCATCCCAGCGTGTGGTTTTTGTTTGATAGACTGAAGAAGTTTCCAATAAGAATATGGAATCATCATGATACAGCTCTTTAACGATCGCCTAAAACTACAAACTGCTGTGAGGGATTTCACAATGCACTTAATTCCCTATTCCACTGCAGTCATCCCAGAATGTGGTTTTTGTTTGATGGACTGAAGAGGAAACCTGGCTTGCCACAGACTGACACTGGCTAATGCACAGTCAGGTCTGTCTAGAGGTGAAAAATAGAAGATATGATGCACTGCATGACTTTGTTGCCACTTTTGTGCAGGAATATGAGCAGGTAGAAGACAAACTGAAATACTTGCAGAGATTGTCTAACTTACAGTAATGAAAATTCTATTCAGATCCCTGAGAAATAAATAAATCACTGAAATATGTCTGAATTAGTTGTTTGTTGATAAAAAACTAAAAACTGTTGACAGTTCACTTTGTAAGACAGAGGAAAAATTAATTTATTTTTGCATTTTATTTCCAGAGTATAGAACTATAAATAAAATATATAAATTGAACATTTTGTTGCGTTTTGAAATATGAAATAATTTGTTTTTAGTAAACTAAAAATAATGTGAGTCTGTGTGGGTATTTTTCGTATGGGCTTTTTTTCATGTGCTCATTTATCTGGTCACCCTGTGTGTTCTGTGAATTTTGTCGAGCAGTGTAGCTCAACCTGTGTGATAATTTTATCCTTCTCAACCTCGGTTGTCCTTATTGATTGCGAAACGAGCAATTATTCAACGATTCTGCTGTAATAATATCGTAACATCATTAAACAGCAGTTTACTGTAACATGGCTCACCTGCCTAGCATAATTTCACTTGCTTTATTCATGGTTTAATTCTAACGTAATCCTATTTTTCTTGTGACCTTGGTTGTTATGTACTTGTTTGCCTCTGTCGAGCTACTTTCCTTCCTGTTTGTAAAAATGGTTTCCTAGCTGTGATTTGTAATAATGATTACCTTTAACAAATGTTTCTCATGCAACGTAGATAATTTATTATTATTTTTTTTTTTGTTCTCTAACTTATGTAAATTATAGATTTTTTTTTACAGAGAATACAAAGTATGATTATCGATAATTCTACAAAAAAAAAAAAAAAAAAAAAAAAAAAAGGAAAGCACAAAACATGTAGTCTTCCTACAATCTAATCTAAACCTCAGCCTCCTGTAATTTGAATTTATACGCCTAGTTCTGGAATTGTTTAGAATAATGAGTATTCTACCTTCATTCATTTTACTAATCCCTCTCAGAGCCTTGTAAACCTCTATCGGGTCACCTCTGGGGTGCCTGGTTACCAAACTCTGTAGCCCACATAATCGGAGTCTTTCCTCATACGGTTGTCCTGCTGATCTCACCATTTCAAGTATCCTTCTTTGGATCCTTTGAAGAAGCTCGATATCTTTTTTCAGATGAAGTCTCTATACTTGAACACAGTATTCCGAATGTGATCTTACAGTTGCTTTATACAGTGGGATTATGACCTCCATATCTCTACAGGATAGCGTTCGATAAATCATTGATGGTACACCATGGGCTTTCCTGGCTGCCTATTTAAATTGTTCAGAAAAGTTCATATATGCCCTTATTTTAACTCCCAGATAATGGAATGTAATTACCTCTGATCATTATGTTCCCCATGAGTCACAAATAAATTACCTCATTTCTGACTCATGAAGCGCTTTTGAAAATATAGACACCTGCATACAGTTCGTCTAGCCATATACAGTGTATTGCAAACAGTCTCTGGATACTTCAGGAATATTCCAAAATACCGGCCCTTTACATGGCGTTGAGCTTAATTTCAAACAGGGAACTATCACAGGATGCCACATTACCGACTTGTCTGTTCGCGTCATTTGAGTAAAATTGTAACCTCTCCCCCTCCCTCCTTGTGGGTAGCATAGTTGATATAATTACTGGTCCTCCCCACACCGGGCGGAAAAGACCCGAGTTCGAATTCCGTCAATAATGCGAACAATTTTTCACAACATGGCTGAGTTAGTCGGTATCAGGCGAGAACAGCATGGGTTTTGGAAATATCCTGGAAACTCCGGTTTTTCTTCCAGAAAACAGAAAATCGACCAGAGAACACACGCAGTTTACAGACATTGTATGGTTTAAGTCGCTGATGCGCCTAAAACTCTATAACAACCAACCCCGTATCATCCGCGGCCGATGTAATCACTAAACGTAAATTTCATGGTGTTACTCTAGCTGGGAAACATTGGGGATAGACCGCAGAAATTGATGGAAGATACCAGACTGCGCTCAGAAGTGTGGTTCATGTATCCCGTTAGTCCCCATTGAAAATTGTTAACCAGGAGTTAAGAGAAATCACAACTGATATGTAGGATATATCCGATTTTACGAAAAAGTCGCAGCACACGAAACAAACATTACAGCAAACAATGCACATCCCATCGTAATTGGTCTCCGTAATATTGGAAAGCTGGTTTTGCACTGGTATGCAAAATTTAAGGACCAGTCAGGTTTTACCTGTAGCTTCTCATAGGAGTGGCCTGGATATGGGAAAAGTATACCAAAGGAACCTCGTGAGGTACAAAAATGATGAAGGAAACAACACCGACACAACAACGGAAACAAAACTGTACAGAGGGACTTTATTCAAAAATGGCAACATAGCACTGGCTGCCATGATACAGATACATCACTGCCAAATATGGAACAAAGGGAAGAGGTGGTCCTCAGTAGGAGGTTTGGCCACCCCTAATGTCGATGCAGGCTTTGCACCGCCTGTCCATACTTAGAACAATGTTGTTGATAAGTTCTTGTAGTAACATCGTCCATTCCTCTGTCAGCGCCATCTTCAGCTGGTGAACATTTTCTAGTGGGTGTGGACGTGCCACCGTCTCCGCAGAGCGTCTCACAAGTGTTTGATGGGATTTAAATTGGTGGAACGGGCAGGCCAATCCATACGAACAATGTCCTCACTTTCCAAAAGCATATCACAGCTGCAGTGCAATGGGGTGTGACGTTATCCTCCATAAACACGAACTCGGCGCCAATGGCACTTCGGAATAGACGCACACGGGGAAGGATTACCTCAGTACAGTAGCGTGCACCAGTTACAGTCCTCCCTTCCAGTATCTGGAGTTGTGTACGTCCTTCCAAGATAACGCCTCCCAGACGAGAACACCTCGACTCCCATATCGATCCCTTTCAGTGATGTTTGCGGGGTGATACCGTGTGCCAACCTCTCGCCAGATTAGCTGACGTCCAGAATCGCTGCTGAGACTGAATCTACTCTCGTCAGTAAAGAGTACCTTAAGTAAAGATTTTGTGGTTGTAACCTTTAGAAATAGTGTTGGTCCTTAAGTTTTGCACACCAATATAGTAATAGTGGCATGTGATGCAAGAAAGGAAGCGTATGAGCTTATGTAGCATCAGCCAAAATATATATATATACTGTATATATATAATAAAAATAAATAATAATAATAATAATAAATAATTACAAAAATAAATAAAAAAACATCACACAACCATTCCCTCTAAAACTTTGACCAGTTCCTCCTTGAATTTATTTATGATATCAACTTCCACAACGACAGATGGAAGTTTGTTCCAGCAATTAACCACCTGCTGGCTAAAGGCAAATTTCCGCACAACTATTCTACAACTGTCATTCCTCAATTTGAATTTGTGCCCCCTTAGGTTCGTAATCTGAGCAAGTGGAAGAATCCCATCAGAATTCAGCGTGAGCAACTAAGGCCTTATACACCTCAGTCAGATCACCTCGCAAGTGCCTAGTCTCCAGCCGCTGCAATTTGCAGAACTTAAGCCTCTCTTGGTAAGAGGATCCCTTCATTCCCCTCACCAATCTTGTTGCCCTTCTCTGTACACGCTCAACAAATCTACATCCTTCCTAAAATGAGGCCTCTAGACCTGTACGCAGTACTCAAGGCGTGGCCTGACCATTGCCTTCTACAAAGAGATAATCACCTCCTTTTCCCTGCTAGCAAAATTCCTGTATATCATTGACAAAACTCTACGACCTACTCTTGCAGCCTGTCGGCTTTGCTGAGAAAACTTCATATCTGACTGCACAATTACTCCCAGGTCTTTTTCATTTTCTACCACCCTAAGTATAGTACCACATAGTTGGTACGTTCCTCTGGGGTTACTTCTACCCATATGCAGTACTTCGCATTTGTCAACGTTAAACTTCAGTTGCCACTTCTCAGCCCATCTGTCCAAATTTTCTAGATCCTGCTGCTGTAGCATACTGCCATTACTGTCATTAACAACCCTGCCAACCTTTGTATCATCTGCAAACTTCGACACTAAGCGTGATATATCTTCATCAATGTCATTGATAAATATACAAAACAACAGTAGGCCCAACACCGAACCCGGTGGGACTCCGCTAATAACGTTAGTCCAGGAAGAGCAGCTTCCATTGATACCACCCTCTGTCTTCTCCCGCTCAACTACCTTTTTATCGATTGTAGCAACTTACCCTTAATACCATTCTGCTCCAATTTGTACATAGTGTTCCATGCGTAACAATGTCAAAAGCTTTCCTGAAATCCAAGTATATGATAAAAATTATTACGATAGGCCTATAGATTACGAAATAGTGTTTCAATAAAAGATTTTTTTTTTGGAACATGCAGGTGTTCGGCCACTTCTGGTAATGTAGTGTATGCGATGGGATTTAGGTCTAATGGTTTTCCACAACTCCATTCTTTCGATATTTAGTTTCCGGCGACTTATGAATGAACAGGAAATCAGAACCAGACCCATAACCTTCATTTTACAAAAAAAAAAAAAAAAAAAGATTGTAAATGTACAACAGTAGTTATATACGATTTTGTATTTTCTTGTATAAGTGGTACCTAAAAAATGTTGATGGCTTCATTGCTAGAAAATGACCCGAGTTCGCAGTCTGTTTTTTTTTTTTTTTTTAAATTGGTTTCTTTAATTTGAATGTTTTGGCCATTTCGGTCTATTTTGTTTGGAATTTGTAAAATTATATGCAGCGCGTATTTTAACACTAATATATAATGTTGTGTTATGCTATTTTTGCTTAATGGAATACATTTCTGTCGCGTGCGCGCAATGTATGATATGAATAGACTATTATTTTCAGTCATTCTTTCCCTTTCCATTGCAAAATGTTTTTTTTTTTTTTAATTCTTCGTCTATTTCCCCCCCCCCCCCCCCGATTCTAATTGACATCACGAATAATATGCCAAAAATGGCTGACAGTTTGATGGTTAAATGGATGAAATATATAAAAAAAAAAAAAACAGTTTGTTGTGATGAATAGAATAATTAGCATTCTAATGCGTAAATGAAACAACTATTTTATCTCAAAATTTAAAAGTTGAACGGGACACCAACTTGATAGCAATCCCGACACGCTGGTAAATTAATTGTAAGCAAAATTCCGAATATAATTCGCAAGAATAGACATTCTCAGTAAATGGCAGCCTAGTAGGTTCCAGTCTCTGAGTGGCATTCTTCTGTGGCGTAAGGAAGTCATTTTACGCCACACGGGAAAACTGTTTACGACTCAGTAACAGTTCATAAAAGATAATTTCCCTAGTTGGACAGTAAAGCGCTTAAGTTCTGTGGTACTTAATCACTCTCTCTCGCTCGCTCGCTCTCTCTCTCTCTCTCTCGCTCGCTCGCTCTCTCTCTCTCTCTCTCTCCAGCTTGCTGCGTGCCTCACCCCCCAATAGACATACCGTCATCGTTGCTGGTGACAGTTAGCCCAGCCACGCGTACTGTGGGCGGACAAGCTGTGGCTTGACCTTGAAGGCAACCCAAGACAAGCTAACTTCCGTGTTTTGTCTCGACAGGCCGTATGGGGGTAATACGCTGTAGTGGGAATTTTCACCTCACTGTTGACTGGCACATGGCTTTGATGCTATCGAGATCCGTAGGTAATCGTCTGCTCGTTTGGACTTTCCGTCTCTCTTTCGCAGCCTGCAGTCCGTGTGATCGTTGGAGTGCCGAATGTAAGCAGTTGGTCAGGTTAGTAAGGCGGCTAAAGTTCGGCGCTAATATCTGCTGTCGGATTCTAAGATATTTTTAGGTTTTGAGCTCTACTTTTGCTTTATTATCTGTGGGCATGTAAGTTGACGATTTAATCGAGAATTGAGTAAATACAGAATATGGAAAACAAAACACAATTCTGGATTTAATCGTGGTAACCGATCAGAGCCACGCGTCTGTCTGGAACCAAATAAAATATCAGCATTCAGATTTAATCTAGACAAGGGAGAGTTGGAGACTTGTTCCTGGTGTTTTAATAGCACTGTTGAGGGCCAGATTGTACGACCTCGTTTCTTTTACAAAAATTAAACGAGTTAGGAAAATGTGGCTCGTGTGATTTATCGCATGCGGACTTACTATACGAGTACAGACGTTAAGTTTATCGTTTGAATGTGAAACGCGCCCAAAAAATTAAATTTCACACTTCCATAGCGTTCATTAGATATCATTCCTTCGTCTGCATTTGCCTTTTTCTATTTTTTTGTTGCATGTCCTGAACTTTGTATAATTTATTGCTGTCTACCAACATGAATGTTTTTTCTGTCTTACTCCTTTCAGTCGTAGAACACTTGAAATCATTTATTTTTTACAAAATAAATAATTGTTGTAGGCAGCATTTCGCTATATTTCTATTAGTTTTTATGTGGGTTCTCACCCACACAAAAATAGAAAGAAAGAGAAAACTAAAGACATTCTCGTACTACTAATTTTCGTTTAGATTTTCTTTTTAGGCAGTAAGCCAGGGAGCGCTCTTGTATATAATTCTACCGTGGCGCCACCCACAGCATATTCCATATATGACAATATCAACATTATTTATGAAAATGATGTTGAGACTGTCTGTTGGTTTTTATAAATGCCATGTGTTATTTAGCAGCAGATAAATTCGGCCATGAAAATTGGATGAAGACCCATGGCGTGCTCTGAAAGGGGAAAAAATCACGTCACTCGATTATAATTGCCGCTTACACCATTTAAATTTATTGTATGCTGGGAAGCAAATGGTATTTTAGCCATCCATTAGGGATTGTGTAGCTGAAGGTCGGTTGCCGTAGAGCACAGTCACCCAGTGACACAGTTGTTGATAGAGCTGTAAGATGAAAATTGCTTAACACATTTACAAGTCAGCTGGTCGTAGATCTTGTAGCCATATGATACGCGCTGTGTGTAGCTTTAATTAACGTACTTGGGAGTGTACATTCGGGCATGGAACTAATGATTTGCCCTAAGCTGACTGCTAGCGTGGTGTTAGATGCAGTTCTGCGCATGTCCTCAAAATGCCTTACAGCTACATATATTATTAAATGTAAACATTAATAATAAATACAAAAAATAATTACATGTTGATTTTTAAACGGAATTTGGAAATTCTTTTTAGACCAACACGAGGGACAAGTAATGCAACAAGCTTTCAAAGGCATTCTTTTCTGGAGTAGTGCTAATCCTTTCAAGTTGTGACTGAGGTCTATCTTAGAAGGGAGCCAATGGGGACCATTTCGCCTAGGCCTCTAGTTCAAAAGGTGTTTTTAAATAGATTTTTCCTCAATATTAATGCAGTTGCACTTTTTTTTTTTTTTTTTTTTTTGATGGATAGGGATTTCGAAAGTTGTAAGTGGCCGTGCCTCCCTGAACCGTTGAGAGAGGTTGAATATCCATGGTGAATATTTTTAACCTCCCTGGAAAATTATAAATCCTTTTCCTCCTGGTTTGGAATTAAAAGATTCTGAGGTGCAAGTCTTTACATGTGGATGGAGTATTCAGTACAGCAGAAAAACATTATCTAAAGCCACCACAGCCTGTCACTGGTGTTAGTGAAAAGATTAGTGTACGTATAGGGGTTTCTTTGCACTAATCCCAGCGTCTCTTCAGTGTCATGCTGGCAATAATTCTTGGATGGCAAATCTCCGATCTACAATCGGTATCTTGAACCTACGTAGTATGTATGTAGTAGTAGGGTTTTTTAGGAACATCGGCGACCAAGGCCATGTTGCTCCGTGTATATTGTCTATAAATTGCGCGGTTCTGCGATCGATTTTCTATTTGTTGGACAAAAAACCCGAGTTTCCGGGAGAAGAAACCATGCTGACCTCGCCTGAGACTGAACAACTCAGCCACGTTTTGAAAAAGGCCCATAAAGATTCCTAACGTCATCGACGGGACTCAACTCAGGTCTTTTCTACCCGGTGTGGGAAGGACGGCGATTCTACCAACTGTGATATCCACGAGAGCAACTCTTGAACCTACCATTTCATTGTTGGCAACAGTATCACAAGGAACAAGGTCAGAACTAGCTGATGTAGAATACATGTTTTGTATGTGACTAGTATTACTCAAGAATTAGATTACACTGTTGACAAGATGAAATCTGTCGTTGAAAATATGCATTAATCTCGAATCCATTTATTGATATGCCGGCTTTGAGCACTCTCATAAGCTAAAACATTATGACCGTCCCTGTCTCCAGGAGGAACGCATCCCACAGAACCCACGAATGACGTTATTGATTGGCGAAGCATGTAGAGTGATGGCACGACTAGTGCTTGTTACTTCGTCAGTACAAAGCCCGTGCTATGTACAAAGGGAAGGAGCGGACCGAGTACGAGAGTGTCTGCGCGGTAGCACAGTGGTATCGTTACCGTCCTCCCCACACCGGGTGAAAAGGCCCGGGTTCGAATCCCATCGATGGCGCGAGGAACTTTCATGGGCTTTTTTCACTCCTCGCCGAGTTAGTCGGTCTCAGGCATAGATAGCAAGGTTTTTTTCTCCCAGAAATTGGGGTTTTTCGTCCAGCAGTACAGACAGTACAGATTAGTGCTAATATGCACAATAATATCTATAGTAGACCCAGGTCCGGCTCCCTCCACGTGCCAGGGACAAGTACCAGGAAGCAGCTCGGTGTTCGCTGCTTCCTGGTGGCAAAGTGGCCTGATTACAAGATACACAACATATACTAACATGTATACTACACAACATACATTCAGGCTTCTACACAGAGTGTATTAAAGACAAAACTACAAGGTGGATTTGGACGAGAGTCTTGGGGCCATCGAAGAACAGATAGATAGACACGAGTTTGAACATGAAATTATATGCTGCGTTAGGAAGACGGAGACTAGCATTTCAACTCCTCTGACCATGTGGTTGTCCCAAAGTATAAACAAAATATATTTTATTTATTATCAACCACAGGCATTATCGGTTGTTCGAGGGTTGCCATAGTGAGTTGTGGAAGGAATGGCCCGAAAATGAACACACCCACCAAACGTTCCGGGAAGTAGAGACTACCACTGGTTGACAGCCTAGGTGAACGGCAGTTGGTACAGCACAAACATACATTGCACACACGTTTCTGGTCGGTTTGAAGAGTTCTGTGTCATCATGTACCACGGAAGAGTTGAAATAACTTTCTGGAGCAGCTTTACATAAGATCCTATACATGTGTATCTCGGCATTGTTTAGGACTAACTTTTGCCTTACATGGTGACTGTGTCTAGATGGCAGTGGTCCTTGAATTACAACTCCCTGTGTCACAAGGATCGCATTCTGCTGGAATGGTTCGGCAATCATGTCCAAAAAATTATTCAATTTTATTTATTTATTTGAATAATTTTTTGCACATGATCGCCGATGCAAGCATTGCATTTGCTTCCAAAGCCGCCAAATTCCCCCAATATCAATCCCATCCAACATTAAGGGATGCATGCGGTGCAACGTAATATTCGCCAGTCCACGGCAGTGCCTCGCTCCGTTGCCAAACTCAGAGACGTCCTTCAGTCCTGCTGGTCTATGATACTTGAGGATACCTTCCACGATCTCGTGGAGTCGATGCCACGCCGGTGCCAACGGTTGTCACGGTGATATGCGACCCAAAACTATATTAGGGAATCATAATCTTTTAGCATTAGCATTAGTATTAGTAGAGGCATATGATGCAAGAAAGCAAGCTTATGCAGCATCAGCCAAAAAAAACTTCCACTTCACCCCTCCGTTCGTTCGAAATACCTGTCCAGCTGAGCCTTAAATTTATTTAGGCTATCAACTTCCACAACAAGGGATGGAAGTCTGTTCTACCAACCAACTACCCGCTGGCTAAAGGCAAATTTCCGCACATCTATCCTACATCTGTCTTTCATAAATTTGAATTTATGCCCTCCCAAATGATTATTCTGAGCAAGAGGAAGAATCCCATCAGCATTGAGCATGCTCAAACCATTCAAGGCTTTATACACCTCTATCAGATCACCTCGCCGGTGCCTAGTCTCCAGACACTGTAATTTGCAAAACTTAAGCCTTTCTTCGTAAGAGCACCCCTTTGTTCCATTTACTAATCTTGTTGCCCTTCTCTGTACTCGTTCCAGCAGCTCTACATCCTTCTTAAAATGAGGCCTCCAGACCTGTATACAGTACTCAAGGTGTGGCCTGACCATTGCCTTATACAAGGGAATAATGATCTCCTTATCCCTGCTAGAAAAATTGCTGTATATCATTGACAAGACATCATGAGCTACTCTTGCAGCCCGTCTGCACTGCTCAGAGAACTTCATGTCTGCCTGCATAATTACCCCAGGTCCTTTTCATTCTCTACCACTGCAAACTTGGACATTAAGCTTGATATACCAAGGCGCATTTAGGGCTAGAGCCTCAAGCTGCGAACAAATTTAGACTATGTATATAAAGTGCTTAGCATCATAATACACAGCCATTTCTGAATAAACAGAAAATTTTTAAGGTGGCATCGTTTTAGGTTATATCTCATATTGTGAATGCCTTCACAACGAGTTGCCATGATATTGCACTACTTCGAATAAGTAACGCTTCACCTAAGGAGAAGACTAGTGTTACTTATTCTCAGATAGGTACCACCACCCAGACAGCACTGTTTCAGGGCTATTTGGCCCTTCGTCAGTGAGTGGGTAGGTACCCAAGTGATGCAATGATGGCAAAAACAGTTATGAAGTATAACTCCACAATATGAGAGATGCCTGATGGTGTATGATGTATTTAGACTAAGGCGCATTTAGGGCTAGAGCCTCAAGCTGCGAACAAATTTAGACTATGTATATAAAGTGCTTAGCATCATAATACACAGCCATTTCTGAATAAACAGAAAATTTTTAAGGTGGCATCGTTTTAGTCTAAATACATCATACACCATCAGGCATCTCTCATATTGTGGAGTTATACTTCATAACTGTTTTTGCCATCATTGCATCACTTGGGTACCTACCCACTCACTGACGAAGGGCCAAATAGCCCTGAAACAGTGCTGTCTGGGTGGTGGTACCTATCTGAGAATAAGTAACACTAGTCTTCTCCTTAGGTGAAGCGTTACTTATTCAAAGTAGTGCAATATCATGGCAACTCGTTGTGAAGGCATTCACAATATGAGATATAACCTAAAACGATGCCACCTTAAAAATTTTCTGTTTATTCAGAAATGGCTGTGTATTATGATGCTAAGCACTTTATATACATAGCTTGATATACCATCATCAATATTATTTATAAATACAGAAAACAATAATGGACCCAACACTGAACCCTGAAGGACTCCACTAATAACATTTGGCTCACGAGTATTAATTGTCACATGGAGAATTAATAATTCGATTGCCATAGTGGTTTTCAGTATTCAGATCGTCCATAAACAACCGGTTAGCTTACTGATACCGATGTGTATGTTGCGCTAACAATAAATTCTGTAGTTGTAAGCGTCTTTGGCCCTGTATGGCTGCTTCCTATTCTGGTAAAGATGTACGGAATCCAGCATTCATAGATGCAAGAAATATCAGAAAGAAAGTAGCAGACGAATTTCTATTTATTTACTTTTTGTTTATTTATATATTTAATTGCGTTACTCTGCGCGCTATGTTTTGGAAATTCACTGGCTTTAAAGTCCTGTAAACGTCCATGCACCTTTCTTTCATTATTTGAAGAATTAGAATTTTTATCTTACTTTTCTGTTCCTGTTGCCCAATATTTCTCTCTTTTAAAGCGTTGCTTAATCTCAATCTGCCCCGGCAATAGTTGTTTTCCAACGCAATCATTACATTTCTGTTCGCTACTTCCTTATCTGCAACCTTGTGAAAACAGAGATTGCGTCATGGTAACATTTACGACACGGAGACCTGTAATCGTCTGGAAATGTTCTTGGGTCGAGGTCGACTTCTGGTTTAGGTGACGTCATTTCGGGGTTTCCTCAGTGTGAGTCAAGTTTTAGTCAAATGTGAATTGCTTCAGCCATATCCAAAGATCGATTCAGAAAAAATAAATAAATCAATATGCATTTTGTAAGACTTGAAAAAATTATCTGATTTCAGTGCATTGTATATTTGCTGATAGTTTTTTATTTATTTTGAAATGGAAATAAATAAAAATGCAAATATTAATGTGGTTCGAACTTACTATTCATCCAATCGGAATTTTTTTTCCCTCATAAATATGCAATAATGAATTTATTATAAATACATTTTTAATGTTTTTTCTTTTAATTTTGATATGAGTGTCAAAGCTCAAATTTCTGATTATTTTCTAAGTCGATTTATATATATATATATATATATATATATATATATATATGCAAATCGCGATTCATAACTGGATTAATCAGAGGGAGTCTTCCTATAATCCCTGTTTACAAGAAACCATTTGAAGTAAACATTTAGGATATTTAGTTGTGTTTTTCAACATAACCAATCCAGATCAGATAGGACCGGACGTAGGTATTATGCAGAACCTTAAAATAATGTTATTTATTAGTAATTTTCATGATTCATTTTCAGTACTGTAAACACTATGAATATACCAATGCATAATCATTCGTGAATTATCCGTAGTAGCACAGTTGGTAGAATCGCCTTCCTCCCTTCACTGGGTGGAAGAGACCTCAGTTCGAGTCCCCTCGGTGACGTGAGGAATTTTTTGGACCGTTTTCACAACGTGGCTGAGTTAGTCGGTCTCATGCGAGGGTAGTATGGTTTTTCTCCCGGAAACTCGGGTTTTTCATCCACCAAACAGAAAATCGACCACAGAACACACGCAATTTACAGAAAGTATACACGGCGAAATATAGCCTTAGTCGCTGATGCCACTAAAACCCTACTACAACAGCATTCTTGAATTACATCACACTGGGTGGCCACTTTATTAGGTACACCTACCCTTTTCATGAAAAGTTCAATGACTTTGAACGTGGCATGTTGGTGGTATGAGTATCTCGGAAACTTCAACTCTGCTGGGGTTTTCTTATACCACTGTGTCTTGAGTATATTGAGATTGGACCAGTAAAAAAATAACATCCAGCCAATGGCGATTTCGTGGTCGGAAACAGTTGATTGAGGCAATAGGTCAATGGAGGCTGACATGACTTGTGCAGGGTAACAGAAAGGTATTAGCTATGGCAGCGTAAGTTTTAATTTAAAAACAACAACACAGTGCAAAGTATTATAAGATTTTTTATTAAGCATTGCAAAATTTACAGCAAAAAATTATTAATATTAACGACTATACTAAGTCGTTACTATACTATG
The DNA here is from genome assembly GCF_048544385.1 of Mastigoproctus giganteus. Taxonomy (NCBI): domain Eukaryota; kingdom Metazoa; phylum Arthropoda; class Arachnida; order Uropygi; family Thelyphonidae; genus Mastigoproctus; species Mastigoproctus giganteus. Next base: position 11,598,340 of record NC_143581.1, read on the forward strand.
TATATTAACGACTATACATTTTGGTGATTTTTCACCAAAATGTCCTCCACGACATTTTATTACTGCCTTTCAGAGACGTGGCATTCTGGCAAATAATTTTATGAGTATAATAGTGTCTTAAATAACATTATTCCAAGCGATCTGCAAAGTTTCCCATAAATTTTGTGAAGATGGGCAGACTTCACGGTCTAAATGATCCCATAAAAGTTCTGTTGGGTTTAAGTCTAGCGATGGGGTGACTACACCATAATTTGCAATACTCCATCCTGTTGTGTAGTTGCTAGAAAGTTCTTGCACACCATAGAGCTATGTTTCGGGTTATTGTCTTGTAATATAAAATTTCTTCCACAAAGTCAAAGTCCAAAGGATATTACATTATCTTCAAGAATGTTTTATAGCCTTCTTTTCTTAAAATTCCTTCAATTCTTTCAGAATTGAGGGAATTTTAATTGAATTCACTCCAGAAAAATAGAAGCAACTCCAGGTCATGACTACTGTAGGCCCTAAACAATGAGGCACCATTTTTTCTGCAGTTAGTCATCTCACATTAACCGTAGGCTTGGTTGACAGATCAGTCCAAATTTTTCAAATTTGGACTGATCTGTCAACAGTGTTTTTTCCATTCTTCAGTTCTCCAATGTTGATGGCTCTTAGCTAGTCCCCTTAAATTGTCGAATGGTGTTTTGTACTCCCTTAAATGAAACACCCAGTTTCTTGCCAATACTTCTCATGGAATAACTTTCTTTATTCAGACTTATCATAGCACATCTCTCTTCAACACTCAGTTTCTTATTTCTTGTCATGTTTATCAAGAAACACGCAAAACTTACACAAAACAGTCTTCTGAATGACGGGTGTTCCATTTTATAAGTTAGATCCCTTACTCCTCAATTTATGCTATTGCCCTACAAGTTTGTGCAATATCATCACGTTAGTACGCAGCAAACTCTAAAATAGCCGAGGGCGGCATCATATTGTGAGTCTTCACTACGAATTTCCATGAATTGCACTACTTCGAATAAGTAACGCTTCACCAATGGAGAAGACTGTTGTTACTTATTCTCAGCGGATACCACCGAGACAGCACCGTTTCAAGGCTATTTGGCCTATCTTCGATTGGTGGATAAGTACCCTGGTGATGCAATGATGGCAATTCATTTATGAAGTATAACTCCTCAATATGAGCGATGCCTGATGGTGTATGAAGTGAATCAGACTAAAAGAGGCTTAAGTCCTAAAAGTGTTTTAGTTTGTTATTGCATAATTCTCTAGAATCATAAAACAACTTTTGTAATATTGAAACAATACTCCCACTTTCTAGAGTTATCTGCAACTTTTAGGAATCTTCTACAGTGTTCTACCACATTCAGGTAGTGTTCTTACGTCTGAAATATTCTCGAATATTCTAGAATTTTCTTAAATTGTTATTTAAGTGTTTTGATATTTGTACATAATATACAATATTTTAATAAAAATTGGTAAACAAGTTGGTCCTATTTTAATAAGAACTTTGAAAACGAAGAATGAAACGTGATCCAAACTTTTAGGCCACAGTGTATATGTATCTAATAAAGTGGCCAATGAATGTACACTGCTGCATCAGTGAAGTACTGGAATCTTATCGATTGCCTAAATTCCAGCTCTAGTTTCAGACATCTTTTTCCGCTGAGTTCAAGATATTCTTCGCCACTTAGGTGGGATAGTTTCCTCTTCCATGTCTAAATTGCCAGGTGATTGAACCTGTCTTTTATTTGTTAATGAGGGTTAAATGTTTTGGTTTAGAAATTCGACGAGGAGTGTGTGATATATGTTGCATGACTCACTTCCACCTCGCAATTGAAATAAACTCCATAACAGAAACTGAATATTAATTAGATTATTCAATTTCCTATAATTTATTGATGACATGTTCACACTGAATTTACTGTTGTAGCAATGTGGCAACATCTTTTGTGATTTGAAAACTAAAATAAAATTGTTGTTATGCAATGTTGTTGGCTTTGCAAAATATCCGGGAATGGTATATAAAAGGGCCGTATCTCAGTAATGAAACGCGCGAACTCATGTTTATTCATATAACCTATTTTACTTATTTTCGATGGAAGAATAGACTCTCTTAGTGGGACCATTATTAAGGAACATCCAATATTTCAGTGGCCCAAAGATATAAAATGCAAAATAACATCATTTAAAGCACAGCAAAGAAATGTTGAAGGAATTAACATTTCGCTTGCTTGGTCCTGCTTTTTGGGAGTGACAGATATACCATTATGTTTTGATTTTGGACCTTTCTCAGTCGAGGTTCTCCATGTATTACACCTGTTGGACTCTTAAGGACCGGCCCTGATTTCAAGTAAATAGCTACATACACAAATAAGGTTCTTGCCACATCAGTGCATGGTGTGGCTATTAAATAATGAGACTGCTGGAGCAGCCACTACACACTAAGCTCCACCTGTAAAACAAAAGCACCACATCTGACCTTGAACCTTTACCTAGTTGCCTGCCAAATAACGTTCCAACACCCTTATTCGCTCTGCAGTGAGATAGGTTTTCATTACCTTATGTTTTTGCAGTTTCCCGGAAAAATTACAGACAAAAGAGTCAAACAAAGAATCAACCTCAAATTTTTAACAAAACTAATGAAAACACCAACTGAAAGTTATGGGTTGTTATCAAATTTATTGGGAAGGTATTATGTTAAAAGCTCGTGTGTTTGAATGCCATAATTGATTTTTAGAAGGAAGAGAGAACGGTGAAGACGATGAACGACCTTGCCGTCTGGTATCCATGAAAACTAATTAAAATCAGTTTTCATGGATAATAAGGACATTGATTAGAAGTGATAGCCATTTAAGCATTAGAATGGTTGCATCATAACTCAATATGGGCAAAGAACGGTTAGACAAATTTTAACTGAAAATTTAGGATGACATAAGTTTGTTCTAGATGACGAGAAAAATTTTGAATGTAGATCAAAGAATGAGAAGATTCCAAGTTTGTGAAGATGTTTTTTAAAATTTGAAGAGGGTCCATACTTTCTGAGTACTGTAATTCTTTTTGATAATGAAAGCTGGGTGTTCCAGTACGACTCACAAACAAAAAGACAGTCAGTGCAGTTGAACACAAAAAAATCCCCCGAGCCAAAAAAGCAAGGATGTCAAAATCAAAAATGAAAACAATGCTTCTTGTTTTCTTCGATATTAAAGGAACTATTATGGCTGAATACCTCACACCAAATCAGAACTGTCAATCAAACATATTACACTGAATTTCTGGCAAGCTTGCGTGAAAGAATCCGGATTTTTTCATCTTTCCGGAATTGTGGAAAGATGGGTGGATGCTCCATCATGACAGTGCTCCAGCACACAATGCGCTCTCTGTTCGCCAGTTTTTGGACAAAAAAAAAACAAACCAAATCCCTATCCCTTGTGACTCTTTTGTCTTCCCTAAATTTTTAAAACATTTAGAAGTGTTAAAAGGGCTTACAGAATATGACTTCCAGAAATGTTTCTGTTGGAAGAAATATATTGAACAGTTTGTGCAAGCCCCAAGTATCGTGGATAGCGCAGTTATAGAATGGCCATCTTTCCCACACCGGGTGGAAAAGACGAGTTCGAGTCCCGTCGATGACGGGAGGAATTTTAATGGACTTTTCTCACACCATGGCTCAGTTAGTCGGTCTCAGGAGAGGATAGCATGGTTTTTTTTCGTCTCGCAAACAGAAAATCGACCATAGAACACGCGAAATTTACAGACAGTACACGTAGAAATATGGCCTTAGTAGCTAATGCTCCTAAAACCTTACTGCAAAAACAACAACCAGTAAACTAATTGTTTATAAAACAATTCAAGCGAAAGGGAACACGTGATCTTGGATTGCGTTTGGGCACTAACTCATGAACCATCTGGAGAAGAATACAAGCGCCAAATAGAAATAATTCCGACCACCCTCTTCAGTACTCCACTGGAAATGACCTGTCTGTACCTGAAAAAGTTGCTAAAGCACTAGCAGAATCGTTCTAAATTTCCTTGCGTCATTGACAGGATTCGAACTTGGGCCTTTTACACCCTGTGTGTGGCGAGGACTGTGTTTATATGCGCTATGTTTCTCGCGAGAAACCCTGAAAGCTTTCAGCATTTCTGTAATCCAAAATCTTTATGTCGAGGTCCGTGAACCTCCATTTCACCTTCATAAGAAATCAGTACTGTTTCCGCATGCTGCAAAATTCCAGAATCTTCCATCGTACCCTTGTTGGAAGTACCTCTATAATACTCAGTGGGATTTCGTTTACGTCAGCAATTGAAATGGAGACCGATCTGCTTCTCTTATGCTTGAAAAACCGATTCAAATTTGGAATATTAATCTAAGTAAAATTTTCCAGAACACAACTCTATCCGTTCCGCTTTGGATGAATGAGCCCTCTTGGATAAGGCATTTGGTAGGATCGCCGTCCTCCCCATATCGGTTAAAAAGACCTGAGTTCGTGTTCGTCGATGACGGGAATTTTTATGGGACTTTTTCACAACTTGGCTGAGTTAGTTGGTTTCAGGCAAGGGTTGAATGGTTTTTTTTTAGGGTGTTTGCTGGACGAAAAACTCGGGTTTTTCGTCCAGCAAACAGAAAATCGACCACAGAGCACACACAATTTACAGACAATATACACAGATCAATATGGCCTTAGTCGCTGATACTCCTGAAACCCTACTACAACAATAACTTGGATGTATGCTACTGCCTCTTATGATGACCATTTTCACGACTGGGGAGAGAATGTTACACATCCTGATATACTGATGGATCGTAAATTAACACCCTGGTAGGTGCTCCTTCAGTTTTTCCTTCCTTCCTTATCTTCATTGCCGAACTGTACGCCATAAAATTTTCAGTGGACCAGATTATTTATCTTTCCATCTCACCTGACCTAATTTACACTGACTCTCTCAGTGTAGTCTCCTCCGTAAAGGATTTCTCTTCCTCTCATCTTACACCAAAAATCATTCCCTCTCAATTACTCTCCTGTGATGAGTCCAATCAGATAGTGATATTTTGCTGGATACCACACTATTGCGGCATTCCGGGAAATGACTGTGCCAAATTGCTTCTAAACAACCTCTTGCCCCACAGTTACATTATCACCTGACTTATACTGACTAACAATTTGAACAAAGACATCTTACATACCGTTTTCTACTATTGGGTGAAAATTCTCCCCAGTGCACATTGCACCCTATATACTATGTATGTAAATACGTATGTCCTATGGTCGATTTGCTCTTTGCTGGATAAAAAGTCCGAGTTTCTGGGAGGAAAGGCCATGCTATCCTCGCCTGAGACTGTCTAACTCAACCACTTACTGGTCAGTCGTCCCCATTATTCGACTATCCGCTAAAATACTTTCCAATCATATTCCGCGATACAAGATTCACAGTCTCATTTCCATCCTTCAAATTTTTACCGACAAAAACATTCCAATCTTGTGGCACCCACCTTATTCTCTGATATGGCACCATGCGACTTTTGGCTATACCTAAAATTAAAACAGGACGTAAGAGAAAAACGACCAGAGTCGATTGAACAAACCCCCAATCAAACACAATGAGCTGCCTAAAAGCATTCACAAAAGAAGCCCTCCAAAAAATGTTTTCATCATTGACAGATACAAACAAATGTGCAGTTGCAGAAGTAGATTGTATTGAATAATATTGAAAATATAATTTATCATTGAATAAACTTTCCCTCGTGGGTAGCACAGTTGGTAGAATTGCTCTCCTCCTCACACCGGGTGTAAAAGACCTGAGTTTGAGTCCCGTCCACGACGAGAGGAATTTTTATGGACCTTCTTCACAACGTGGCCGAGTTAGTCGGTCTAAGGCGAAGGTAGCATGGTTTTTCACCTAACAGAAAATTGACCACAGGTAGTATACACGAAGTCGCTGATGCACCTAAAACTCAACAACAACAATTGAATGAAATTAATTTTTCTGCAGAATTCACCAAACTTTTTGATCAAAGTGTTTACGTTTACTGTTACTTTATAACCCCGTGTGCATTAAGTAAATATTTAAATATGAATAGAAGTATATTGGCTAATTAGTATAGCTCTTTAAAATTAGTATATTATTTTTTTTATTTTATTTTCTCCCTTCCTGTGGTCTCCATTCGTGCGACATCACCGATGCAGGTTCTCGCACATCGAAGCTATTTTTAATAAATAGGATTTACATTCGAGGGAAAGGTAGTGTGTGGAAGTAATACTGTTTCTTTCATACACTGGTTTTTCTATTAAACATCTGTGGTTTTGTTTCTTTTTTGCATTAGAAAGTTTTATTTTTCTTAAGCGGTACTTATAGGCACTGGCGTCTGGTCTTTGTTCAGGTGGCTATGATTTCATGCTCTGCTGCTTAGAACTGGTAGAATATGTGCAAATGCTATATATATGTAGTGAAGCGTGTTTTTGCATTGCGCTGGAACAGGAAGCATTTGGTATTGGCCACACGTGGTCAGTGACCGCATCTCTTGTCTGTCTGCCCCTCTTCCGTTGCCCTACTTACCGAATGCTTATACACTACATGTTTGCTCCTTCCCGACGCCTGCATTGATTCTGCTCTTCATTAAGAATATCTCAGGTGCTTGTTCCCTATAACTTTAATTTTTCTGGCTATTACCATTATTTTTGTTGTGAGAAACTTAAGAGGGAAAGGCATTATGAACAGATCAATAAAAAATCGAAAGTCTGTTTACCAACAGATTATTCAACCCAAAGCAGCGTCCGTTTTTTTTTTTATTTATTTTTGCTTTATTTTAGTAATTCTTCTGCATCATTGTAAATTCTTTTACTGACCTTACATTTGGTTGTTGTTTTAGGGTTTTAGAAGCATCAGCAACTAGTTCTATATTGCTCCGTGTATACTGTTTGTAAATTGCGTGTGTTCTGTGGTCGGTTTTATGTTTGCTGGACGAAAAACCCGAGTTTCCGGGAGAAAAAAACCAGTCTACTCTCGCCTGAGACCGACTAACTCTGCCGGTCTTCATGTCATCGACGGGACTCAAACTCAGCTCTTTTCCATCTTGTGTGAGGAGGAAAGGGTTCAGAAAAAAAAAAAAAAAAAGATTTGTGTTTTCCAGTAGTTGTGATAAAAGGATGATTTTTTTTTTTTTTTTGTTTGTTTGATACCTTTAAATTTCTATAGCAACCATACAGATTTTGGTTTCGATCTGACAATTTTTTTTCTTTGCAACGCTGAGTGTAGTGGTGTCATAATGGATAAAATGGAATACAGCTGAGTGATTCGGTTCCTCTTTCTTCAAGGGAAAAAACCGAAAACAATCCACGAAGAAATGGTCCCTGTTTATGGAGAAGACTACCCAGGTTACAGTTTTGCTGCACATTGCTCTTAATCAATTAAAATATGGAAGAACCTCAGTGCGTGTTGAAGAAATCCCAAGGACGTCCACCAACCGCTATAACAGAAGAGAGTGTTGCAAAAATTGGGTCATTAAACCTGAATGATCGCTGTATTAGCATCAAAGAACTAGTTGCAGAGCTCCAGTAGTGTAGGGTCTGTGGAGAACATCGTCCATTAACAGTTGCATATGATTAAAGTGTCTGCTGGGTATGTTCACAGACTTCTGACCCCTTACCAGAAGAAGAAAAGGGCACGCTGGGCACATGACATGTTTTCGATGTGCCAGGAAAAGCGAGAGGAGTTTTTTTTTTTTTTTTCCTCAGGGCTGGTCACCATGGATGAAACTTGGATCCATCACTATGATCCCGAAACTAAACAAATGTCAGAACAATGGAAGCATGCAGAATCACCATCCTTCAAAAAGATAAAGGTGCAACCAAGTACTGGCAAGGTGATGCTGTCAGTTTTTTTGGGATCAGCATGGTGTAATACTAACAAATTACCTTCAGAAGAGCTGTACTAGGACGGTGAGGCATTATTCCAACCTCCTCATAAAGCTATGTGCTGCTATAAAAGAAAAAAGATGGGAAAAACTGTCAAAAGGTGTGTGGTCTTCTCCACGATAATGACCCTGCGCATTCCTCACATGCTGCAGTGAACTGTGTGTTTTTTCAAACCCACATTCGTGAGTTTGAAATATTGCCGCATCCTGCTTATTCCTCCCGCCGAGGATCACTACTTATACCTTTCTAAGTTTCAGGTTTTAGTGAGCCCAGTTTCAATAAATGTTGAACACACGACTGAAGTTAATTAGCAACTGTAAACTTTTATAATGGTTGTCTTGTCCTTTCATTTGATTTTTCGGACAACGTCATTTATACTGCATAGATAAGGGAATGGTCTTAATTCCCACAGTAGAACAAACTTGCTTTGTAATGAGTTACCCTGGTATTGCACTACTTTCAACAGAGACTACCAGCAATCTGATGAGGGACCAGTTATTTTCGAAAAAGGCTGTCATAGAAGTCTTTTAAAGAAATGCCCAATTAACCTTTAGGTGAAGCCATCTCTTTGAAAGTAATGCAATATCAGAGCAACTCGTTGCAAAGATAAGTTTATTCTTGTGAGAATTAAGACCATTGCATTATCTGTGCATTTAAATCCTGATGGCTGCAAAAAAAGATTAAACGAAGGGATAATATCGCAGGCATCTTATAAAGGAAGAAATATCTCTCTTTTTTGCGTAGATTCTTAAAGTCAAATGCCTAAAGTTAATACGAATACTGGATTTGCGGATTATGTAATATTGTTTTTTGTGAAATGCGCTGGACTTTAGAGTCTGGAATTTAAAATTCATAAACATGTGGAATTCATAATTTTCATAGAAAAAAATTCTAGTAACACTACTGGTTTTGTAGCAGTAAGATTTTTAGAGGTTTTTATATTTTTTCAGTAATTCTGCACAGTTTCGTTGTAAATTCCGACCTTATATTTGGCCTATTATGCAAATGATATGGAAAGTATATAACCGGTTAATTGCACAGAGTAGAAATTGCAATAAATGTCTACTCTTTACCACGAATAAGTCTTGGAATCTACTGTTGGGTCGCTGAAGTCAGACTTCGGCAGGGTTTAGATCAAAGGTCACCAACCTTTTCACAGTCAAGTTTTATTAAACATCTGGAATTCAAAAGGTTTTGTAGTGATAAGATTTTTTGTTGCAAATCAAGTTTCTCAGAACGTTTTATTTCGTATAAAATTTATAATTATGGAACTATACCGATGCTCTGGGCTGGATCTACTGTTCTGGTGATCCTCGTTCATTATATAAACGATTCTTAAGTCATTTAATAGACATGATAATTCGTAGCCGAAAGAGGGGGAAAAATCTTTCCCCCTCTCTTCCATTCTTTATGTGCGTATGTAAAACGCATGCGTTGTAATATGCAAGCACCAGAGGAATGTCCTGTTGAGTAGAATTGCTCCTCAACCTTGGTGTATGTGTTCAAACTTCCTTTTTATCCTTTACAGGGACTTCCTTCCCCTATCGTCTCCCACTGTCTGGTTCATATTGACTCAGCCAGATTGGTAGTGCTGTTAAACTAGCTTGACTACTTTTCAGTGAAGGTGAACACCCCTGTAGAATGCCACCACACTATTGACCGACGCCTCTCTCTCCTGAAAATCGGTGTTCGTCTCTGTTTTCCTGGACTCGCTGCAATTTTAAGCATTTCTCCTATCACTTACTTGATCGTGGCTTGCAAAACAAGATATCCACACTATCCTGGTTTATTATGTTCTTTGAGTCACTTATTTTCAATCATAGCCAGTCCTCAGCTATACTTGAAAAATTCTTTGTTCGTAGAGGTGCAGTTTTATATTCTGGACATATGTTAATTTTTGAGTGTTGTGTGGGGTACGGATCATTCCTATTTGGAGTGTTACATTGTAGTTTCTCATGTGACTGATGAGATATACAGCGTGATATGACAGGTACCAATTAAATCACGTTTTGTGAATCTAAAATGAGTCGCAGAACGTTTTGTTCTTCATGTTTGATTTTCAACAGCGAAATAATTAGTTTACAAAATTACCCAATGCTTGGGGGGGGGGGGGGTACTACCTCTTTTCCTTTGGTGAAGATAAAAATGTACAATTACATATTTTGGAGCTTCCTTCGCATGCTTTGGTGTAAGGTCTCATCGTGTCCAAATCTTTCCCTGGTTATATAAATGATGATATTTCCAGCATATGCATTCAGTGGAATGTTGCTAGGAGTAAACGCACATAATTCCCGTGGAGTTTCTGGTATGCTCTAGGCGGAAGACTTTTTTTTTAATGAAATTTTAGAATACAAAATACACGTTTTTCTTGAAAATATGTTTTTCTTCAGGCTCTCCCCACCCTAAGTTTTATTTATTAAGAATTAAAAATTCTTATAAAATAAGTTGAGCTTTTCGTTCTGAAATTAAAATATAGGCATAAATTGACTGGAAATTTCTGGTCAGAATCAATTTATGTATGATACATGGTAAGTGTTGTGTGTATTAGTAGTGATGCAGACCAGTATATTTAGTGAACATACCCCCCCCCCCTTTATTTTCTTCTGAATTTCCTGGATGCGTCTTATACTCCGAAAAATACGTTAATTGGATGTTATTTTGGGGTGTTGCTCTTTCTGGATTCTCTTTCTTCCCTTGTAATTGTCTCTACTAGATGGAGTATCACGTGGAGAATGAGTAATATACAGCATTTTGCCCCAGTGTCTCTGGTTCTGTCATCGGATCTGTCTTGCAGTACCTCTCTTGTGTAACTCATAAAATAGAAAAGGAGCTGTAAGATTTTGTTTATAATGCAATGCACATTATCAAGGAGCAATACTCTTTATATAGATCATCTTCAAGTACACTACGTTCAGAACAAGCTGAAATTAATAGTTTATAAAAACGCAACTTAAGCATTGATCCAGTTTTGTACCAAAGATCTGTATTTAATTTACTTCATATATAATACATGTATATATTTGTATTTTGCTTTATCCACCTTTAAGTTATGTTGGCGATATCCAAGAAAACGAAACAAAAAGTTTTTGTTCCCTTTCTGGCGTCCTATTTTCTACACTTCACAAAACACAACTATGGAATTAAATTTATCGCTGAGGTGGAAAGTCTAGCCACTAGAAAAAGGTATACTGGGAGAAACAGGAGCCCCGTCATTCACAGAAGCACTTTCCCCACCAGACTGTGCCAGCTCGTCAATAACAGGAAAGTTGTTCTCTTCTCAATCCATTTAAACTCAGAAATAACACCGCGATGAAATTAGTTGGTACACTCAGTGAGCAGTTTATTACAAACAGTTTCTCTCCGAGAAAAATACACCCATACCTGCCGATATTGTGTTGCTTATTATGGTATACTTTCGAATGGTAGATTGGGCCAAAGAAAGCACTCAGCTCATGTGTGTGGAAAGAGTGATCAGTGTTCTAAGGCATAGTTGGTCAGGATTGTACAGGTACAGATGGGTTGCTGTGCTCTAAATAGCATTTCAGTGCAGCTTTGGATATGGTATTATGTGGACTATTTCAGTGCCTGAATCAGAACACTGCTTCATACTTCCCATCTTCACCTAACAGAAGGAAATGGACCACTCACTTGAACTGTAGGACAGGAAAAAGTTTGTTGTCTATGTGGAGAAATCTTCTAAATTTGCAGTCTCGGGTTGGCACGGTTGGATTATGGGAAAAAACCAGCAACCCACTGGGCCTGCTGTTGTCCATGAATTAAATGGTAGAGCTAATTTAAAAATCGTCTAAGACCATAAGACTCATCTCATCATTAATGGTAATTCTTTCTCTTGTAACTACTTCCTGTATGATCATGTTCCGTGCCATCGGGCTTGCATTGTACAGGAGGGTTTTCAAGAAACTTGGTAGTGATTTTTTTCCATACTTTCTCACACAGAGATTGGATCCCAAACAATGAATTGATGTTTTACAATTTTAAGGTTGATTAGTCAGTTGGGATAATCACCTCCTTGTCCCTGCTGACAAAATTTCTTTTGATAATATAAGAACTTTGCTAGCAGGGACATGGAGATTATTCTATTTGTATAAAGCAGTGGTTAGACTCACATCTGGAGTACTGCATACAAGTCCGGAAGCCTCATTTTAGGAAGTTTGTAGATCCGTAAAATTTGCTTTCAGCCAGAGAGTAAATGATTGCTGGAACAAACTACCATCTGAAGTTGGTAGACGTCACATGGTAGTTTGTTCCAGCAATCATTTAGTCAGTTAATTAAAATTATTCCTTGAACAAATTTCAGGATTAATTAGAGAAATTATTAGAGGGTATGGACAGATGTGGTCGGTGGAGTTTTTTTTTTTTTTTTTTTTTTTTTTGCCAATGCTATATATGCTTGCTTCCTTCCATCATTTGCCACTACCAGTACTACTAATTTGATGCAGAACCAGTGGGTTCTGCATCAAAGATGAATCGGTGCTCGGAAGACCGTGCTCAGTTCTGTTGTAATAATTCTAATAAATTGGCAACCGAGTGTTTATTATCCTAACGTATTATTGGAATAAAAGTAATCAGTACAATTCATTGGATATAATTTTATGATCAACTACCAATGTAATAAACGGTGTCACTAATAAAGTTTTGCTATGGTGTTGGGGTAAGATTAAAAATCAGAACAAGTGAGCAATTAGTTAATTTTTTGTGTATTGCAAAAATAGAACATAAAGCATTTTTCTTTTTTATTTGCTCGATATTACGATATTCCTAGAAAGATGGAAAGCTTCTTTTTTATTTTTTTCTTTCTTTCTTTCTCTCTCTCTTTCGATTTTTTTTTTTTTTTTTTCCCCTTCTGCAAATGATGCCACGTGGCAGACGAGATTAGCAGCGCGGATCCCGAGGTGTCTGGCAATCCACTTTTCCAGGCAGCCTCTCTGCAGACGATATTGATTGTTTGACATTCATAGAATCTGAGCATGTCTGTTTTCCGGAACTTGCCTTCCTTTATCTAGAATGGGAAGTGGCGTCATCCTGTGTCTGCAGCGGAGAACCCCTCACAACCCAATACCCCCTTTCTCTAGTTTCATAGTTACAGAAGTGCACGCCTGCTATTTATTTGATTTGAGTTTTAAAAGGTTATGTTGTCGGATATTGAATGTTGTTTCGCAACTTGAAAAAGTAATCAAAGACATCTTTTCAGTGCTTAAAGATGCAATGATTTCTTATCGTAACTGACGTGAGGTATGCCAAAAGAAGACCCGCAAGTAACATATGAGTCAGCAGTAATTCAACAACAAACTAACTTTGTTTGTCCAATTTATAAAGATTGTTTTGAACAAGAATTTTTAACAACTCAAAAGGGATTTCGTAGTTAACAAAACGAACATCCTTGAGCATAATTATCTTAACTCTAGAGTTGTCTGTTTTTGTTAATCACCAAGTAAAGGATGATTGTACTGTATCAGTAGGTCGTTGGTGTCCAGGTTAGAGGAGGAGGGGTTGTAAACATGTCAGACTTCCTTCGAAGTGTGAAGCTATAAAATGCAACGGTGGAAATGTTGTTATAGATGTCATAAAAGGTTTAATTACGGATGATTTTTAAATTGGAATTTGTTAAAAATCGAAATGGTACAGTATTATGGTTTAACCAACTGTGACGTCCACAGCTAGGTTAAGATGTGGTTCGAAAATGGCTGTGCATCGTCATAAGAAAAAAGCGGCGCCTGAGTATGTTTAAACCGTTAATAATGTTAATGAAATCATTAGACCCGGAGGTGATCCTTGACTAGGGAAGCGCTAAATATTTATTCAGTCCATAAAGAATTTAAAATGGCGATGGAAAACTACAAACCGTGAGTTTGACTTCCTTGGTCTTGGTCGGCAAAGTATAGAGTTTATGGTTCAGCGCATGATAAGAATGGAATCCTTAAAAGACTATAGCATAGGTTCGTGCAGGGAAGTTTTCTGTGACTAGTCTGGTTAATTATTATAACTCGATCATAAAACAGTGGGATGCAAGAAATAACTGACGTTGTGATGCGTAGTTTTTAATTAAGATTTTGATACAGTTCCCCACGAGAGATTATTTTATAAACTGGAATGAGCTACATTTTAGGGAATATCCTACAATTCTCCTGTTGTCCTTCAGCTAGCCTCTGAATCTGTGCGATCTTGAGCTAACTTAAAAGACAAGAGTTTACTCACGAATGGGAATTCAAGTCAGTTGCAGAAAATGGAGTTCCTCAGGGATCGATGCTTAGATCACTATTGTTTCTTCATTAATAAAGATTAGAAATAAGGGAGAAGTAGTACAGTAGCTGTCAATGTTTGCTGACGATTTGAAGGTAGGGAGGGTGGTTAACGACCAGAATTAGGCTGTGTTTCTTAAAAGAGATTTGTACCAGTTATAAATGTGATATGGAAAATAGTAGCTAATGTTTAATGCTATCAGTTGTAAGAACTTCCATATGGAAAAACCAGGGAGCAAAAATATAAAATATTAGGGATTAACAACAGGCTGGATTTCGTGAAGTTTACCTTCGGTCATGGTGTTGTAGTCAGCAACGTAATAAATTACCTGTTAAGTGGCCGGTGTTAAGAGCTTGGTAGAATTCAAAGGGGAATGGGATGTTACTATTTTACGATGGGAAAAAATGAGTAATTGAGTTTTTTGTTTGTTTGTTTTTTTATACAGGGAAGTTTGCTCGTATAATTCAGCCATTGTAATATTAATACTTAACTGTATGCTGTAAATACATTTCTAAAGAAACCCATTGGACAGCGATTGTTTGGTACATTATTTTATTTTATTATTATTTTTTTATCCTATGCATGAAGTTGCTGCTTTGCATTTTGAACATCCAGGACAGTCTTTTCCATTAGGCACTGTGCCTAGGGCTTACGAAAAAAAGTGGGGACCCGAAAAAATAAAATCAAAATAGAATTGAACGATTTTATTCCAGCCACAAAATTTTACAAACTTATTTTTAAACACAGATTTCTAAGACAACTTCTTTCCTCGGCATTTTCTGTTATTAAAATCTAATAGTGTCATCAATGTTCGTATTTCGAGTAAATTAGTGCTTGAGTTCGAAACTAAATTTATAGAAATGCTTTCGAATTTCTATATGAAAAAAAAAAAAAAAAGAAAGATTTAGCGCAAGGGCATTTTAATATAATGTAGTTGAGACCTCGGTATCTAGGATCTCCTAACACCCACTACTTGTACAGTAACGAATTCATTTATAAGAGTATACATTACCCGATGTTCAGACTGATTTCCATTAATAGGATAGTTTATTTGATTGTATAATAGGCCTACTTTATTGTAGGGGAGGGGAGGGGGAATGAGATTTGTGGACGCGGGAGCATCTCCCATCGATAACAATCGGATCCATCAAACCTGTTGAAAGTCACTCAGACTCCTGCAATGTGGGAAGTCTCGCCAACTACTTTAAAACACGAGTTGCTTACTTTTCTGAAGGACAGACGGTGTAACTGAAGACGAGACGTTCTCTGAGTATAAAGATGACCTTCGATGAACATGGGCTCGGTTTTGCCGTCGTGCCAAATTACCTAGCCGTCAGGCATTCTTTTGCTATTGTATGTGGTCTGTGAGTGCGCGCGCATGCCATCTTTAACTCACTGTATTATTGTCTAAGTGTTATCATTATACTGTCTGAGGAGGAAAGATGCCTGTTGTGCATCATCTTAGGGTATTAAATCAACCGCCTGGCATGAAACATAAAAAGATCAATAGACTATTATGACAAAACGTTATATCTAGACACAGCTTCCGCCGACCGCTAGAATTTTACCTTGGTCGTCCCACACTCCACAAATTATTCACACCCTTTGTCAAGTTTTTTTTTTATTCAGTAGGTAAACATCGTCTCCCCCTATTCCTCCCCCCTCCCAGACATACAAACTTATTTTTATTTAAGGAAAAGTGGAAAAGGCACATTACCAGCACTATAATATTCTCTTTATTGAAGGTGAAACCAGTAGTTTTGTTTTTAGAAGAGCTATCAGAGGATTTCACACCCACATTTAAAACATCTATCATAAATAATAATGTAAAAAATCAGTTATAATATAATATGAAGGCTAGTTCTCTTGCATGTAAGTTGCCTCTTTTTGTACTTAATGAGTACAGTATTTGGCTTATTGTCAGTCCTATTGTATACAAAGTCTGATCAAAAAAATTCTGACTTTGTTTTTCTAAAAAAAAAAAAAAAAAAAAATTAGTATGTACTGTACAACATTTTTATATTGCTGTCCTCTTTAAAGTACGTAGTTTCCCCCTGATGATGTGCAAATATCCAAACATTCTGGAAGTCTTCAACCCACCCCAGGGGCTCACATCTGGTGAGTATGGGCTTGGCAAACCCAGAGTCCTGAGCTGGATATCATCATTCTTTCTCTTTCTTGGCGATTCCTTTCTACTTCTGATTTTCTCTCTCTCAGGGTAACTTGGGATTTTTTTTTTTTTTTTTTGGCTGGTGCAGCATAAGCCTCAGGCTTCCTTGCATCATATGGCTAATAATAATAATAATAACTGTAAACTGGTTGAGTTGTGCTGCCACATTATTTTGAGTAGTTGAATGGCAATAGACCTTCATCATTTCAGCTTCAATTTGAGAACCCCTTTATTATATGGTAAAATAAGGTCCTTTCCCAATTATACTCTTTATTATATATCTGGTGTACCAGCTGACCATTCTGAATAAATTTTAAAAAGGAACAATACCCTGAATGTCAAAAAAAAAACAAAAAAAAACATTGTTTTCACATTTGACTGAACCTGTCTTGCCTTTTTTGGCTGGGACAAGGTTGGTGACTAAATACAGAATGAGTTTGATACCACCCAAATGATGTTATTCTGGAATGATTGATACCCAAACCTTGCATTTATTCAATTGCCACTTTTCAGCTCATCTGTTGAATTTATCCAAATGACTATCCAACGGAACAGTCATTTATCACTCTACTCACCTTTGTTGATATCATCAGAAAACTTGTACATTGAGCTTGATATGACTACATCAGCATCTTTAATAGTCTCTGTAGCTGACAAGTGAAACTGTGCACGCGTGTTAAGTGACCATGGTTCAAGCCCACATGACCACTAAATATGGTATCATATTCTTGTATTCTCTATCTTATGGACTCCTCTGATATAAAAGACATTTTTTGGCTAGAGCAGTGGTTCCCAATCTTTTGTCACACTTTAAGTTAAAAGACGAATATTAACGGTACACAGAAATAGTGATTACCATCGAACTTAATGTGATTTTTCCTAATCTCGTGGCATACTTTAAAGGGTCACATCACACCGGTGGGAACCACTGGGCTCTTTGTATTTGGCCTATTTGTATAATTACACAGTGTTATATACCGGGAAATTTAAATAATGCAGTTCATTTAAAAGAATAATATATACATCTGTATATATTATTCTTTTATTGTTCATCTGTTTAGAAATACACAAATGAACAATTAATGAAAGCATTTAGTTGATTAATAAACACGGCAAAAAGATGGTAGTTATTTCATTATTCTGAAATTAAGGCTAATTTCAAATTACTAAGTTGTAGTTTTATAGTTTGAATGAAATTTGGGAAATTTATTGAAGGATCTAGTTGCAAGTCATTCATCAAAATTAAAGCTCTGAGTAAGAATGTTTTTGCCATAGTCAGTCTTATATTTGATTATTTGATTTAAAACAGATAGCAAGGCAGAAATGAAGTGAAAAGACCAGAATAAGTTATATTTTCTATGCAGTTTTTATACTCCTTTAAATATCTTTTAATATTTAGCAGCAGCCATCACCATTCACATTTATCCCTATCTGACTGACTGGGCATTCTGTGTGTTTCACAATAGTACAACTTTCATCTATCAAATGTTTATTTATCAGCAGTATTGGACTTTGACTGTTGTGTCTGCCTACTTGAAATGAATTTTGTCATTGTCTGACATTCAAAATAAATGTTATCTCATATTCTGTGCATAAACATTTGATCCTGATAGGGATAGGTAATGTTTAAAAATTCTGTGTTTAAAACATAATTTTGAAAGAGCAACTCTGCCAGCTTACTTAACTGAATCTTATCTGATTGTATAAAATAAACTGTGATATAAGGCCATGGCCTTGTAGTTTGGTGCACTATGGCCATAGTTGCAGATGTGCTTAATAAATCCCCAAACAAACAAACCTTGTAGTTCATTTTACACAGTAAGAACTTTGTTAAAGTTTGTTGCATTTTAGCATCCTGAAATTTGTTAATGTCTAATTTGATGCAAAAACATTTAATATGATATAAATAAACAAACAAACTTTATTATTTGAATATATAAGCAAACAGCACTACTCTTAATAACAGTCATTGGATGTAGTTTACCGTTCTCTCTCTCACACACACACAGCAAAGTCAGGGACATAATTAGATTTGTCACTTCTCTCTTTCTGAGTTTCATTGAAAGTCTTTGGGTTAAAGCATGCTGTGTTTGGGGGCCCTAGGTATGGTTATTATTTCTCCACATGGAATGGTAGGGGGAAAAAAAGTAAAATTTCCTTCCTGTTTTCTTGTCAGTATAATATTATATGTTATTTTTAGAATGTAATGATGTATGGCAAAAAAATAGTAGTAGTAGAGGCATGCGTTGCAAGACAGCAAGCTTATGTAGCATCAGCCAAAAAAAAAAAATCAAAATCCATTTCACTCATCCATTCCCTCTAAAAGTTTGTCCAGTTCCTCCTTGGATTTATTTAAGTTATCAACTTCCACAATGACAGATGGAAGTTTGTTCCAGCAATCACCTACCTGCTGGCTAACGGCAAATTTCTTCCCATCTATTCTGCAACTGTCTTTCCTCAATTTGAATGTATGTCCCCTCAGGTTCGTAATTGGAGCAAGAGGAAGAATTCCATCAGTATTGAGCCTGCTCAACCCATTCAAGGCATTATACACCTCAATCAGATCACTTCGCAGGTGCCTAGTCATCAGTTGCTGCAATTTGCAGAACTTAGCCTTTCTTGGTAAGAGCAACCCTTCGTTCTACTCACCAATCTTGTTGCCCTTTTCTGTACTCGTTCCAGCAGCTCTACACCCTTCCTAAAATGAGGCCTCCAGACATGTACACAGTGCTCAAGTCATGGCCTGACCATTACCCTATACAAAGGGATAATCACCTCCATTTCCCTACTAGCAAAATTCCTGTATATCATTGACAATATCCCATGACCAGCTCTGGCTGCCTGTCTGCACTGCTGAGTAAACTTCATATCTGACTGCACAATTACTCCCAGTTCTTTTTCATTTTCTGCCACCCTAAGTTTAGTACCACATAGTTGGTATGTTTCTCTGGGGTTACTTCCTACCCATATGCAGTACTTTGCATTTGTCAATGTTAAACTTCAGTTGCCACTTCTCAGCCCATCTGCCCAACTTTTCTAGATCCTGTTACAATAGCACTATGACATTACAATGCCATTGCAATAGCACACTGCCATTAACAATCCTGCCAAACTTTGTATCATCTGCATATTTAGACATTAAGCCTGATATACCTTCATTAATATCATTGATAAATATACAAAACAACAGTGAGCCCAACTTCGAACCTTTGAGGACTCCACTAATAACATTAATCCACAAAGAGCAGTGTCTGTTGATTACCACTCTTTGTCTTCTTCTACTCAACCATCCTTTTATCCATTGTAGCAACTTGCCCATAATACCATACTGCTCCAGTTTGTACAGTAGTCTTCTTTGCCCAACAGTATCGAAAGCTTTCCTGAAATCCAAGTATATGATATCAAAATTATTTTTTCATCCAGTTCCTTTGTCACCAAATCATAATATCCAATAAAATTTGTGAGACAAACTTTCTGTTAACAAACCCATGCTGTGTCTGAATTATTATTGCAGTCTTGTCTACATGATTCTGCAATGGTCTTTAACCAGTGACTCCATTATTTTACCTGGAACAGAAGTTAAACTAACAGGTCTGTAAATACTTGTCACCCTTTGATCCCACTTTGTGAATTGGGGATACATTTGCACATCTCCAGTCTGTGGGGACTTCCCCTGAGTCCTCGAATGCTCTCATAATAGCTAAGAGTTTGCTTACTTCCTTTGCTGCATATTTTAATATAACTGGATAGATTCCATCCACCACCCCAGGTGCCCTTCTTATGTCTAACTTCAACAATTTCTCCTCCACCTTGCTCTCAGTTATTACAAAATCATTAAGTACCCTGTTAGAGTTTGATAAATTTCTGGCATTTTGCTTCCTTAATAAGTCCATGTGTGAATGTAGATGCAAAATATTCATTAAGATTATCAGCTATCTGAGCAAGATCATCAACAGTCGAACCAAGGATATCAAGTGGACCAATCTGATTCATCCCCTTCCTTTTAGACTTTATATAACTAAAGAAGTCCTTGCTGTTTTTCTTAGCATCCTTTGCCAATGATTTCTTGTAATCTGCCTTTGCTTGCCTAACCTCCTTTGGGACTTGATTACAGACTAGCTTATATCTATCAGTCACCTGGCAATTTATATGCATCCTATGCATTTTTCTTCTCTTCCACGAGTCTCATTAGTTCGTATGATATCCATTTAGGCCTAAACCCTGAACAGTATATCTTAATTGGTACGAAAAGCCTAGTAGCTTCCATTAATTCCTTGAATGCTTCCCATTTATAATTTGCTGTTGTTAACATCATCAGTTGGTCCCACTGTATAGAATTTAAAAACTGTCTGAGATCACTATAGTCAACTTTACGGAACACAAAAACACTTCCCTTTACCCCTAATGTTAGTTATATCTTTAAGTAAACCCCACATCAGTACACCGTGATAACTGCCACCTAGTGGTTCCTTTATTTGCAAATTTTTTTTTTTTTGGCTGATGCTGCATAAGCTCATACACTTGCTTTCTTGCATCACATGCCACTATTATTACTACACAAAGACATCCTCCTTGGCTAGTTCATGTGCTGTTCCAGAAAGATCCGCAGACATTTGTGGATCTTTCAGTAGCAGGTTTGTTGCGATTTCCCTGAGTCACAGCACTTCTGTTACTTTGTGCCCATTGCTTTGCTGCTCTAGTCTGGGGCATGATATCCAATTGAATACTATTGATTGATTAACAATGAAAATTAATAAATTTAATTAATTAATTATTAATACTACACTATCTAATAGATTCCTAAATGCAGTGATGCCTATTACGCTATCTAGTTTTACGTTAGAGCTACTTATTTACCACAATTAAATATTTGAATTACCTCCCACTATAATCTCCCACTCTATATTATAACAATGGCGACAAGATTCGAACGAAACAACGGTTTTACATATATTAAGTAGCAGCCTACAAAATCTCTATCTAAATTGTTAACTTGTTATTTTTAAAATTAAAAATAACGATCCCAACTGGACTATAAAGCTACTTATAAAGTACGATATAATATGATAATTAAGTAAATAAAATGGCAAAAAAACATGATTTCTTGGAGCTTGAGATTCTTGGAGCATGATTTCTTGGAGCTCGAACTCAAAACTGGTTTTATATTTATTCAAAGTAATTGCCAACTGATTGAATGCATGTATTACACCATTCTGTAAGTTTCTGAAAAGAGTCAGTGAAGGTGTCCAAAGAGATCTTATTCAGTTTTGCAGTTACATTTTTCTTTATGTCCTCAACAACCTGAAATTCCTTTCTTTCAAGGACAATTTTATTTTGGGAAAGAGGAAGAAGTCCACTGGTGCTAAATTGGGGGAGTAGGGTGGATGGATGATCTCTTCAATGCCATGTTTAATCAGAAATGTCTTCAAAACAAGTACAGAATGGGCAGGGACGTTGTCATGCGACAAGAACCAACTGCCTTTCTCTCGAAGTTGCCGCCTCACCCAGGAAATGCACTTCAGTAGTCTATGAAGCACTTGTATTGCCTCTCTCCCCTTCAGATACAAATTCCTTTTGAATCACACCCTGTTTTTCAAAAAACACAATCAGCATTATTTTAATCCTGGACTCCTGTAAATTAAACTTTTCAGGCCATGGTTATGATTTTGAAGTATGGTGCATGCTCTGGTGCTTTGTCTCTGGGTCCTATCAAATACCCAAGGCTCATCACCAGTGACAATACAGTTGAGGAAATTAGGGTTGTCTTGACAAGTTTAGATGAAGTTTTTGCATGATGACACTCTTTGTTGTTTCTGCTCTCCGTGAAGCTGTGTGGCACAAATTTTGCACATACCTTCCTTTTCACTAAATCTTCATGCAGAATTTGACAAAATGTTTCCTCATTCATATCCAACTCACCAGCCATCATTCTGCAAGTCAAAAGACAATCTCTTTCCACAATTTCCTAATTTTGCAACTCTGTTCTTATTTTGAGAGTTTGACAGACACCGCACCCTCTTCTTGGGTCATCACGAACATCCTCATATCTGTCTTTGAACCAGTTATATCATTCAGACACTCTGGTGCAACTTAATGCTTCATCACCATAAACATTTTTTTAACATTTCATATGTTTTTGCTGCAGATATTTCCAGTTTAAAACATAATTTGAAATTCGTTTGTTGCTCCATTGCAAAACTGTGACATGGAACGTTAACACTAATGAAACTGGTCGTTACATCCAATCTGTCATCTTACTGGATCTTTGTATCACCATCTGGGAGGAAGTTTGAACTACAACATACCATTTTTTATTTATTTATTATTATATTTTTATTTTTAAACTCATCAAACATGACAACAACAGTCCAGGAACTTTATTGACACATCTTGTATGACAGATGTGGCTCTGTGACACTTGAACTGTGGCTCCCAGGAAATTAAGGGTCCTGAGCTGGATATCATCATTCTTCTCTTTCTTGGTGATTCCCTTCTACTTCTGACTCTTGTTTTCTCTCTGGGGTAATTCAGAATTATTATTATTTTTTTTTTTTTTCTTTTGGCTGGTGCATCATAAGCCTCAGGCTTCCTTGCACCATATGGCTAACAACAATAATAATAACGGAAAATTCATGTCTCAGAAATACCTTGAAATACTCAAAAAATACTAAAAATACTTAATACCTTGATTAACAGGAAATTATATTAAAAAAAATACCTTGTGGGTAGCAACCAAATATTTTATAATTTTAATACCAGTTATTAATTTTTAAGAAATTGATGTACTTTGTAACTTTTATTCATACAAAAATAAATAGGCAGCTGGGTCTATTCATATACCATTTCGCTATTGGGAAAGACACAGGTTTTGCCTCTGAAACATCAGTTAACCTACATTTTAAACAGATCTTAAGATATGAAATTAATCATAATAATTCAACTCCAGTTTCTGTTTTTTTTGCTGTATTTTTTCCATAATTTTACAGCAGGTTATATGAAAAATTTTTTTTTTACTTTATTCATTAATGAACATATTATGTAGTTAAAATGAAGAAATTAACCAATTTTGATCTGAAATGAAAAGTTTTTCTGCCTACTTGAATTTTATTTATTTAAACTGACCTACACACTTTGAAAGCTTGCAGCCTCTCTAATCTTTGAAAATTATCTTGTGCAGCTGTTGAGGGTTACTAAGTTTGTCCATGTCTGGCATCTGGTATATAACTTATAAAACTATCTGGTATTTGTATTATTTACTATGTTTTAAACCAGCTTTGCAAGCTTTTCCACTATAAAGATTATGAGACTGACCGATCATAAATTTTTAAAATAAATGTGTCTCTATTTAAATAAAATGTGTTAGTTGTAGAATTATTATATTTTATTATAAAAAACAACTCCCTTTTAAAACTTGGACTTTGCTAAGGGCGTAAACAAGAAATTAGAATCTATACAAATATTTATCACGGAGTCTTCTTAGTAATTTTGCTAATGAACAACATTTTAACAAATTAATTTTTAGTTAGACAGTAATCTTAAAAATATTTATTTTGTATGAAAAACTTTCACAATTGCTTACCTGAATGCATATTGCTTCTTTTACAGTCACTGAAGATAGTCACTGAGCCCTGAATGTAGCCAGTTAAGTTGAGGTATCCATCTAAGACCACTATTTACCACTCGTCCATCCTTTTCTGTAATTCAAGGTTACAGAAAATGTTAAATTTGGTTATATCGTTAGTAGTAGGAGCAAGAATTAGTATTTGGTTATACAGGGTGATTCACTACCAGTGCGACAAACTTGCAGGAGGTGTAGGGGGCACAAAGACGAATCGGAATCACATAGCATTGCAGGGTCCGAAATGCCTTTGTCATGCAGTAGAGGACGTTAAACGGGAGGTCGCGTGAACAGCGATCCCGCTTGAAGTCAGCATTTGCGAACCGTTTCTGTTGAAGAAACCAAGTAGCAAAAGTCCTCCGGAGTGGATAATCCGCAGGCTCCAATGATTGGACGCGTTGCAGATGGTATGAACTCATTTGGTTTGTTGACAGTATCCTCCATACAGTGGATTAGGAAATACCCAATCGTTGGCCTATCGCTCGAGTACTTGTACTCGGATTGCCTTCTGCAAGACGTAGGACATTCTCCTCATTGTCTGGCATCCTCGTCGTTCGCTCTCGATTCATGGTACCTCTCGTGAAACAACCAGCCTCAAGTAACCTTCTGTGCACCCGCGCGAAAATCGTGCGATGAGGAGCACGCCTGTGCGGGAAACGTTCCTGGTACAAGTGCAGAGCGGCGCGCCTGTTACAGTCCGCAGCTCCATACGCGAGGTGCATGTCGGCCAGTTCAACGTTTGAATACCCGTCCATCCTACTGCCTCGGGAACTGGTTCGCAAATGCTGACTTCCAGCGGGATCGCTATCATGTGACCTCCCGTTCAACGTCCTCTACTGCATGACGAAGGCATTTCAGACCCTGCAATGCTATGTAATTCCGATTTGTTTTTGTGCCCCCTACACCTGCAAGTTTGTCGCACTGGTAGTGAATCACCCTGTATTGTTAGCTGTAAAAGTAAGATCAAGCCTGCCCAATAAAACTGCGCTGCAACTTGGGAAAACAGAGGGTTTATTATTAATATTATTATGGAATAGGAGCAGCCAAGCTTAGTTAACAGTGAGAGCTGCAATCCTTTGAAGTTCATTCATGACTTTTATTAAATAAAATTCTCATACACAGTAAAACTTTATTTTTCAGATCAAGAAATTTCAAAACCACAATTAACACATTAGCTGCGTGTTGACACATACATGCACAAAGGTATTTTTAATCCAATTGAATGAAAATCCACCTGACTTTAAGAACCATTTTCTTCTGGTTTAGTATTAGTAGTGGAAAATGTTGCAAAGAAAGGGTTTTTTTTTTTTTTTTTTTTATCTAATACAGCATCAGCCAAAAAAATTTAAAGCAACTTCTCACATTACCTGTCCATCTATTCCAATAGTTTATCTAGTTCTTCCTTGAACTAGATAAACTATCCACTTCCACAACAAGTGGCAGAAGTTTTTCTAACAATCAACCATCCACTGGCTGAATAGATGTGCAAAAATAAAACTTACACATATCTATCCTTCATGATTTGATCAAAGAAAAACTGGATGTTAAGCAGCTTTCGGCAGTGGCTGACTAATTCCCTGCCTTCCCAATCCAGATTGACCCAATCTTGTAATTTTTGAATTCAGTTCACATAGGCTGTTCAATTCATTAAACACTCGCTGCCAGTGTAACTAGCATCAAATGTGTTAATAGCTTCATCTTAATCATATTTATCATGATTAGTAATAAATAAAGTAGCGTATTATGAAAATACTATCTTAGAATTCATCATAAAATGACAGAAAAAATACTAAATTTAAAAAAAAAGGAATCGAATCTTTGTATTCATTTTCTTTTGCAGTCATCATTAAGGGCTGTTTAAAAAGTAATAAATATTTTGTGGATGAAACTGACTTTTCAGTAGTGAAATACTACATGAATAAGGACCCAATAATTTTTTTTTGGAAATTTTCGGTATTTTCCTAGGGTGAGGCATTGCTATCTGTATATCCTTCTATGCATAAAAGTTTGTTCCTGTATGAATAAAACTTGCGTGCAGTTTTCAAAATCGTTAAATATTTAGAATTTAGAACTAAGTTATAGAACTAGATCTGTCTTATTAACAATAAAAAAAAAAAAAAAAAAAAAATGTGAAAGCTCTTAAATTAAAACGATGTGACACATCTTATATGATTTCTTCAACCAGTTGACATAATCTGCCAAATTACTTCAGCTTCACAATAAAATTGATTATTGTGTTATGTTATCTTATTTTAAATGCTTGAAACCATTGTTGTTTGTTTCTTTTTAGTGTCTGGTGTACACCTCATCATTATTGCCATAGCAATTGTATTAACACTGGGTTTGATCACGTGTGTTATAAGTCACTATAAGATGGGAGCGCGATCTTGGAGTGAGCGGCGGAGCAGGCCTCTCCCTCAACCCTCCAGTTTGCACCCAACACGTGGTTCTCCGAATGCAGCGTCAGTAAGTAAGATTGTTAGAAATAGAACTGTATCTGTTATTCATAAAAACAGCGTTTTTTTTTCTCTACAATTTAATTGAAATGTTTCTATTTATTAATAGCTTACTATAATTTATATCCTATGCATTTTAGAGCAAAAACTTCAAGCTATGGAAAATTATGTAAGCTGTATAATTTACATTTTGGAGTAAAGATAAATTTTATATATATATATATATATATATATATATATATATATATTATTTTTTATTTTTTATTTTTGAAAAGTTAAAGGTTTAATATTTTCATTGAGAATATTTCAATAAATATTCAATAAATTTGATGTAAATTCTTAATAACATAATATAAGAACTGATAAAACAATATACACTACGTTGGATACATATAAACTTTACTGCACACAATTTTTGGATCATAATATGGAATACCATCATCAGAATGACTGAATGGAGTGTTTGATTTGCTGTAAGAGGAGGCGCCTCCGTAGCCAGGTGGGAAGGAGCAGCAGTGCGTAGCACACGCTTCTTGATTAGACCGGGGTTCGAGCCCGTCACCACCAAATACGGAGGATGCGGAAAGGTCAGGGAATTACCACCGTATATCCCGGCGCAATATGGCCTTAGTTGCTAATGCTCCAAAAAACAACAACGTGCTGTAAGAGGTTCTATAAATGAGTTCACTGATCCTTCAATGACTGTAACCAAAATTAATAGGAAAAACATAAGGTGAAATAGCTTGAATTTTCCTAGCAACTTCAGTCATACACACTTATTTAATTTTTTCAGGTTGTCTTCTGAAAATCAATATTTTATTTTGAATCTTGGAACTTTCTTGGAAGCAAGCTGAGTCCTTGCTGTTACATCATTTTCTCTAATTCAAAGTTGGATTATGACCTAGGCAACTTGTGGTTGTGCTCGGGACTTGTAAAATTTAAATATGCTGGTGCTTGTAAGCTAAGGAGCTTACACAAATACATTTTTAAATTCAAATAAAATTACAACCATATATGGGCATAATTTGCCTCTTTTTTTTAATGTAATACAATCTTTCATATCTATTTATGTATTATTTGATTCAATTTCATCAACTTCTGGATCTGAATTCTAGAAAAATCTTGGCTTTTGTATGCTAAAATTGGACAACAATAGCCAACAAGCACAATTTCTTCCTGTGATTTCAAAATCTAATTTTTTTTTTTTTTTTTTTTTTATGAAAACCCCAAACACGAAAGGTATCAAAACCTATAGTACTTAGTACCGTGCATGGGTTGAAGGAGAAGTATGGGGGAGGGGGAGATGCCAGAAACTTTGCTCTAGAGACTAAAATGGGTTTCACCACTTCAAGCCTCCAATAAGCAAAGTGGTGGTATTTTACCAGTTGATGAAAGTCATCTACCACCTACAAATTTTCATTCTGCCATCCATTGTAATCATGTCTACAATTAGAAACACAGATAGGAAAAAGAAGCAGTTACTCAAAGATTTATAATGTACTTTGAAACATTATTTGAAATGTTTTGAAAAGAGATGGTTGAGTGGGAGAAGACAGAGAGTAGTAATCAATGGACACTGCTCTTTGTGGACGAATGTTATTAGTGGAGTCCCTCAGTATTCAGTGTTGGGTCCATTGTTGTTTTCAGTATTTATAAATGATATTGATGATGGTATATCAGGCTTAATGTCCAAGTTTGCAGACAATACAAAGGTTGGCAGGGTTGTTAAGGATACTAATGACAGTACGCTGCTGCAACAGGATCTAGAAAAGTTGAGCAGATGGGCTGAGAGTGCAAATGAAGTTTAACAGTGACAAATGTAAAGTACAGTCCATTCCGGTTATTTGGGACACATCGGGACTAGTGGCCCGATTAAGTGGCTGCCTCAATTATCCGAAGTTTCACGTAAATAGTTAAAAATACAATGTATCCCCCCTTTACAATTGGTTCACTGTACAATCAAATCACGTTATGACGAACTCAACATAGTAAAGTACCGTTCACTATACGATGTGCAGTAAGCGCCGGTCATTGTGATCACGTTTGTGAATTGAATTTTAATTCTATTAAACAGCAATTCTAATTAGCAAAAATAGGAGAAATATTATCCACAGGCTATAAAAGCAAAGATATATTAAGCACAAATTTACCCTTTATTACGTTGCCAATTAAAAAAATTAAATGATACGTGATAATTGGAATAATTAATATGTACTGTAATATGTACATACGAACTAGTTGACATTTCTGTTCACTGACATTTGTGAGTGGGGGTTAAAATTTAAAACAGTAAAAAGATGAGCAATCAATAACAAAGAACATGGCACACACAAATTGCAAGTAACACGATACGCGCAAGTGAGAACGGAGTAACGAGTTACAAAGCTTTAAAATTAGGAATGAAGAGAAGAGCTGAAAATTAATTTTTTTATGTGATTGAAGATTTCATGGAAGTGTAAACACATTTCACCATAATAATCCACAGAATTCCAGTTGTCGGTATTATCGCAAATTCAATAAGATCAAGTTTACTGTCTGTTTATGATAGATTTCACTAACAGAGAAGCCCAATAAACAGGTGACTGCTAATTGTTTTTATTGTTTTATGGTTGTGACCTCCAGAATTTCGACCGAACCACATGGTACCATCGGAGACAATCGTAGGGTAATCTCCAGTGCTGCAGTTTCCTGCCCCGATTAAACGGCATGCTGTCCCAATTAAGTGAAGTAAACCCTGGCTATTTTCTCGATTGGTTTCTGTTTTTTAAGATTTGCCCCAAATAAACTGCTGCCCCGATTAACCGGTGGCCCAAATAACCGGAATCCACTGTACTACATACGGGAAACAGTAACCCCAGAGTAATGTATCAACTCTGTGGTACTACACTGACAGTGGTAGAGAATGAAAAGGACCTGGGAGTAATTATGCAGGCAGATATGAAGTTTTCTGAGCAGTGCAGATGGTCTGCAAGAGTAGCTCGTGGTGTCTTGTCAATGATATACAGGAATTTTTCTAGCAGGGATAAGGCGGTGATTATCCTCTTGTATAAGGTAATGGTCAGGTCACACCTTGAGTACTGTATACAGGTCTGGAAGGACATAGAGCTGTTGGAACGAGTACAGAGAAGGGCAACAAGATTAGTGAATGGAACAAAGGGTTGCTCTTATGAAGAAAGGCTTAGGTTTTGCAAATTACATTGTCTGGAGACTTAGTCACCTGCAAGGTGTGATCTGATTTGAGGTGTATAAAGCCTTAAATGGCTTGAGCATGCTCAATGCTGATGGAATTCTTCCGATTGCTCAGAATTATCATTTGATAGGGCATAAATTCAAATTGGGGAAAGACAGATGTAGGATAGACGTGCGGAAGTTTGCCTTTAGCCAGCGGGTGGTTGGTTGGTGGAACAGACTTCCATCCTTTGTTGTGGAAGTTGATAGCCTCACTGAATTTAAGGCTGAGCTGGACAGGTACTTGGAATGGAGGGATGAAATGGGAATGTGTTTTTTTTTTTTTTTTTTTTTTTTTTATTGGCTGATGCTGCATAAGCTTGCTTTCTTTCATCATATGCCTCTACTAATGCTAACAATGATCAGCATTGAGAAAAGAGTCTCTTTGGTTGTCTGCCATGGAGTCTCATACTTCTGAGTGTGCAGTACATTGTCATTTGGGAAATTGTTCTTGCATTCCTTATTCTCTTTCTTGGTGGTTCCCTTCTAATTTTGACTCTCTCTCTCTCTCTCTCTCTCAGGGTAACTTGGGAATTTTTTTTTGGCTGGTGCAGCATTGGAGGCTTGAAGTGGTGGAACCCATGTTTAGTCTCTAGAGCTAAGTTCCGGCCAACCCTTCCCTATCTCTTCCATCATGCAGTATGATTGAGGATTTTTGAGGTTATGATGAATGTCTTGGCGAGATCCAATATTCCTTACATTTCGAGGGTACAGCTCTAAAACGGTGTTCACAGGCCGGCCGCTAGATAGTACACCGGACCAAACCTTTTGGTAACTCTCTAGGAGGCTTCCGGATCAGCTAGTGTATAATCTTGCTACCTCTACTCTGCCAGATAGTGACTGGAGGGAGTCCGAGTAGTGTGTATGCGGGGAGCATTGTTGAGGCCACGTTATGTCAAGGATCTGGGTATATTCTTACCACATGTATGCCATATCCAAAAATTTCATTACTTCATACAGCATGTCCCACCCACTTTTTCTTACTATTGAATACACCATGAATTGTCAAAATAATAGAGCAAGCTTATCTGCGAAAAGATCTAAACCTCCCAAGGACTTCCTAATTCATTTCACAAATATACGTGGTCTCAATTCCAATCTCAACGATGTTCATTTCCACTTGCAGTCTTCCAAACCCCATGTACTTTTTCTGACTGAATCTCAGTCATCAGTTGATTCAACTACTGCTCATCTCAGATGTCCAAATTATTTGCTGTATGATTCCTTTCGCCTCAAAGGTGGTACTTGTGCATATGTCCGTTCTGATATTTCCTGTCAGAGACTTGGCAATTTGGAATCTCCTCTCTTTGATCTTCTCTGGCTTAAAATCTCTCTACCTCATTGTGTAAAATTCATCTGTTGTCTCTACCGTTCTCCCAACTCCACTAATCACTTGGAGCTCTTTGACTTCCTCTCTTTGCAACTTGACTTTCTCCAGTCCAGCTTTCCTAACAGTGAGGTAATTTTCCTTGGTGATTTTAACGTTCACAACTCCAGCTGGCTTCCGTTTTCTAGTCACACCGACCCAGCAGGTCGAGATGCTGAGGCTTTTGCAATTATTAATGACCTAGCACAGATTGTTCATTTACCTACAAGAATACCGGACAATCCTAATCATACAGCCAATACGCTTGATCTTTTTCTCACAAACAACCCTTCTAAGTACAAGGTTGAAGTGAGAGGTCCTTTAGGCACTTCAGATCACAACTTGGTGATTGTCTCTTCTCCAATGGAACCTTTATCTCATGGCTATTCCCAACCTCGTATTGTTTGGCATTACAAGAATGCAAAATGGGATGACCTGCGAGACTTCTTTTCTTCTTTTCCTTGGTCTGATTACTGTTTCAAAACTTCTGATGTCAACATTTGCTCAGATCGTGTCAGTGAAATTATTCTTGCAGGAATGGAATCCTTTATTGCAAACCCAACTTTAAAATCTCGTCCTTTATCTAAACCTTGGTTTTCCAATAAATGTGCTAAGGCTGTCCAAGAGAAGAATGTTGCATATCGTAATTGGCTTGTTTCTAATTCTTCAGTTTCATTTTCTGCCTACACCAAAGCTCGCAACAATTGTAAAGCAGTTATTAATCAGTCCAAACTAGAGTTTGAACAGGCTAAGAGTAGAAAACTTGCTTCTTGCCCTAATGGTAGCCGAGCATTCTGGTCTCTTGCCAAAAAACCTATTGGCCGCAACTTTTGCCCATCTCTGCTCCCACCTCTGTCCAAACCAGATGGTTCTATTGTCACTTCAGCCAAGGATAAAGCTGACCTGCTAGCATCCCATTTTTCTTCCAGCTCATGTATTAATGATCTTGGTAAAACACCTCCCACCATTCCTAACACGCTCCATTCAATGCCTCCTGTGGTCTTCCGTCAAAAGGATATCAGAAGGATTTTGATGAATCTTGATGCTAAGAAAGCTCCAGGTCCTGATGGTATTTCTCCACTTGTTCTCAAAACCTGTGCTCCTGAACTTATTCCTATTCTTTGCCGCCTTTTTTCACTTTCTTATTCCAAAGGTGTTTTTTCTTCTGCTTGGAAATTTGCTCATATCCAGCCAGTTCCTAAAAAGGGTGACAAATCCCTCCCATCCAATTATCGTCCCATTGCAATTACTTCTACTCTTTCTAAAGTAATGGAGAAATCAATTAACCGCCAACTCTTAAACTACCTAGAAACCTTCCGTCTGATCAACGATTGCCAGTATGGATTCCGTCAGTGTCGATCCACTGGTGATATTCTGGCTTATGTTACCCATTTATGGACTAATTCAATGGAAAGGTTCGGTGAAACACAAGTAGTTGCCCTTGACATCTCAAAGGCTTTTGATCGTGTTTGGCATAAAGATCTTCTAAACAAGCTTCCATCTTATGGTTTGCCAACTGTTTTTAGTAATTGGTTATCCAGTTTTCTCTCTGATCGCTCACTGAGGGTGATGGTAGATGGCTCTCTGTCTTCTAACTTCTCCACTAATGCCGGAGTCCCCCAAGGTTCAGTTCTTTCCCCCACTCTTTTCCTCTTGAATATCAATGACCTTCTTCCATTGACTGGAAATCCTATCCATAGTTTTGCCGATGATAGCACATTGCATTCAACTTTCCATTTTGAGAAACCTTGTCCAGCTCAATCAGCTTCAAGTTCTCGAAAATCTGCTGCGAATTCCTTAAATGCCGATCTTCAGGTAATTCTCCAGTGGGGCAAAGACAACTTAGTTGATTTCAACCCTTCTAAAACTCAAGTCTTGTCTTATATCTTGCAAAAAGGATTCTTCTGCTCCTATGCTTATCTTTAGTGACACTTCGATTTCTAGGCAAAATGATATATCTCTTTTGGGGATTACCCTGACTTCTAATCTCCCTTGGCACAAGCACATTACAAATATTGCTTCCTCTGCATCTAAAAAACTTGGTTTTCTCTTTCACTCTTGGCGTTACTTTTCTTCCAAACAGCTGCTCACTCTGTATAAATCACAAATCCGCCCTGCCATGGAATATTGTTCCCACATCTGGGGTGGTGCCCCCAAAACCTCTCTCAGGCTTCTTGATTCCATTCAGAAGAGGGCAGTTAGGTTAATTAATGATTCATCTCTAACAGAGTCTCTCCACTCGCTTTCTCATAGACGCACTGTTTCTGCTGCATGCCTCTTCTACAGATACTTCCATGGGCACTGTTCTTCTGAATTGGCTTCTATAATTCCCGCTCTCTCTTTCAAAACAGTCCGAACACGTGCCGCCACCAGCCAACATCCATTTACTGTCCAACTTCAAACCCACAGAACCAACTTTTCATCTTCCTCATTTATTCATTCAACTGCCGTTTTCTGGAACAACCTTCCTTCATACGTATTTCCTGAAAATTACAATCTACAGAAGTTCAAGTCCAATATCAACAAATATCGTCTTTCGTCTTCTCAACCTCCAACCCAAGCACGGTACTAAGTACTATAGGTTCTAATACCTCTCGTGTTTGGGGTTCTCATAAAAAAAAAAAAAATAAAAAAAAAATAAGCCTTGGGCTTCCTTGCACCATATAGCTAATAATAATAATAATTATATTGTGTTCTATTGTGATTGTTGTCAATTGTTGCACAGTGACCTGCTGTTTGAGCCCACATGCTACACCCTTTGCTTAACATGAACATCCGCCTTGCGCAATCCTTTACGGTTTTGTTGGCGAGAGGTGGTTTGACCCATTTGACACCACTCTTTGTACACCTTAACCACACTAGGCCACGAGCACCCGACAAGGCTTGCTTCTTCCAGTATGGAAGCACCCAGCACTGAGTTCTCACAGTCATGCCCTTTTGAAACTCCATGATATCTTTACTACATCCTATAACTGCCTTTATCACTTTGACTTGCACAACCAGATGTAAATTACCACTGCTCTAGCATAGGAAGCTGTTTGTCTTTTTATCCTGTGTACTATGCAGCATAGTTCATTACAGATGGGCTGGTCACAATTCAGTGATCACTGAGTGTATATACACAGTATAAAAAGCCGAAAATTCAAAATGGACTAAGGAACCATTGAGGTAGCAATTGTTATGTGAGATATAAAGGGTGTTTCAACTTGTGTGCTTTCAGGATCAGTTCAAGTCCCGAAAACAGTGAAAAAAGTTTATGTAAACATATGGCTGAAATCAGTGCCGGATTAAGGTACAAGTTAGCAGGGCACCATTCTTTAAGGGGTGCCAAAAACAGAAGAACAATGAGGCACAGAAATACTTTTGTCCGGCTCTGGCTGAAATCATTTTGTTTCCAAATTGTAGCCTTCTTTGTGTTGCTGAAATTGTCCAGTAAAAAATGCCTGTATTGGTTTCTGGGTAGGAAGATCACAGCAAAGAAACGTTGCAAGAAAGAAATCAGTTTCCATGATATGTTTATGTAAATTGTTTTCATCATTTTCAAGTCCTGAATTAATCTCGATAGTTCAGCTCACATGTTATGAAACACCCTGACTCTAAGGTGATATTTGTTTTCAGATGAAGGCAAGAGTCTTAATTATCACAAGGAAAATTACTGATAATCATTTGTGCTCATAATGAAACCACCGCAGGATGTCTGTGTCAGGAGGATGCTATTTACATTCTGGGATACGAGATACTACACACACAATGGGTTACATATACCGAACATGTAGGATTGTCCTAAAATTATATATATATAGATTTATTTAATATGTATTTACTCATTAAGAATATTAACATCATATTAAGAATATAGTTGTACAACTGTTAATAAATGCATAAAGCTACCAGTCCATATTTTTACCATTTACTAACATTATTTTCTTAAAGGAGGAACTTTGAGTTTATGGTATTTGCAGCACACTTATTCTCTCATAATTCAATTTTATTTACTGTTGTTGACAGTAAGCTAAACATATTAAGTTATTCAGTAGACCAGATACAGTTATGTTGTGTTTACATCAGTATACATGATCCTAAATTAATTTCTTACATGTATGTACAAGAGCTGTCTCAAAAGCTGTGTTGAAATGGTGGTTAGAAGGAAAAAGATAAGAGATTGAACTGATTAGATACAACTAGATTTTAATATATAGATTGTGCTTCTTGATGATCTTTAATTGTTTGCCACAATAGCAACTGTGATCTTTGTGAAAGATAAAGTGAAACTACGTTATCCCAAAATTCTGGTATTGTTGGTAATAGTTGATCTGTAATCAATTCTGCAAAGAATTGTTACTCCTCTAGGCACAAGGATCTAAGTGACCATTGCACATGCAGTTTTAAAAATCAGCAAGAAATAATTCAAAATTTTTCAGTGTTTTGATGTGCCACCTTTGTTATTCAATCTATTATGAATGCAAATGTAAGAAATCTATTTTTTATATTAAATAAATATATATTTTTAATTATTTTTTGAAATTATAACCCCCTTCTGCCACATTTTAGACCCGTTGGCAAGTAAAAGGGAAATTGAAAAACATGCAAGCTTCAACAACTGGATAGAGTCAGTCAGTAACACAGAAGCTTCAGAGAGTGTAACAGTTGAAGCCACTTCACACAGTTCGACCATTGGACAACAGCCAGACATTTCAATATCACAGAGGTAGAGCCAAGTATTTGGAGGTGCTGCCATCTATCGCGAAGCCGGCGCATGTTTTAATAACTGGTTGCAAGAGCCAGCATGCTTTGATTATTGTTTATTAATTATATATAAGTGTTGAGTGCCACTCAACACTTATATATGTGCATATAATTAAGCTTAACTTCATCCTGAATTTTTTCTTGCTTCATGATACCTATCCGATTTCTGGAATTTTAAATGAGAAATTAAAGAAAGCTGTTGGGAGTTGTGTTGGACTGTTGTGTGGACTGAGTACATTAGTATTAGCATTAGCCATATAGTGGCTAATGCTAATACATTAGCCATATAGCTTTTGCTGCAATGGCAAAAAAAAAAAAAAAAAAAGAAGTAGATAAGACAATTCAAATTATACACCTCTGTTCTCTCATAGGTAACTGTCCAGCTGACCATATGAATTTCTTCAAACTGTCGGCCTCAACTACCTGCAAAGGCAGCTTATTTCAGTAACCAACAACTCACTGGCTAAAAGAAAACTTTCTACAATCTACTTCTAAAACCTCTTCCCCTGTAATTTGAATTTATGGCCCCTAGTTCTGGAATTCTTTATAGCAGTGGAAATTCTGATTTCATTCATTTTACTAAGACAAGCATGACATCACTGAAATCGTGCTAGATACCGATGATCCCATGCGCTTGGTTGGGGTTAAAAATTTTCTTTCTCAGCAAGTTTATTTTTCTCATTTGTAATTCTTTCAATGAACAGTAAAGTAATTACTGTTTTTATTTATCTTTATTTATTTATTAGTATGGATATAGATAGTGCATTTGAGCATTATCTGCATCAAGCAGAAAACGGAGGAAATCAGGTGCCAACTCGGCGTTGTTATGGGCCTATATGAGAGCTTGAAGGACAGGGTGAATGCCCTCAAAGGATTTAAATTAAGGGCCCATCAAGCTCTCAGCTGCTCACATCAATGCCAGAACTTGCACTCGAACATCACGCAACACAGTGGCAACCCCCCAAAGGCAGAATATACTGGTCCCAAAGGAACTAATTGTTGTCGTTGACTCTATTGTCACCGACAACGGTTAGTTCCTTTGGGGCCAGCAAAAAGGATAGGTGAAACAGGACCAGGATATATCTGCAAGAGGCAAAGGTTGATAATATTGTAGAGCAGATATCATCTTTTAAAGGCACAAAAGGTGGTATTGTTGTACACGTTGACAGTAATGATATTAAGAGTTGGAGACCGGCAGATTTACTTAACAAGTACAGGTCAATGTTGAAAAAAAGCCGTGAGTTAGGGTTGAATTTGAAAGTGTCTGCAATTCTGCCCAGACATGATAGGGGGGAATATATCATGAGAGCCTTGTCAATCAATTCGGCCCTTGAGAGATTGTGCAAGGCTCAAGGGGTAGAATTTGAAAGTGTCTGCAATTCTGCCCAGACATGATAGGGGGGAATATATCATGTGAGCCTTGTCAATCAATTCGGCCCTTGAGAGATTGTGCAAGGCTCAAGGGGTAGAATTTTTCTCAGCCTGGTCTGTGCTTGTTAACAGGAGAGACTGCTTCTACAGGGATGGGATACACTTAAATAGAAGGGGTGCAAGAATATTTGCTGATGCTATCGAGGCAGAGTTAGTGGGTCAGAAAACTGCTAGATTTGGGGGGGGGGATACACGGACTAATAGGTTAACAGTAGCTACTGGCAGAGGTGAAAGTGATTCTTGCACTGCTTCTATTCAAATGAGCAACAGTCTGGAAAACAAGGTGCAGGGGATTCCAGAGACTGCTGGGAGTCATTGCGGAACAAGTAAATAGATGGGCTGTGTTAGAATAGCTAAGAATAGCAACAGGTGCATGTATACTTGTGGTACCAATGCTAGGAGTTTGGTGAACAAAAATTTGATGAATTTGAGATGCTGGTCAAAACTTCAAAGGCAATATTGTTGGGATAACAGAGACGTGGTATCGCACAGATATAAGGAATGCAGAACTGGAATTTGGAGAGTACAATTTGCACAGAAAGGATAGACAGGATAGGAAGGGAGGAGAGGTTAAGAAACATAAAATCCAAGGAAGTACAGCCAGTCGACATGGCTGGACAGTGCAATGTCGAGTCAGTTTGGTGTGACATAAGCACTGCGAAAGCAAAATTGAAAGTAGGAGTGTATTATAGGCCTAATAACAGTGATGAGTATAATAAACAACTGTACAGAGAAATAGAGTGGGCCAGTAAATCAGAGTGTCTTATAATTTGGGATTTTAATTTCCCAGATCTGCACACCTCCATAGCCAGGTGGGAAGGAGCAGCAGTGCATAGCACACGCTTCTTGATTAGACCGGGGTTTGAGCCCATCACCACCAAATATGGAGGATGCGGAAAGGTCAGGGAATGACCACCGCATATTCCCGGAGCAATATAGCCTTAGTTGCTAATGCTCCTAAAAAAAAAAACCAATAATTTCCCAGATATTGACTGGAATTTGTGGGTTGGTCACTCGCACACTAGCAAGACTTTTGTGGATTTATTGGATGATTGTTTTTTTACAGCAGCATGTTCGGGAGGCAACTAGAGGGAGTAATACTCTTGATCTGATTATCAGTAGTGATTCTTCATGCATTAAGAATCTGCAGATAAAGGAACAACTAGGTGGCAGTGATCACAGTGTGCTGAAGTGGAATTTACTCAAAGAGGTAACTAACATCAGGGGTAAAGGCAACAGTTTTTGCTTGTAAACGTGACTACGGTGTCTGAGACAGTATTTAAATTCTATATGGTGGGACCAACTGATGATGTTACCAACAGCAAATTCAATATGGAAAGCATTCAAAGAATTAATCTTGGAAGCTACTAGGCTTTTCATACCAACTAAGAAATATTGTTCAAGTTTTAGGCCTAAATGGATGTCAGATTAACTAATTAGACATGTAGCAGAGAAGAAAATGCATGGGATACATATAAATTAACATGTGACACATTAGCCTGTAATAGATTTAAGCTGGTCCGTAATCAAGTCACAAAGAAGGTTAGGCAGATTATGAGAATCTTTGCAAAGGATGCAAAGAAAAACAGCAAAGAGTTTTTACTTATGTAAAGACTTCTGTAAATTCTAGAAGGAAGGGGTTGAATCAGATTGGTCCACTTGATATCAGTTGTTCAACTGCTGATGATCCTGCTCAGGTGGCTAACAAACTAAATGAGTATTTTGCATCTTCATTCACACATGAGGAATTATTCAGGGAGGGCAATGCCAGAGGTGTATTAAACTCTGACAGTAAGCTAGATAATCTTGTAATAACAGAGTAAAGTGGAGGAGAAATTGTTGAAGATAAACATAAGAAAGGTGCCTGGTCTATCAGTTATATTAAAGGAGGCAGCAAATAAAGTAAGCAAACCCTTAGCTATAATTACGAGAGCTTCCTTGGACTCGGGGGAGATACCCATGGACTGGAGATGTGCAAATGTGACCCCAATCCACAAAGGAGGATCAAAGGGAGACACAAGTAATTACACACCTGTTAGTTTAACTTCTGTTCCAGGGAAATTAATGGAGGCACTGGTTAAAGAAGTATTGCAGGATCATGTAGACAAGACTTCAGTTATAGCTTGGACACAGCATGGGTTTGTTAAGGGGAAGTCTTGTCTGACCAATTTGATTGGATACTATGATGTGGTCACAATGGAACTGGATGCAAAGAATAATTTTAATATCATATATTTGGATCTTAAGGCTTTTGATACTGTTGCACATGGAAGACTGCTGCACAAATTGGAGCAGTGTGGCATTGGAGGCAAATTGCTACTATGGATAAAGAGATGGTTGAGTGAGAGAAGACAGAGAGTGGTAATCAATGGACACTGCTCTTCGTGGACTAATTTTATTAGTGGAGTCCCCCAGGGTTCAGTGTTGGATCCATTGTTGTTTTCTGTATTTATTGATGATGGTATATCAGGCTTAATGTCCAAGTTTGCAGATGATACGAAGGTCAGCAGGGTTGTTAACAACACTTATGACAGTATGCTGCTGCACCAGGATCTAGAAAAGTTGAGCAGGTGGGCTGAGAAGTGGCAACTGAAGTTTAACATTGACAAATGTAAAGTACAGCAGTAACCTCAGAGTAACATTTCAACTGTGTGGTACTACACTGACAGTAGTAGATATTGAAAGGACCTGGGGGTAATTGTGCAGGCAGATATGAAGTTTTCTGGCAGTGCAGACGATCTGCAAGAGTAGTAGCTCATGGTGTCTTGTCAATGATATACAGGAATTTTTCTAGCAGGGATAAGGAGGTGATTATCCCCTTGTATAAGGTAATGGTCAGGCCACACCTTGAGTACTGTATACAGGTCTGGAAGCCTCATTTTAGGAAGGACATAGAGCTGTTGGAACAAGTACAAAGAAGGGCAACAAGATTAGTGAATGGAACAAAGGGTTGATCTTATGAAGAAAGGCTTCAGTTTTGCAAATTACCGTGTCTGGAGACTAGGCACCTGCAAGGTGATCTGATTGAGGTGTATAAAGCCTTGAATGGTTTGAGCATGCTCAGTGCTAATGGGATTCTTCCTCTTGCTCAGTATAATTGCCTGGGAGGACATAAACTCAAATTGAGGAAAGGCAGTTGTAGGATAGATGTGCAGAAGTTTGCCTTTAGCCAGCAGGTGATTGATTGCTGGAACAAACCTCCGTCTGTCTTAAATAGATTGAAGGCAGAACTAAACAAACATTTGGAGCAAGTGGATGGGTGGGGGGGGGGAGAGAGAGTGAGTGAGTGTTATTTAGTTAGTTATTTGGTTTTTAGGAGCATTAGCAACCAAGGCCATATTGCTCTGGGATATGCGGTGGTCATTTCCTGACCTTTCCGTATTTGGTGGTGACGGGCCCAAACCCGGTCTAATCAAGAAGCGTGTGCTACGCACTGCTGCTCCTGGCTACGGAGGCACCGTGTGTGTGTGTTTGGCTGATGCTATATAAGCTTGCTTTCTTGCATCATGTGCCTTTGCTAATGCTAATTATCTATATCCATATAATAAATCTTGTTTTAATTATTTAGAAATGGGGGTTATATTTTATGCATTATCTGCTCCATAGCCTTACATTTATGATTTAAAACAAACAAAAAATCAACATTTTATTATATTATTAATATC
Organism: Mastigoproctus giganteus; assembly: GCF_048544385.1. Classification (NCBI taxonomy): domain Eukaryota; kingdom Metazoa; phylum Arthropoda; class Arachnida; order Uropygi; family Thelyphonidae; genus Mastigoproctus; species Mastigoproctus giganteus. The sequence continues at coordinate 11,639,194 of NC_143581.1, forward strand.
ATTATTTAACTTTTTTCTCCTTTATGGGACTTTTTCCACCATGTGGCAAGTCCTGCTACCAGGGGGGTGGCTAGTTGTGTCCAGTTACTATTATTATTATTACTGTTGGTCAGGGAACTCTCTTATTAACCTACAGATTTCAGGATCACAACTTTCTGGAGTTCCATGTGTTCTCTGAGAGGCAATTGCTGCTAGGTACTTGTGGAGTCCCTTTAGCACCATGCCGGTGGTTGCCATGGTGATTAGGATGATCATTATTACTTCTTCCATATGCTATATTTCTTTGACTTCCTGATCTTTTTCTCATTGGTTTTCTGCAAGTCTGGTGTTGGGCAGCACTATGTTGATCAGGTAGGTAGGTTCCTTGTCAATGAAGATTGTCTGGTCTGTTGTGCAGATCACCTTGTCCATTATTAAGACTTGGTCCCAGTATAATTTGTGAGTAGGGGTCTCTAGTATGGTTAAGGTTCTTACTTGTAATTATTATTATTTAAAAAAAAAAAAAAAAAAACCCGTTCTCCTTTTTATGGGATTTTTCTGCCGCATGATGGATTGAGTGCATGGGGTGGTTGAGTCTGATTATTATTATTGTTACTATTGTTACAGAAACTCTCTTACTATCCTACAAGTGCTCAGGATCGTGGCTTTCTATAGTTCCATATAAGTGTTCTCTGGGACGTCTATTGTTGCTAGGTTCTTATGGAGGCTCTTTGGCACCATTTCGTCGGTTGTCACGATGATCAGGATGGTTATTACTTGTTTCATATGCCACATATCTTTGACTTCCTGTCTTAGGTCTGAGTACTTCTTGGTCTCTTCCTCATATGTTTTCTGAAAGTTGCTAGTGTTGGGCACTGCTATCAATCAGATAGGTAGCCATTTCATTCTTTTCAATGAGGGTTATGTCTGGTCTATTGTGAGGGATCATCTTGTCCGTTATGATGGCACGATCCCAGTATAGTCTATGAGTAGAAGTCTCTAGTGTGGCTTGAGTCTTGTACTTATAATATAGTAAACTTTCTTTGATCAGATTAGCTGGTATTTTTGAGCTAGCTTCTGATGTATTATCCTGGCCATCTGGTCGGATCTGTGAGTGTACACTGTCTGGGTGATCACACTGCATCCTGCGCTGATGTACTGGATTTTTTCTGGGGCTAGGTGGCATCATTGACATGTGTCATCTGTTACTCTGGGGCCTCTGGTGATGTAGTTCCTTCTGTTGATTACCTGCTCTTGGATGTTGAAAGTCATCTTATCTACTTAGTCTTGATGAAGGTCATTGTAGTGTCTGCCATGTAGTGTCTTCTTTGCCTCTCTTTCTTTCTTTGTTTCTTCTGTGTGAGTGTAGTCCCCTTGTTTAGGTTGTATTGTGGCATTTGTCTATCTTTTTTATGGGTTGGTAGATTGGTCCTGCATTTTCCTGGAAGTAATCCCACAGATTCTTAATCACCTTCTTTTCTTGTTCAGTGAGGTCAGTCAATTCTCTTCCTCCTTCTTTATGGGCTGTGGTTGGTCTCTCAATAACTGACTTTGGGTGGTGTTGGTGCCTCTTGGTCATCATTATCCTGGTCAATCTCATAATCAGCTCCAGCTCACTGTTGGTCCAATCTATGATTCCAAGGAGTACGTTAGTACTGGGTCTACATAAGTGTTTATGGCTGTGACCATGTTCCTGCCATTCTGCTTTAATTTTAGTGGGTTTTCTAGTCTCTTAAGTATTTCTCAGTGAGAAGGGGTTTGATCTCCTTGTGTTCTAACTGGTGGGCCTGCATCATCATTCCCTGATATTTGTATGTCTCTCTCCCTCTGTCATGGCTTCAATCTCTTCACTGGTATTCAGCTGGTAGTTTCATTCCGCTGGATGTCCTCTATGCAGTCCATGGGTCTTGCATTTGTTTAGGCCGAATTGCATCCTGATGTGTGCTCTGAACTCTTCAGTGATCCAGAGTAGCTGATGGAGTTGATTATCGGTTGCAGCATAGAGTTTGATGTCATCCATGTACATCAAGTGAGAGAGAGGGTGTACAGGTTCTTCCTCCCTTATTTTAGGGTATATCTGTACTTGCTGTTATTGAGCATGGTAGACAGTGGGCTGAGTGCTAGACATAACCATGTGGGCTCGGGGCATCTACCTGGAAGATACCTTTTCTGATGGGCATTGGTCTTGTTATGATGTTTTTGAACTTGATGGTGGCCCTTTGTTTTGCCATGGTTGCTTCTAGGAAGTGTGTCAACATTGGATTGACTTTGTAGATCTTCAGTGTCTCTATCAACCAGCTATGGAGTCGAAGACCTTGCGGCAGTCAATGTAGGCTTTTTACAGGTTGCGGTGCTTATTGTAGGTGTGCTCCATAACTGCAGCATCAGTGGTCAATTGCTCTTTTTATCCTCAGCTCATCTGCTTACATCCCTTCTGCTACTCGGCCATGGTGTCCTGGCTCTCCAAGAGTTCTGATATCTTCTTAGTTATGCAGTTTGTCAGGATCTTATACATTGTTGGCAGACAGGTGATTGGTTTTTGCTTTGCTGGGCTTGTGTTGCCTCTGTCCTTAGCCTTCACGTAGGTGATTCCTTGAGTCAGAGACTCAGGGATTGTGTCAGGGTGCATTATTATCTGGATGAACTGCTCTGCTATGTGCCTCTGTGTGCAACTGAACTTCTTGCACTAGTCGTTGTGGATGTAATCTATTCCTGGGGTTTGCCAATTGTGGGAGTTCCTGATCAACTGTTGTACATATCCCTCCCATTCTTCCATCTCTTGTACATTCTTGATTTTCTCCCTTTCTAGATCCATCCAGGAAGCATGGTCGTTATGGCTAACTTCACTTCTTCACTTCACTTCACCCCAGAACTCCTCGAGTTCCTTCTGGTTGGGGGGGGGGGATCCATTGCTTTCCTTCTCCTCTTGCCCAATTTTCCTGTAGAAGGCCCTCTGGTTTTCATCAAATGCCCTGTTGTCTGTTTTCCTCTGGGCATACTCCCTATAACAGCGAAGTCTCTTGCTGAGTGCCAGGAGTTTCTGCTTGAGGGTGTCAAGATATTCTTTGATCCTCTGATTATAGGTCTTGTGTTTGCCATGGGTGTTGTCTTTCTTGAGAATGGCCTTCACTTTTCTGATCAGCTTCTTACTTCTGTTACCCCATTGGTGTTGGGTCAGTTGGCCTCTCTTCTATCTTCTGCTGTAGCCTTCTTTCCCAGGCTGGTGGTTCCTTGTCTTTCCATTTTGTGTTATGTTGGTCTCTGGTTTTTCCTTCCATTAATCCTGCTGGCTGCTACAGGAGCACAGTAAGTGGCTGTGCAGATAGTGTCTAGTGTTACTTTGCTGTTGTTGAGATAATCTGGTATTATTCTCTTATTGAAGTGGCCTAACTTGCTGCAGGATTCTGTTGAGTCTCTACTTCGGTATGGTGTTTGCCTTCATGGGGGTCCATTCCCTCGAATTCTGCTAGGGCTGTCTTCCTCTCTTCTCTTCTGGATATTGCAGTCTTATCTGTTTCCACATCAGCTGCTCCGGGTGTAGTTCTTGTACTTGCTGTTCCTCCTCTAGTTTAGGTTCCATTGTGTCTGTATTTGTTATTTTTTGTAGTTGGTCACTCACATCCTGTTTGATTTTTTTCCAAGATTGCAGGAGCTATCAGGTTCTTTTTGACAATTGTTATTATTATTATAATATTATTTCTCCCTTGTGGGGGGGGGGGTTCCACCCTGTGACCGGTACTGCTACCAAATGCACAGGGTAGTATTAGTATTAGCAATGGCCACATGGTGCAAGGAAGCCTATGGCTTGTGATGCACCAGCCAAAAAAGAGTAAAACAATAAAAAAATAAAATAATAAATAATTTATAAGAGAAAAGGAAATAAATAACCTATGCGTTTCCCTCCTCCCATAGGTAATTATGTCAGCCTCTTCCAACCATGCAGTTATGTCTGGTGTTACTGTTGGTCGAGGAACTCTCTGACTATTCTGCAGGTGTTCCAGATTGCAACTTTCTGAAGTTTCTTGTAGGTGTTCCCTGGGAGACCTATTGCTGCTATGTAGGGTCTTTGGCACCATACCAGTGATTAACATGATGATCGGGATGGTCATTATTTGTTGCATATGCCACACCTCTTTGCTTACCTGATCTTTTCTTTATTATTATTATTATTATTATCCTAAGACATTGAGTTCTGTTTAATCAGAATGCTTTGTGAATCAAACAAGTACCGTGCTGCATGAGAAATCTTGAAAGAAATCATTTTAGAAGCTGAGGGTCTATTTATACCTTTTTAACAGGTTAAGTTATTCTTCAAGGACTAGATCAGAGTGGATGATCACCGAACTGAAGAAGTTAGTAGCAGAAAAGAAAGCTGCATCAAATGAGTGTAAATTATTAGGAGACAATAAAAACTTTGACAAATACATCTTGATGATAGATTAATTCTTGGAATTCCATCTCATTCCGTTACATAAAGGAGTGGTTAGTCCACATCTTAAATATTGCATACAAGCTTTAAAAATCCCATTTTGGAAAGACATGGGCTTAGAAAAGATACATAGAAAGTAGCAAGGTTGGTTAAGGGCATGAAGAGGTGTTCTTATCAAAAGAGACTTCGCTGCTATAAGTAACAGTGTTTGGAAACTGAGGCAATCTGATTGAAATGTTGAGGCCTTTAAAGGGATCGAGTAAACTAAACACTGAGGGCATCTTTATGCGTAGTCATGTGATGTAAACAGGGAGACATAGATTTGTATTGAAATAGGATAATTGTTAGAATAGGTGTCTGGAATTTTTCCTTTAGTATAAGGAAATATTCCAGACACCTATTCTTTTTCTTCCTTTCTTCCTTATATCATTTTACTGTGCTTTATAAAATAAAGAGTTTATCACATATGTGAATGTTGGAAGGAGGAAAGGGAATTGCAAATGGGTTCTATGGAAGATTATGATTTGCGAAAGGGTTCTGTGGAAGATTTATATTTGCAGAAGGGTTCCATGGGAAAAAAAAAACAGTTTGAAAGGCACTGGTTTGGCCAGTGCCTTTCAAACTGGCCAAGCCAGTGCCTTTATATAATGAAACAATTACTTCCCCCCGCCAGCAAAATTCCTCTACATCAGAGATAAAATATGGGAAATACCATTTGCTATACTGGCAGACTGCATGTTTTTCTGTCCACTCACCCATGTGTAATAACCCAACTCCTAATGGATTGATTTTCATAAAATTCTATATTTGGTGAAGAAAGATTTGTTGAGGCATCCCAATTTTTATTGAAACCAGACAGATAGAAATTCAGCAATTATTATTCTTTATCTGTCCATCTGCATATAATAACTCGACACCCAGTAGATGCATTTTGATGAAATTTTACATTTAGCTCTCTTAAACAGACTTGCCAAATGATCCCAAATTTCATCAGAAATTGGATCAGTACAAATCTGGCAATTATTATTTCTTTTTCCCTCCATCTGTGCAATAGCTAAATTCTCAGTAGTGATTTTATATTTGGTGCTATTAGAAATTTGTCAAACCTTTCCAAATTTCACTGGTAAAAAATTGGGCCAATAGGAATGTGGAAATTATTATTTTTTTTTCATATATAACCCTTAGATTGTAGCTGGAGCACTGGATATTGTTTGTTGCTGTGTGCTGATTGGAGGAATGAATGAGTAATATGGCAGATATGTAAAAATAAAATTACTATTATTACTATTTGCTAATGTATCTGAAATGTAACAAACATTAACTAATTTGTTAAATGGAGTTCTCTCCATTTTAACTTAAGTAGTTTATAAATGCTATGTTTTTCTTCTTTTAACAGGCATTATACACTCCTTCAAGTGTGCAGTGGCAGAGGTTAGAAGCAGTTGCTTATCACGATCGACAAGTAAGAATGCATTCTGTTCAGAGGGACCTAGAATTGGGTCTCCCAGCATCTGTTACATTACCAGATGGTGAAGAGCAACCATATGGAAGTATGAAGGCTGTTCATTTGAGGAATTCAGATCAAGAAAATGAAATTTGCCGGGCTTGCATTAAACCACCTCCAAACCGGACAGTTCTTAAATGGGAGGCACCTATCCCATACAGATCTGGATCTTCAGATCTGCTTCATAAACCTTACACACCACTCAGTTTTGTGCGGACCTCTGATGGCGCTCCACTAGTCATTCGATCACATAGCACAAGCTCTTCCCAGTGTGTTCTACCTCCCCACTCTACTCCTCTCCTATCTGTCAACTGCAAAGGAACATCAGGTAGACTGCCAAAAGTGTCTGATAGTAAAATCAACCATTATGAACCGCCTCCTCCATATGATGATGTAATCCGTGGTAGAGACGTTGCTGCTGTTGCAGAGAATGGACATCATAGTGGAGTTTGACTAGCACTTCAGCTAACAAATGTCTTTCACTTCCTTCTAGATGGATTGTGATAACCCTTGGTATGAGAGGGGCAGGTGCTGGTGCCACTTTAAAAAGTTATGCTCCCACCTAGTCGTGTTAATGGTGGTAGTGATCTAGGCATGGGTGGCCCATGATCACAGTGCCTCGGAATTTGTTGCAAATACCTGTTTATATGTGATTGGTTTGTTTGATGATGTTTTATATATCAGTTTGAGCTGCCATCAGTCTGGATGTACTTGGAGCCTGTGATAATTTCTGTCTGCTTCCCTGTGTGTTTTGTTTGCAGCCCTAGTGTCAAAGACACTTGTGATATCTGGACATAAATAAAAGTGTAACTTGGGCCTTGAGGGAGATTATAGTCAATGATGGGTAAGAACTCATTTCAGAGTGTGACAAGATCTCATTTATGTAACGGCTTGCTCTTTTTGTTCTTGGCTATAAAGAACCAAAAGGAGTGACTATTTTTGAATTTCAATAGTTAAATCAGTCTCTATAAAATTATAGAAATTTATTTATTTAGAATCATACTTTACAGCTGTTTCTTTTATATATTTCATGGTAAAGAAGTTAATATGTTAAATTTCAATTTAAAAATTTTATGTTAAGATAACTTTTTTTATCCTAGTTTAAAAAACTGTCTGCCCTGTTTTTAATTGAAAGATTTTTTAAAATTTTTTTGCATTGCTTAGCCACATGCAGCAGTATGGCTTCATAAAATTTGCATATTTAGTTTTATATTTATATATAGAAAATATGATTTATATGTTACTTTAAATTAATTTTAAAAAAAATTCTAAAATTCACCATGAAAATTTATTGCTAAGTATTAATGCTTTTGAATGAAAACATTCATATAATCTGCTAATATGCTATATTCGAAATTCCTTAGTTACATGTGGCTTTAAACATAGCAAATATGTAATTTGATTCCCAGTAATTTGATAACAGGGTTACAGTCATAAACAGTTAAGATCATGGAAATGTTTAAATGTCATAAAATGAATGAAATCAGTTTAATTTGTCCCATATATGCAAATATAGTTGTTTTGATATTTTAACTGTATATTATGAAATAAATTGGTCATAAATGAAATCAAGAAGTCTTTATTTCATTTATGACTGTAGATTATATAAATTTCCATAGATTAATTTTAAAAGGGAATTTTAAAGTATTATTTCAAGTTGTGATAATGGCATCCAAAATGTTTGGAACCACAGTTTAATAGTGGTGAATGTTTCATAACTGTTAGGCAAACCACTTAGTCTCAATGAACTTTATTCATTTATTCATAGTGTTTCAGTGAATTATAAAGTTAAATGTGGCCAGTGCAATGTGAAGATGCTTGCAACTCCTGTGAACAATCCATATTTTTTCATAATTTTTATATTTGTAGTTTGCTAGATCATTTTAGTGTGATGCACATTTAAAAAAAAAAAAAACAAAAAAAAAATTTTTTTTTTTTTTTTTTTTTTTTTTTTTTTTTGCCCTTTAGCTTCTAGTATTTTCAAACTTAAATTATATTTTAAATAATATCTTTTATGTAAATTTGAATTCTTACCTTGCTGCTCGTGTGGTAGGATGTTTGTTTGGTATTTTGACATAATTCACTATACACATAAACATACACACGAAGATAGAGAGAGCAATGGTGCTTATAGATAATCTGAATTGTATATTGTGATGATATATTTAGAAATCATGCATTGTATCAGAGAAGTTTCATATGGTAATTTAATATTAAAGCATCTCTGCCAAGTGTGGTAAATTAAAATATATACAGTGAAAACTTGTTATCATAAAATTGGGTGCTATAAATTAATTTTGGTGATTTTAGTGGTATAGTCTCCCACTTCTTCATTGGATTAAACAAAAATTTTGAAATAAAGTTAACAGCTGCATAAGGAGGAAGAAGCGAGATAAATCAGCTAGTAAAATGCATAAAATCAGTTATTTGATGAATCGTATTTTAAAACAAAATTTTGAAAACATCATGTGAAGGAGTGTGAAAAAGAATATAGATAAATGTAGTAAAAAACGGGGGTTATGAAGAGTGCTTTCTCGATGAGCAATATAATTTTATCATTTGTTTAAGATTTTATTGCCCTCAGGTTATTTACTTTTTGTTTCTTGGTGTTTAGGATTTTGTGAGGTCAAGGAGAGGATAGCCCTCTTAAAAATAGGAATGGTGTAAAACAGGTTTAAAATTATTTGCCATCTCCTTGTAAAATCATAATAATTGGGGAAATCTGACTTCATTATTAATAATAGCCATAAGGTGCAAGGAAGCCACAGGCTTTTGTTACACCAGCCAAAAATAAATAATAAATAAAAATAAAAAAACTACCCATGTGTTTCTCCCTCCTCACATATGTACCTATCCAGCTGACCTTTAAATTTCTTCAAGCTATTAGTCTCAACTACTAACAGAAGTAACTTATTCCAATAATTAACAACTCACTGGCTAAAATAAAACTTCTTACAGTCCACTTGAACCTCTTCCATAAGATGCTTTGAATTTGACCTTTACTTCTGGAATCATTTATAACAGTGAAAATTTACCTTCATTCATTTTAATATATTCTCTTGGAGACTTATTGGCCTCAGTTACAGATCCTCTAAGGTTCTCTAATTATTTTGGGGTTGATATTCTCCAAGTGTAAGATCCTGCATTTTGCTGCATCAAACGTAGCTGCCACTTTTCTGACAATCCTTTAATCCTGTCTAAGTCATCCTGAAGTTTTGCTTGGTGCTGATCATTGGCACATCAATTTGTGTACGTTTAATATCATTAGTCCCCACATGAATAATAATGCTCTCTTTATCCATCTTAAAAGTTGACATTCTTTTGGTCAAATTGTTGCTTGTGGCAAACATACTTTGGTCTTATTGCAAAAAAAAAAAAATAATAAAATAACCCATTTCAATGACAAGGGAATCTTGCAATAAAACTAAATCCTCTTGAACCAGAGTAGTATGCTGTTCTGAGGGCTGAATTGGGGAAGGCAGAGTAGCATCACCTGTCAAGTCACCAGGCATTTCAGTCCCCAACAAGGCCCCAGTTTTATATGGCCCAAGGCACTGCCCATTTCTTCAGTGACAGAATTTCATCTAGTAATGCACCAAATTGTAATTTAGGAATAGTACATTCCTTATATCAGGAATAAAGAAAAGAATGATCATTGAGCTAGGATTAGATTGACCTTGGAATACATATGCCACGGGCTATACAATTCATGAACTTCTCACCCACATGTGAAACACCCACAGCTATTCCCACCTGAATCATGACATCTTCAAATGAAGTGTTCGAAGTGGATCTTCTAGCAACTAACCATTATTGCGATAAGAATTAAGTTTATAAAATATCACAGAAAATAATTTAAAAAATTGCAAAATATTATGTTTATAAAATTACAAAAATTAAATTTACAAGATATTAAGGAAAAGCAAAAAATTAATTTATTGAATTCGTTACCCAAACTTATGATCCTCTAGAATATAATCCACCAAATGATAGAACTTTGAGAGACATGTCTGCTCTCTGTGAATGCCAACTGTTAAAAAAGCCTCAGTATGTGGCAATCATCACAGTGCTCAAATTAACTGTGAACATCAACTTGTATCAGGATGTTACTAGAAGCAAAAATATTTCTTATTTCAATGTGCTGAAGGCATATTCCAAAACGGTTATCAAAGTATGAGCTCAGACAACATGAGCTGGATATCATCATTCTTCTCTCTTTTGGTGATTCTCTCTCTCTAATACAAACGGATGCTAAATGATATAATTTCTTAAATTATATTTTGCTGTGTAAATTGAATGTATTGAACTGTACAGGATGAGTTGCTATAACTGTAGGAAAACTTTATGACCTTCACCATTGTGAAAAATTAGTTAAAATGAATGAATGCTATAATTTGTAGTTAAAACTTATAACATGAAACAATTTTCAATCTTTCTGGGTAGTTTATCCATTGTGAAAAAGATGAGTCATCTTGATAAGGCTAATGCTTTCACATAAAGCCTATATGAACACAAATAGGTTTTATGTGAAATTTCATTATTGAGCTGTATTATAAAAAGATAAGAGGGTTGAGATTCATTTCAGCGTATTTAATGTTTATTTTTTATGAATTAAATAGTTTCACCCATGATAGACTACTTTTAAAACTGAGTTCCTTTTTGATTGCTTTTTCACGTGGTGAACTTTCTTTTGATATGGTTATTGGAGCATTTTATTAAAATCGGTAGACTGTTTATTATTAGTAGCAACAAATAATGAGAGGAAGCAAGCTTATACAGTATCATCCAACAAAACCCACATTTGCAAATCTGCACTAATAATTTATCTGATCCTTTAAATTTATTAGCACTACCCACTTCCACAACACCACTTGGGAATTTGTTCTGACAGTTGGTTACTCTCCAGCCGAAAGCAAATTTTTACATATCTGTCCTGCAGCCATTCTTTTTCAATTGTAATTTATGTCCCCTTATATATGTTTCATCCAAGAAAGAGTAAGGATTGTTATCAGTATGTAGTTTACTCAGTCTGTTTAAAGCATTAAACACTTCAGTTAAATCTCTTCTTAGGTAAAGAGTTTTCAACTTCTGCAGTTATCAAATCTTTATTGCTAAGAATACAATTTATGCCTATGACTACTCTTGTTGCACTTTACACTTTTTGTTGCACAGATTGACATCCTTTCTAAAATGAGGCTTCCAGATGTTTGCAGTACTCAAGATGTAGCCTAACTGTTGCCTTGTACAATGGGATAATCACTTTTTTGACCCCACTGGAAAAATTCTTATATATCATGGATAGAACCGTATGCTGTCTGACCAGCCATTCTGCACTGCTCAGTGAGTGTCATGTAAAACTATACAATTATCGCCAAAACTTTTTTCTGCTACCATAAGTGTACCACCCAATTGGTATGTTATTCTGTGATTATTGCAACCCAGTTGTTAAAACGAATTGCCACTCTCAGTCCATGTTTCTAATTTCTGTAGGTCTCCTTGCAGGAACATATCCTGATTCCTGCCATCAGTCACCATACCAACCTTTGTATCATCACCAGACTGCAACGTTAAACTTGATATGCCTTCATCAGCATCATTAATAAATATTGAAAACAGTAAGGGATCTAGCAGTGAACCCTAAGGGATTCCACTCATACCATAAGACCAAGAAGAGCAGTGCCCATTTATAACCACCTTATGCCTTCTTTCACTTAACCATCCCTTTATCCATAGTAGTAACTTGCCCCTAATGCCATGTTGCTCCACTTTGTATAGTAGTCTCTCATGTGGAACAGTATCAAAAGCTTTATTGAATTATATAATATCAGAATTATTTTTTGCATCCAGTTCCTTTGCTACATCAGAGTGGTCAGACAAGATCTCCCCATGCTGTAATTGCTATATAATTGCATTCCTATCTAGATGGTCTTCAATTACTTCTTTAATCACGGACACCATTATTTTTAGCATTAGCATTAGTAGAGGCATTTGATGCAAGAAAACAAGCTTATGCAGCATCAGCCAAAAAAAAAAAAAAACCCACTTCCACTTCACCCCTCTGTTCGTTCAAAATACCTGTCCAGCTGAGCCTTAAACTTATTTAGGCTATCAACCTCCACCACAAGGGATGGAAGTCTGTTCCACCAACCAACCATCCGCTGGCTAAAGGCAAATTTCCGCACGTCTATCCTACATCTGTCTTTCCTCAATTTGAATTTATGCCCTCTCAGGTGATTTTTCTGAGCTAGAGGAAGAATCCCATCAGCATTGAGCATGCTTAAACCATTCAAGGCTTTATACACCTCTATCAGATCACCTCACTGGTGCCTAGTCTACAGACACTGTAATTTGCAAAACTTAAGCCTTTCTTCGTAAGAGCACCCCTTTGTTCCATTCACCAATCTTGTTGCCCTTCTCTGTACTCGTTCCAGCAGCTCTACATCCTTGAAATGAGGGCTCCAGACCTGTATACAGTACTCTAGGTGTGGCCTGACCATCGCCTTATACAATGGAATAATCACCTCCTTATCCCTGCTGGAAAAATTCCTGTATATCATTGACAATACTCCATGAGCTACTCTTGCAGCCCGTCTGCACTGCTCAGAGAACTTCATATCTGCCTGCACAACCACCCCCAAGTCCCTTTCATTCTCTACCACTGTCAGTGTAGTACCACAGAGTTGATACGTTGCTCTGGGGTTGCTGTTTCCCATGTGTAGAACTTTACATTTGTCAATGTTAAACTTCATTTGCCACCTCTCAGCCCATCTGCTCAACCTTTCCAGATCCTGTTGCAGCAGCATAGTGTCAGTAGTGTCCTTGACAACCCTGCCAACCTTTGTATCGTCTGCAAACTTGGACATTAAGCCCGCTATACCATCATCAATATCATTTATAAAAATACAGAAAACAATAATGGACCCAACACTGAGCCCTGAGGGACTCCACTAATAACATCAGTCCACGATGAGCAGTGTCCATTGATTACCACTCTCTGTCTTCTCCCCCTCAACCACCCCTTCATCCATAGCAGCAATTTGCCTCCAATGTCACACTGCTCCAATTTGTGTAGCAGTCTTCCATGTGCAACAGTATCAAAAGCTTTTCTAAGATCCAAGTATATAATATCAAAGTTATTCCCTGCATCCAGTTCTTTTGTGACTGCATCATAGTATCCAATCAAGTTGGTCAAGCAAGACTTCCCCTTAACAAAACCATGCTATGTCTGAGCTATAACTGAAGTCTTGTCTAGATGGTCTTGAATTACTTCTTTAATCACGGACACCATTATTTTCCCTGAAACAAAAGTCAAGTTTACAGATCTGTAATTACTTACTTCACTCTTTGATCTCCTTTGTTAATTGGAGAGACATTTGTACATCTCCAGTTCATAAGGACCTTCCCCCATCCTTGAATCCAACAATGCCCTCATAATTATGACTAAAGGTTTGCTTACCTCTTTTATAGCATCTCCTAATATAATTGGATATATCTCATCTGCCCGGGTGCCTTATTTACTTTCAGCTTCAACAATTTCTTTTCCACTTTCTGCTCAGTTATCACAGAATCATTTAGCTCCCTGTTAGTTTGATACCTGTCTAGCATTCCTGTCTGAAGGGAATCTCAGTTTACCCTCCCAGAGGCTCACATCTGGTGAGTATGGGCTTGGCACACCCAGGGTCCTGAGCTGGATATCATCATTCTTCTCTTTCTTGGTGATTTCCTTCTATTTCTGACTCTGTCTCTCTCTCTTTCTCAGGGGGTAACTCAGAAATTTTTTTTTTTTTTTTGGCTGGTGCAGCAAAAGCCTTAGGCTTCCTTGCACCACATGGCTAATAATAATAATAATAATAATATCTGGTGGACCAATGTGATTCATCCCTTTCCTTCTAGTGTTAACTAGAAAGAATGCAAAGAAAAGTACTTTTCTTTGCCATAGACTTCTCGTAATCTGCCTTAGCTAGCCCAATCCTCTTCATGACTAGAATGCAAGCTAATTTATACTTGCTGTGGGTTTCTGTATCTCTGCCTAATAACATATAATCACCTTTTTATAATTATGATTTATTTTCCATTGGATTGACTGTTGGGAACCTCTGCATTCATAGAAGGATTCAGAATTGGTGACTTTGCCAACTTGTTGAAAAATCTAAAAAAACTTGAATTATTTCTAGTTATTTTAATAATAATGTAATATAATATTTTTGTTGCATCTTAATATGCAGAGGAATTATTTTATTATTTGGTGAAAAATTAACTTTAGTTCCCCCTACCCTTCCAGCTTTTTGTGTTAATTTTTGCATCCAAAAACTTGTCAGAATAACAAGTTTTCACTGTATATACCAATTCAAACTATAAAGATATCAAATGTTTTACGTTAGCCTTTACTATAGCTTTTCACAGTGTTGAGAGTAAGCCATAAAGGAAAAAATATATATAAATAAATATATATATATATATATCAATATATATATACATACTATTTAAGACGTTTGATAGTTTATTGAAATTCCATAATGTATAGCTTGTAAATTACAAGAAATGTGACAGTGATACCATAGATTTGTAAATATTTTTGCAAAGAAAAAAAAAAAAAAAAAAAGCCACAAAATTTTGAATGCAAGTCATATTGTTTTCCTTAATTTCCCTTGTCCTTTTTCCCCCATGTACATTTCACCCCTTGTGGCTACAAACCTTGTTGCTCACTAAACAAATGGCAAAGCCTCCCTCTGGATAGTATATTTACAAAGTACTGCTGTATGTGTCGAAATAATCGTAGCCGAAGATAATTTCTGTTTAAAAGAAGAAACACAACTTTCAGCCCTTGAGCAAATGAAGATGATTTTTTGCTGAAATCAAATTTATTGGAATTTTTAAACCTACAATTTGTCTTTTTTATTATTATTTTTTGTAGTATCATTTCATGCAATGATTGAAATTACATAAACAAATAATTTTTAAATTTATTTTTATATAGTAGAGCTTTTAACCATTTTAGTATTGATTGGAGTGCAGTTAAACATTGGTCTGTATATTTTGTTTGAAAACAAAAGGAAAGTACAATCCAGTACCTGGATGATAAGCTATTTTATAATAGCTTTGATTTATGTTTAGGTTAGTAATACACCAGATATTTTATAGTATTTATATCTGAATAAACCTCATCTTTAAAAATCACTCTCTGCTTTTTTAAGATGGCTAGAGATTATTAACTATTTAAACTAATGCTATTAAACTTAAATGCTCACAAATTCTCTTGGATTAGTTGGCTATTGTCTAATACTGTCATTTAATCTGCCTCTCGAAACATACTTGTAACACTTAAGAAAAGGCATGCCTGCTGTTATTTTATTTATTTATTTATTTTAAACAGAGTATCAGGAAATACATGTTTTGGTGATCTCGGAGAACAAATCTCCAGATTTTTTACTTTGGGAGAAGATTGATAGAGATTAAATTCTAGGAATCATTAATTGTGCAGTTTTGTTTACTTTGTACAAGTCATTCCTGGTGCCAGTGACATTTATTTCCTATTTAACTCGAAGCTTTGAAGATAGATAGGTTACTCTTTACAACTTAGTGTCTAGCTATTCATCATTACCTTTGAACACTTTCCTTAGCTTTTTTAAATTCAGCATTGCGTGTCTGCTTTCCTTGCTGGTTCAGTAATTGTCTTTTGTGTGTGTATGTGTTCAGTATGGCATCAATAAATTTCATTAAATATAGCTTTATTGTTATATTAATACTTCGTTTGTCACATTTATACAGTAATAGCCAAAATATGTTTAATTTAATAAAATATTTTTTTAAAAATTTTTATTCTTTTTAAGCACAGAATGATTGACTTCAAAAAAGTAAGCATAGTACATTTGTAAACAGCTTTTGTACATGTGGGAATAAAAAAAACGTTTAAAAATCAATCAGTATTATAAAAATCAATATTGTCTACCAAAATATTGATGAAAAATAGCTTCTAAGAAATGGAGGGGGAGAGATTCGCTTACCTTCTCACTTATAGTGAGATACATTACTCAACAGGAAATAGTTAAATATTAATTCAAATTAATTAATATTTAACAAATCTAAACTAAAAAAAAACTATTTAAAAAGTTCGTATATATTTAAACTATGGCTGTGAGGCATCATTATTTTGTGCCCGAAACTGCATGTATTCTTGAACATCTAGAATTTATTATAATAAAAACTTGTAATCATTACTCTTGTGTTGTTAGTATGAAAGTCATAGGTGGTTTAGACCTACCTGAAAAATATGTTTCCAAATTTTAATCTGTCAAACTTGCTGACTAAGAACAATCTAGATTACATTCTATTGTATGTTACTATTCACTATATCAGTATTATCACACTAGCAACTTTGTTGCAAACTGATGACAATTGTGTATTGTCTGATCTGCAGATGATGAAATCTATCACTCTAGAACTCATTGTATTAATGGAAAAGAAGAGGATTTTACTTTTATTATTTTTAAAGAAGGGCTAGTGAGGGTTGTTTTGAAATTTCTCCACAGTAGTTGGTTTTTAACTGGTTAAGTGAGTAGTGAATCATTTGTTTTTTTTCTAATTTTTAAAAAGGATATATATAGTGGTGATATTTCCTGTAGAAAATTGATTTCATTTAACTCAGTTCAGCTGTATCAAATAATAACACACACACACACACACACACACACACACACACACACACACACACACACACGGGCTCCCCTTCATATAAAAAAATTACTATATTGCATTTGCATACATATTACTATCATACAGGGCAGGCTTTTTGTATGTGTGTGTGCGCGCGCGCACACACACACACACACACACACACTTAGATCTGGCAAGATATGAGATGTGTTTACCTTCTTTTATGGTAAAAAGCTTCTTACATAGCTACTGGCACTCATGTGATTGGTTATAGCTGATTTTAGCATCCATTGGTATTCATTAATTGTGATTGACAGTTGGGAGTTGCCTCTTTTAGCTGCATATTCAAAAAGAATATATACAGCTTGCTGAAAGTTGATGATCTGGCTCTGAATATGAATAGGGAGTTCAGTCAGTGGCTTTTAGAACATATTTGAAACTCTTGCCAAAAGGATGCTTCTTAATATCGGGGGGGGGGGGATCACAAATTATATATGAAAATGAAGTTCCAGGATGCTGAGTTTACCATTAGTTGTGAAACTAGCAATAAGTGGCAATCTATTATTCCCATTTGAGTTAAAATGGGAGGAATAGCAATAACATACACTCTGCCTAGCTTCAATACTGTTGCAAACACATTTTTATCAAACAAAAATAATATTAAAGAAAGCTAGACTCTGTACTGAATTTTCCAAAGGACCTGGCAGACACCTGATTTTCACTACTGATGTTGCCACAGAGTTGTCCATTTTCCTTCATTATATAAATGAAACTGTTACATCTGGTTAGTTTAGAAAAATGGGACTAAGTTAATGAAGTTTTTTCTAATTTGCAGTTAAAAGAAGACAGTAATGTCAGTTGGCATTACTGTCTTCTTTTAACTGCAAAAATTTTGCCTAGCCTGCATTGCACTATCTCTGGAGCTGACTGAGCACAGTCACCTGCCTCCAGAACATAGTTGGCTCTTTGTGTAGACCTCAAGAAAAACCCTCCCTATAAATATTTTGGATATTTTGTTGTATTTGTAATGCTTGGGTGAGTTGTTTTATATTAGTACCTCTGTCAAATAGTGAGAAATAGGGGGAAAAAATCAAGAACAGTTTTGTTAAATGCTATCATATGTTGTTGTATTTGTTTGAAATTACAATAATGTAGTTACATCTGTGAATTACAGCTAGTTATTATGATTTGATTTCCCCCCCCCCCCCAATATATAAGCAGTATTTGTACAAAATGATAATTTGGCATGTATTGGGAAGTTCCAACCTTTTGATTTTCTGGTACTAAATATACAGACTAATGTTTCACCATTTCAATCATTTATGGCAGTTAATTCCTCAAAAATTCACCTAACAATAGTATTGTGTATGTTGGTTAAGATGATGAATATTCCTAAGACTCATCTAAGAAATTCTAGGATTCTGTAAGAAAAGTCTAATCTCAGAACCAAATCATCAGTCTTTTTGTTATCTCAATTTATTAACAGTTTTAATATCAAGTTCTTATGAGTTGTAAAATAAAATAATTGTAGAAATTATATACTTTACGATACATTTCCATCATCAGCTGGTAAACTGTGATTAGCAGACTGAAGACTTCTTCCCTAATGTAGATGTATTAGTATTTTCAGTGGTGCTCATGTATATGTTTATCATAATTGTATTTCACCATTAGGTCAACTCTAAATTGGGCTTCCAAAATTATAATTATTTCACATTTAGTCATACTTCTGGTAATAAAAAAAATACATATATATTAGAATTAGGTCTGGATAATTAGTATCTGTTAGCATTACTCACAGACACCACAACATTTAAATTTCTTAACAAATATAAGCAGACTCCCAGTTTAGTCGATTATTTATATGAGGTCTTTTCTCCATCCCCTTTTCAAATTTCCAAATAATTTGTGACCATGCAATATAGTAACATCCCAGTCATCAAGATGATCCCCTTGTTCTCCAAAATAGACAAAACTAATTTTATATGGTTATTTGTTCAATATGCTGTTCATTAGATATTCACTGCCACTAAAGAAAGTTAATAACAAACTTTACCAAGAATTGGTAAATGTGTTACATATGCTCAGACAGTTTAATTTGATATTTATAAGTCAAGGCACATATGTTTATATATGCATGTATATTTAGTGCATTCGGAGATAGCCATGTTATTTACTTAGAGTACATTATCTAGTAATTTTATTTTGATCTGTATTCCACGTTTTGCTAGTCTACAAAAGCAAATAATAGTTATTAAGCTAAAAGAGAAAAAAATTGGGGTTTGCATATGCCATAACTGAGGAGAGGACAGCTGGAATGTTCTTAAAACAGTAATGCTTGCATATATAGCTTTTACAGTAAAACTTTTAGAAAATTGGGAACCATCTTTATTTTCTGTTGAGATAATTCATTATCTTGGTTCTTTTAATCATCAATGATTTATGGGTAAATTTTCATATTTTGTCCTATTTAGTAGGTTAATATTATTTAGCTTCTTGAACTCTGTTTTTAGTTATCAAAACACTTGAGCGTCCATTTTGATTGGTAGAAATCGTAAGGTTAATTCAACAGACAAATGATAAAGCCATGAAACAGTGCATGTCAAAGCTTTAATCCTCAGAATTAGGCAAGCATTTCATTAAATATGCCTTTGTACAAGAATAGTACATTAAAGTAATTTGCTTCATTTGAAGTCAAAATTCATATTGGTGTAGATGTTGAGTAAAACTTTAGAAAATAAGGAAATATCTTTATTTCATGTGATATTTAATCAAATCGAAATTTTAATCATAGAAAAATAGTAAATATTTCTCTTAACCGAGCATTGGTGACACCCCATTTGTAGCAAAAACAGTGGCAGGACACAGTTCTTTTTTAATTTTTGAAAGACATTTTGGGATTTTTTTGAATACTGCTTGAAACAGTTGCAATATTTCGTCTTTTCATAATGAATTGCAATGCTTATGATTCGTAACCGTTTAAGTTTTAAAAAAAAATAATTTTTTCTTAAAATTCCAAAAAAACATATTAGACATAAAGTAGAAGCATCAGCCTCTTTTATTTTCCAATTTAAAAACCTGGTAATCGTGTGAAATTTCAAATTGCACATACACATACATTTCTTTTTATTGTGTAAATAAATATTAAATTATTATTATATTTTTTTAAATTTGTTATGTACAATTGATACTATTTGCTACTTCTCCATTTTCAACTTCTTTCAGATTTTTTTTAGAAGATACCATTCACGCGTGAATGGTATCATCTATGATCGAAATTATATATGTTGCTTCCCACAGAGTAGCAGCCATTTTGAGAGCATACTGGATTTCAGGTTATCATTTTTATGCTGTAAAAACAATAGTAATGCTTTCAAAAACAACTAGGGTAAAACTGTAGATGTGTATTGACTTAGTGGGAGAGGAAAAACTTTAAACAAATGCAGCATTGGCACTTGTTCAGAACTGTGCTTTTCAAGCAAAATACAATAGTTGTAAAAGCAGTGGCAGGAAACCTGACAGGTTCTCATGCCCAATTTCCCGAAAACCATAGGAAAATTACTTCAGAAACTACTGCAGTAAAAGTTTGACTCTATTTAGGAAGGTAAAAAAAGTTTCAGATTTTTAACCATTGATTAATCAACAGTTAATGTGGGAACATTATTTTTGAGGGGCACTTGTGGGGTGCCCCGCCACTGTTGCCTGGTTAAGTAGCTATTTTATGGATGTGTTCAATATTTATTTAGATTGCTTATCATATGACACTTAACATTTGTGATATCAGAGATTCCAGGGTAATCATGTATAAATGGATAGCAGTACCAGAGTTGCTTTCCCTCTACAGTCTACTTATTTTAGTTTCAAATATATCTCATTCAGGATGATTACAGAGTAAAAGAGGTAGCTAGTTTTGATTTTTTTTTTTTTTTTTTTATTAGACAAGTGAAGAATTTTGGAATTAAAAAAAAGGAAAACATTGTATTGATGCCCTCATACATAGGTTTGAATTAAGCTCTCAGTTTAATAAGTACTCTGTCACATTCCTGACATTTTATCAGTATGATTAATTTTTACCTTGCACTTCCCAGAATGAGACCCTTTCTTACAATGTGATTTTAGAGCCAAATTCTTGAGGCTTCTGTCTACATGATGAAATCATCTTTCAGATGAAACACTAATAATAATTTACTATTCTAAAAGCTTTCCACTTTGGGTGTAAATTTACATGAAAATCTTATGTCAAAGCATGGAAGTGAAATTTGCAGGCAATTTTTTTATCATAATGATCTTACTGATTACACCACTCTGCATGGTTTTCGATGTTTGTAAACTAATAGTTATTTTTAACTCAATTTTATATGCTGATTTCAGAAATTTGATTCTCTTTTTTTCTTTTTTTTTTCCACAAATCACTTAAGTTGATGCCATGAGTTGGATCATAGAATGTATTAAGTTAGGAGTAAATGCTGGGAATTTGTAAACTAAATCTTCACATTTTGGCAACACTGCCTTCAGTTATTTGGGAGCTCCATTCAGCAGTGTTTATCAGTGTGAACTCAGTTTATTTTTGAGGTTATTGTAACTTGTGCTGAAATGTGAGTAAAATGTCTTCACACAAGTGAAGACCAGTCCAAACTTATTTTGTTATATTTGTGGAAGTTATGTAGCCCTAAAGAAAGACAAGCCATAACAGACTTTTGTAGAAAATGTGTATTGTAAACTCAGTGACCAAGATAAACAATGGGCTCCACATAAAGTTTGCCGAACCTGTGTTGAAGCATTGAGATTGTGGAAGAATTGTAAAAAGAAGGCTATGCCATGATCGATTCCAAGGATTTGGCTGGAGTGTACAAAGTACTGTGATGACTTACTTTTGCTTAGTTAATGTAGAGGGATACAATGCAAAGAGTAAGAAGGGTATTGTGTATCCTAATATTCCATCTGCCATTGCACTAATGCCACATGGAAATATCCTGCCAATTCCATGCCCTCCACTTATATTGGAGAACGTAGCAGCAGAGAGTGCTGAAAGTGAAGCTTCTGAAGATGAAACTGAAGTCTACACGCTTGGAGACATTAAATATGAGTCCAGCCCTCAACTGTTTTCACAGCACGAACTGAACAGTCTGGTAAGTGATTTAAATTTACCAAAGGAATCTGTAGAACTCCTTGGTTCTAAACTTAAGTCAAAAAATCTTATAACACTTGGAATGGTTTCCTCGTGATACAGACTGAGAATGGGAACTAGTCCCCTACTTTTCTGAGGGCAGTTCTATGGTTTCTTGCAGTAATATAAATGGCTTAATGAACTGTTCTGGGATTAGTTACAATCCTACACAGTGGAAACTTTTTATTGACTCATCAAAGAGTAGTCTCAAAGGTGTGTTGCTCTACAATGGAAATAAAAATGGGGAAAACTCACTCTGTGCATTTGAAAGAAACATATGAGAACTTGAAGAAGTTGTTGACAAATATTAAGTATAAAGAACATGGTTGGTTGGTCTTTGCTGACTTTAAAGTGATAGGCATGTTACTTGGACAGCAATCTGGCTACATAAAAATGCCTTGCTTTTTGTGCAAGTGGGACAGTTGGACAAGGAGTAAGCGCTGGGATGTAGAGGTCTGGCCAAAGAGGAGCAGGTTGTTGCCTGGATCAAAGAACATAGTTCATAAACCACTGGTAGACCCCAAAACTGTCCTCCTTGCACTTTATCAGACTGTGTTTGATAAAACAGTTTGTAAAAGCTTTACCTCAGGAAGATTTCTGCTTCAACTGCCTTTATATTAAATTTCCATTGATTACACAAGAGAAGCTAAAACAAGGTATTTTTGGACCTCAAATTTATATACTAATTGAGGGAACGGTAAATAAAAGAGAAAGATAAACAAGCATGGATTAGCTGCAAGTCTGTTGTTAGGGAGCAACAAGGGAAGGTTAGGGAAGGTCTTCTTAGGGAACAACAAGGATCCAGACTACAAGAATATAGTTAAAAAATATGTTGGCAAACTTCAAGAAGCTGGGCTGCAACATGAGTGTCAAGGTAAATTTCTTACAATCCCACATTGACTACTTCTCAGAAAGTCTAGGAAGCTTTACCCGGTGAAACCTCTCACCCTGAAGAACAGGGCAAGAGGTTTCACCAGGATGTTAAAGACATGGAGATGAGGTACCAAGGGAGGTGAAATGTCAGCAGGATGGCTGATTATTGCTGGATGATGAAGAGGGACTGTAAAGTATCTGCAAGAAAATCAAAGAAAAAAATTTGACCCATCTTAGATCAGTTTTTAAAATGTTAAGGTGAATGTTTAGTGGACGTTTTACCACACTATCCTTTTTAATAGTGTTTTAAACATATATTTAAATATAAAAGTCTGGTAAAAATAGCATTTAGTTATAATTTCAGTCTACAAATTCTGCCAAAATTAATAAAAACTTGTGAAAAATCAAATTTTCTTTTGTGATTTTTGAAGAAACCAGACGTGATGGAAACAAATGGGTCATTTTTGAAATCAGCATTAGAAAATGTTTCAGAAACACCCTTTTCTCAGAAAACATCAGTGAATTTTTTTTTCAAAATGCAGAGTAGTGTATTCAATGTGTGATATTGATCATTAATAATGCTGGAGTTTGCCAAATTGTGTACATCTGAACAAAAATGTTTTTGCTCCGTATATTAGCTAGATTAAAATGTTTTCTGAACTTTTAACACTGCAAGGCAAAAGTTTTCTAGTGGATATAAATGCTTTTATATAGGCAGTTACATCCACTGAAAGTGTTTTGGTTTTCATGCTATAAAACTTTGTTTTAACTTCGGATATTACACACAGAAATTTTATCTGCCTGATGCAAAATTATTTATTCATTCACCTGCTCAAAACCCTAAATATGAAGATTGCTACTGTTTAAAAAAATAAGAGGTTTTCATAAAGGATAAGAATTATTTTAAAAGATGGGGTGAACTTCAGTTTTAGTGATATAGAATTGTTTTAAATTCAAATGATCAAAGACTTTTATTTTACAAGCAGTTGTGCATTCATTATTTTCATAGTATACATTCTGTAAAATTATGTATAGAAAAGATATAAAACTTAAAATAATAGAATGTGAAAGGATTTACATGAAAAAAATGATTATCAGTGTCTTTGCCTTACACCTAAGTCGGTAAACTTGTTTTGAACTCCATATTTAAAGAAAAAAATGGGTTGTTGGACTTGTGTTTTTCCTTTTTTGTTCCTACATACAGCTTATATTACCAGTGAATCATTTATTGGTACAGCAGGAATGTTAACATGTGCTTGCTCTTTATTTATCAAAATTTGAAGGTAGAAGTCAGTTTATTATATGCAAATTCTTCTAGTATAGTCAATATTTTTCTTAATTTTGTGTTATCTTCCTTACATACAACTTGTGAAATATCAAATTACCACAAATTTGTGGTCTTTCACAATTTTTAAGAAAAGCCAACTTAACTGATGCTATTTCATATTTCGACTTGAAATACCGCCAATGAAAATAAATAAAGAGTATGAATTCAAGGGTAATAGCAGGATTTTTCCATTCCTCTACTATTTTAACCCTGTAAAAAAAAAAAAAAAAATGGCAAAGTGGGATGGATTAAACCACTGTTCATATAAATTTCATTTTTTTATTTTAACTTTCCGCTTCTAGTATGATGTCCTACAAACAACATTTTTTAAATGTTTCTGTTATTTTTTTAAATTTGTAAATGAAATCAAATCCTCCCCTGTGCCTTTGCCCACCAACATTCTCTAATTGGATTATACAATATTTTCTGCTTAATTTCGATATACTATGAATTACAAGACATTAAATTTTTTTTGGTGTTTAACTGATGCCAGGTGAGCAAAGCATCTATCTCTCTTCCAAGCGACTTCTCTTCCCATGTGGCATCTATGAGACACCACCAGCAACAGGTGTTTAATCTTATCATAGAGCTTTGGTTTTACTGGGTAAATGTGAACAGCTGACAAAAATACAGATATCACGTTGCATCTGCCAGATGCCATGTGAGCATTTGTGTTTCAATTAGGGAGGGATGGCTGGATGAGCGTGACAAATTCTAAAAAAATATAACCTTTTTTTATT
This sequence comes from Mastigoproctus giganteus, assembly GCF_048544385.1. NCBI lineage: Eukaryota > Metazoa > Arthropoda > Arachnida > Uropygi > Thelyphonidae > Mastigoproctus > Mastigoproctus giganteus. The sequence goes on from NC_143581.1 coordinate 11,663,866, forward strand.
ATTATTCGTTTCCTTGTTTATTTTTATTTGATGTTTTTTTAAGTGAGTTTAGCAGATTATAATTAATAATTGCCATTTTGAATTGGGGAGAAGGGGAACAAATAAAAATTGATTTTATATGATTAAAACAAAAAGGGACATCTCACAGATGCCACCCAAACGTCCTTGTTAAATTGAGAGCATGAGTGATGGAATGTTAAACACTATATATCTCTGCTTTTCCATATTAACAAATGTTAAGTGTGGATCATTTAAATTAGTGAACCTATTTTGAACTCCATGGTTTGAGAAAAAAAAAAAAATCTATTAGACTTGTGTTTTTCATCCCTTTTTTATGCAAGTTGTGGCTTGCTCGCTGCACATCATATTTTATAAAATGAGCAGGTTCTATTATGGAAGTACCACAGAATTGATTTTATGGAGAATATGTTTCAAAAAAATCAAAACTAGCTACAAGCTTTATTCAATTCTTTGTTAATGTTATTATTCAGAGGTACTTGTGCAAGTCTGTAGGTGCTTAGTAATACCGCTCATCAAAGATGACTGTGTCACTTTATCTAGGGCTTTGAATTTTCGTTGCCCTTGAGATAGTAAATAATATTTTCTTTTGTACTTAGTTGTACCTTTCAATAGTTATTATTTAGACATTTTATTCCAGAGCTTTTCTGTTTGTGAACCATATTCATTCCTGTTTTGGATTTTGTTATCACCAGTGTATATATATATATTAGTATTTTATTTTTCAAAGTGGCCATTGGCATCTCCTCTATATGTACAGTATGAGAAATTCAAGGAGGACACAGGCATTTTTTAAAGTGGGGTTGGATTGGTTCAAAGGTTAGCACAAAAATTAAAATTGAATTAATCTAACAAAATATTACATGAGGTATAAAACAATATCTGTATTTATTGGTGATCACACAAAAAAAAGTGTTACTTTTGAAGTGCTGAGTATAAAACTTGGCTCAAGAGATAATGATTCAGTTTTGTTGTTAAATGTTGGCTCTGCTATGTTGCAAGAGATACACATAATATACTTACTCTTTGATTGGTACGTGATGGTTAAATATCATGATTGTTTTAGTGTGGCTGTATACCTGATATCATTTTGAAATATTGTTGCATTGTATCAATTCCAGGAATTTTATTTAGGAAAATACAAGTAAAAAGAATCGGAATACTTAAATTTTCGGAACTTACCTCCCAGCTGCTTGTATGTCGATGAATGAAATTAATTAAAAAGAGGTGTGGGTATTAAAAACTTTTTAAAATTAAATTGCACAGAGGAAAGTGCACCTTACTCAATGCACGTCATAAAGGTTTCACTATACAAAATCACTGTTGTCATTTCAGCCTCAGAACTTAAGGTTATCCATAATATTAATATAGTTTTGGAAAATATTAAAATTGCAGTGCAAATCTGTGCCACTGTACAGTGAACTTTGGGGAGGGGAAAAAGGAGGGCCTCCCTTACAACTTGCATCTGATTTAATAAATGTTGAAAAATGAAACTTTCCTTGTAGTTTAGAATTTTTAAATGCAATAGTATAAGTTGTTTTTCTCAACTAATAAGGCTGAATAGTATCTGAATAACAGCATTTTTAAAGAAAATGAAAGTTCATCCAGGAAATCAATATGTGCACCCATATTTGGTACCACTGACAGCCTTAGGCCTTCCAGGAATATCGAAATCAGTTTGCTTGTAGTTGGCAGCTAATATTTTGCTTTATTCCCAATTCCAAACAGTAATCAGTTGTGCATAGTCAAAGATGGGGGGGGGGGAGCTGAATTGGTTATTCCACTATTTACATTCATCTCAAAAATATTCATAGGATCCAAGTTGGGACTCTGCCCACTAACCATATTCTACAACCTTTGTTTTCTCAAACCAGAAACCACACTGGTCCAGAACATTATTATTTAGTGCATAAAGAATTAATTTACACAGGATTGCCATAGTATCAGTATACTATGAAGAGCAATTTTGGACATGGCCATGAGATTTCTAGGTACTGTAACCAATGGCTTTAATCCAAACAAGCAGCATTATATAATCATACCTCCTCCTCCAGTTTTCGATATTGGTATGATGCATCCTGGTAAATAATGTTCTTTCTCTCTCTCTAGAACACTTGGCTGTATGACCTGAATAGTGTCTTTCTCTCTCATGTGACTTGTTTCTTGATTGGACCTCTTTCCATCATTTCAAGTCAAAGAATAACAAATTTTTCATCAGTCCAGTTGGTATCCTTTCATTGGTATTATTGTTGTGCTGTAGTTCTACTCTGGAAACTAAGGCTATTCTGCATCCTAGATACATTCACAACTACCTCTGTTGATGTGTTGGACTTTATTGTTTACACAGACAGTTATTGGAATGATACAGCCTCCCCCTTTTCAGGAATTGCCTTCATAGGTTTTCTTGGTGTCTACCAGATTATTTCGTGACTGTTATATCATCTCTCGCTCGATTGCATTTTACTTGACAGTTCATTTAAATTACAGTAACATATAGTGACAAATGACTGGTATGGCATTGGACAATCAGACTTTTTTGAAACTCCATAAACTTTATACATGATTCATATTGGCTACTGCTGATATTTCAGTGTTCTTTGAAACTTGTACTTTTATACTATAACACTTTTATTTCTACTTGCTTCCCTAGCTAAAGATGGGGAGGGAGATTCAACATTCTTTTTGAGAATGTACTGTTTATTGGTTATTCTAATGCAGTTTATGTATGCTGTATAAATTAATTGAAGAAATCGTAAATTTACACATTGAGTTTTTATTATTATCAATTGTCCAAATAATTTTGGTGTAATTGGGAGTAACCAGATAACCTGTAGTGATTATTAATTTATTGTGATAATCATTCTATTTATTTATGGCTCTAATTTATCAGTAATTCCAAAGTGTGGGTTTGAATATTGGCTGCATTTCATAAAAGGTACATATGTTTACCCATTTATGTTTTTAATCTCATATATAAAAAAACGTGTTTTCAGCTACAAACTTTACTTAACTATAATTTGCTCTGCAAAACTCATTATGCTAGGATTTTGAAGGTTAAGGAAAAATTAGACACATTTCTGTAATTCCATTGAAAAAAATACTTTGGATGGGGGAGGGAGTAACTGAAAAGTTCATAGCTTCTCTGAAAGCACTGGATTTGCACCACTTTTCAATATATTCCAGCAGTGCTGTAATCCAACTCTGTAGAATTATATGTCAGAGCCTGAAAAATATGACTCCACAGCTGATGTAACCACTTAATTTTTTTGAAATTTATCCATCCAAGTGAAATTTAAATCATTTATTATTTACAAAACAGAAGGAAGGCTGATGGGGCTAGATCTGATGAATAAGGTGGGCATGGTAGTAATTTGTACTCACTGATTTATTTTGGGCGTTGCTATTGCTGATGTGTGAGCTGGAGCATTGTCTTAGTGAAACAAAACCTTTATATCAGAATTCCTTTTCTTTCAGACTTGATATCACCTTGTTATTGGTGTAACAGATTACCATAGTATATTCTTTTTACAGTTTTACCTGTTAGAACACAGTCCACCATTATTATTTGTTTGGAATCCAAAAAGGTTATTGCCTTTCCAACCACTAGAAACTGTTTTTGCCCTTTTTTGAAGTGAAAAACTCAAAATATTTCCATTAATTCCATCCACAGTTACTCATCTTGCCAAAAAAAATTTCCAGTTCTGCTTTTTAATGCACAAACAATTCTGCAGAAGACTTGTGCTGACCATATTTTTAATCAGGTCAGAAGCTGTGGGTTCCATCTTGCAGAAACTTTTGATAAACCTAATTTCTTGTCAGAAACCAGGTTTATCAAATTTCTTACTTGTTCATGTTAGATACCTTATAGTCTGCACTATTTTGTGTATTGATAATGACTTGTCTGTCATCATAATATTGTGTATTTTTACTGTGAGTGTCATCTCTGATGCCCCCATCCCTCCAATGTTTGCATTCTACTGCCTGTTTTCTCACCTTGGCATATGATGGAGCATCATGGATTTCTTTTGGCATTAAACTCTTCTTCCACAGGTACTCTTACGATGGCATTTAGTTTAGTGAAATCTCCAACAGAACATTAAATCGGAATCTATTTTTGCATTTGTTTACATGAAGGACCATAATGTAACAGGATTGTTTACAGTGTTGTTGTCATTACTTCTGTATGAATCTACAAACTTTTCAATACTCCCTCATATCCATCATAATGTAAAATCTAAACTACTTATTCAGAAAATCAAAAATAGTATAGATTTATTCCTTTCTTACTGTCTACTGGATATAAAGGCAGTTAATAGTTACATCATTTCCTTACGGTTACAAAATTTTATTAAAATTAATATAAAAATTTGTATTAAAATGCAAAGTTCAAAGTCAGAGGTTTTAAAAAAAACTCACATTCAGTACACTGTTTTTTGTTAAAAAATTTCACTTTTGTGATTTTTTTTGTTAAATAATAGATAGGATAACTGACATTTAATGACTTTACAACAAAAATTGTGTTCATTGTTAGGATTTGAAATCTTGATTCAGAAATAAAGTACCTTTTTTATATATGTAACTCTTTTTCATGTTCTCATAACACATTATTGTAATCTATCCATATATTAGTATTGTAAATAGTTTATAATGGTAAGTAATAATTACAACAGTGCCTTCCGCGTGCATTGAAAAAAGAATTTCAGCATTTGTATTATTAGTAGGCATTGTTTCCTCTATGTTTTAGTATAAGTATTAAGCAGAGTATAATGTATAAGTTAGTGCAATTACATCGTTTCAGTACATAGCCAACTACTTAAGTAGTTATAAATTGGCATCATTAAGTATATCTCATATTGTGAATACCTTCACAACGAGTTGCCATGATATTGCACTACCTCGAATAAGTAACGCTTCACTATAGTAGACTATTATTACTTATTCTCAGTGGATACCATCACCCATATGGCACCATTTCGGAGCTTATTGGCTCCTCATCAGTGGGTATACCCACAGATCAGGGTATAATCTTATTTAGAAATAGATGAAATTTTCATCTTGGCCTTTTTAGGTAGGTAAGTAGACAGGATTTATTAAAAAAATAAAAAAAGGCTTTTATGGTATATGTATCTTTGTAATTATAGTCTGTAATTAATGTTCAGTTATGTTGTGACAGTTCATAAACTGTAAGATGCATCATACAAAACTATATGATTTATATTGTTCTGCTACATACATTCATTGATCACTAAGTTATTTCATATTGCTTGCTTACAGAGGAAGCACATCTTTAATCCTGCAGTGGTGGCATGGGATCTGATAGATGCCTTTCAAAAATAATGTACTTGTGTTTCTCCTTATTAATTTTTTCTGGCTTCCTAAATATAGGCAAACTTTTACGCAAAAGTACCTGAATTTTTTTGTTTTTATGGTTTGTCGCACAGTAGATAAATGCTGTTGCTTGTCAGGTGTCACACCACTGTTTTTGCAATTGTTTTCTTGAAACTATTTTCTTAATGGGGGACTTGATAGATGCCAACATAACTATGAAGTGAAGTTTCAAATTACATGTTTGCTCACAGTCTAAGGTTACTGCATTCTGTGAGTTAAGTAGACATCTACAGTTTCCCATGCTTCATCATTGAAAGATTTGTTATTGCTTTTGCATAAATAAAGACAGTAAAATTAAATACACAATATTCAGCAAAGAAAGGCAATAGTTTGCGTTTCAATTTGGCATAAATTTGAAATAAAATTTTAAAAAAGTGAATAAAAGTATTCACTTCTTTTGAGAAGTGTATCTAATATATACACATATTTTTACATTTATTTTAGAAGTATTTGTAGATATAAGCAGAAATATATGTGCACATGCATGCACCTGTTTAAAATTTCAGGCACTTATTAATCTTTTCAACTGGAAAATAGGACTGCTAGATTCATGTTTATATTTTATCTAAAATGCTTCCTTTTTTTTTAATTTTCAGTAGAATTAATATTTTTTGAAAATAACAATAAAAACAGCATTTATTAAATATTTAATTTTTTATTAAAAAAAATGAAAAATGTTACATACAATAAGTATTGCAGACCTTTCAGAAAAGATGAAGTATTGGTAATGTCAAGGCAACCCAAAATGTTTTCCAGAAATTAAAAAGAAAAATCAGTGCCTGTCAGGTGCCATGTCACTGTCTTTGCAGCTGTGGTTTGTATCATGACTGCTGGGTTAAGCAAGGATGAAAATATCATAATTCCAATTGCCAAAATTCGAAATAACTATAGGACTGACTTCAAGTTTGCTTAGGCACCTCTGTAGCCAGGTGGGCAGGAGCAGCATTGCATAGTACACGCTTCTTGATTGGATCGGGGTTCAAGCCTGTGACCACCAAATACACTGTCTTTGCAGCTGTGGTTTGTATCATGACTGCTGGGTTAAGCAAGGATGAAAATATCATAATTCCAATTGCCAAAATTCGAAATAACTATAGGACTGACTTCAAGTTTGCTTAGGCACCTCTGTAGCCAGGTGGGCAGGAGCAGCATTGCATAGTACACGCTTCTTGATTGGATCGGGGTTCAAGCCTGTGACCACCAAATACGGAGGATGCGGAAAGGTCAGGGAATGACCATTGCATATCCCCAGAGCAATATGGCCTTAGTTGCTAATGCTCCTAAAAACCAAATAATAAACAAACAATCAAGTTTGCTTACTGCTGTTTTTTTAATATAGTCATAAAGGGCATGATTTGGTAAGCTAATGTATAATGAAAAAATACTGTACTTCTCTGCATTGAAAAACTAGTTTGTTTTGGAATTAACTGTTCATTAATTAAACTAACTTATAATTATCATCGACTGGACCATGGGTTAGCCACAGTCCAATGATTAGCACGCATGCCACAAGTAAGCAGGCTGTGGGTTCAAACCCATATGCTGGCCATGAATATTGCATGACTCATTGTGGATTCTAGCAACAGAAAATCGTTGTTGCCATTAATATGGTACAATATATAAACTATTCTGGCTATAGTTATTATTATTATTATTATTATTAGCCACATGGTGCAAAGAAGCCTGAGGCTTTTGAGTGAGTGAGTGTGAGAGAAAGAGAGAGAGAAAAAGAAAGAAAACAAGAGGCAGAAGGGAATCACCAAGAAAGAGAAAAATGATGTCCAGCTCAGACCCTGGGTGTGCCAAGCCTATACTCACTGGATGTGCATACTTTATCACAGAAATATGCAGAAATTTATTTTATTTTTATTTATTGCTGTTACTGCTTACATAATCCATTTATCTACATGACCATTGTCAAATGCCGTACTAACTGTGCCTATTACCCACTAATGAGGTGACAGTAAGCACCAAATGGCTATCTGAGTAATGGTGCTCATTTACAAATAAATAGCAACATACTTCTTTTTCTTCATAAAATCAGACTAAGGTCTGATATTATGAAGCAAAACAGATTTTATGTTTTGAGATATATGATCTTACCCCAGCAGTAGTGATGCCCTCCATTTTTAGTAAAAACAGTAGTATGGTACTGTTAATGGGCACTTGTTAGTACCTAACAAGTGCCCATTTTTTTAAATTTCTGCTTGAACAATACCATTATTTCAACTTTTCTTAATGGATTGCAATGCTTTTTGTGTAGTCTCTTCCATTTTCCAATTATCAAAGACTTAAATGCATGAAATTTCATACTGCTCTTACAAATATATTTCTGATTTGTACATTTATAAATATCATTAAAATATATATATAAAAAACGTATCTATATTCAATACTATCAGTTACTTCCATTTCGGAGGATTATTTCAAAATTTATTTAAAATTTGCCACTCTTCATAGCACACAAAATTTGAAATTACATATATTGCTTCCAAAAAAAAGTAGCAGCCATTTTGACAGGATACAGGTTTTGTGTTATTATCTTTATGCTGTGAAAACAATAATAGTTCTTTCAAAAAGAACTAGTTTAAATGGTAGATGTTTATTGGCCTAGTGGAAGAGGAAAAACAAGTAACCTGAAACTTTAAACAAACACAGCATTAGCTTCTCTGGCACCATTCCATTCTTCAAACAAAATCCAAATAGTTCCAATAGTGATGACAGGAACCTGATAGGTTCTTGCACTCAAGTTTGCAAGAAAATCACTTCAGAAACTGCTGTAGTAAAAGTTTGATTACATTTAGGAAGGTAGAAAAAAAAATTCAAATTTTTATCATTGATCATGGGAAAATTATTTTGGAGGGGTGTCCTGCCACCACTGCTGAGTTAAAACATTCACATGTGATCTGTACAAAGAACTGATTTTAAGACCAACCTAAAATCGTTTTACTGTTGATTACTGGCAGAGATGTGCTAAAACATCACCTTTTTTTTTTTTTTTGTTTTGGATCATAATTTCAGTATTTTGTCATCTACTTCTGCTCTGCAGTTGAGTGCTAATTTTATAATTCCTTGAGTCTAGTAGAAAAATTGTTTTGTGGCTTAAATTTGAAGTGAATACACTATATGACAAAAGGAATATTTTACCCAACCCAAAGAATGACCAGTTTATGTGAATACATGTGATTTTTCTATAGCCCCTCCCTCCATAATGATCAAAGTAATGTGGATGGATTTTTTTTTTTTTTTTTTGCTGCTACATGATGATTACAGTTTAATGATTCATCAGAACACTGCTTTAAAACCCTCCCTCTTTAGAAAATCATGGGACTGCCCCTAATTGTAGTCCAATCAAGTGTTGCAGATGTTTGGGCTACAACTGCATAACAACATCCATCTGCTGTATTAAGAAGTTCTGTTGCTTGCTTGAACAGGATATAAAAAAATTAGCATTTGAACAAATTTTAACATTTATTCATTCCACGGATGAATAAAAGTTAGTACTGAAAAGAAAACAGTATTTTGGAAATACTGGATGTGTACAAAATGATTTAAAGTGAACAAGAATTTGGGAAAGATTAACAATTGGCTGTTAACAGATAACATGGAAAATGTATCTAAAAAATTCTGTTTGAAGTTACAGTAAATCTATATGAGAAAGGCTAAATTAAGTTTCAAATTAACCATTTAAAATTACATTGTAAATTTTTAGGCTGATAATTAATTATGGCATGTGTACTTTTCATTATTAAATTGATTCAGTCAGAGTTTAAAGGAAGTTGTCTCTCCACATAATATGTACCACACAATTATTCGAATGAATAATTGAATTATTATAATCAGAAATCATGCTTTGGCTTTAAATGCATTGCTAAAATCTCCATTTATCTAGCTGGCATGCTTTGGGCGTGTATTTGATATACCAAAATCAATGAAACTTAATAAATTTAAATATCTGTTAAAAGAATTACATCATTATGAAGTTTATTCTTCTTCCAGCATGATATTCACCTTTGATATCCATCATTAACCACTGTTACTATGATAAATTTCCACAGATTTTCAGTTTCTTTATTTGACCTCTTTCTACCATCCCTAGATTTGTTCAGTAATTTTTTTTATTTGTTTTGTTTTTGGTGACAGGGCTGTTTTTTTTTTTTTTTTTTTTTTTTTTTATCTTATTACCCCCTCCCCCCCACCCCGACTGATTTTTGGGGTGGGGGGTAATAAGAAAAAACCATAACAGCAGGCACCATGTGCCTGCTATTATGGTTTTTTGTGCACCCACTAAAAATTAGATTTGAGTTTTGTCGTGGTAATTTTTGTGCGTTAGAATATTAACAATCTCCTGTGCTGTTTTCTGTAAGTCACTCTTTGTCTTGATTATTGTGGTCTTGGCAGATACACCTCTGATATGCTTCTGTTTGTTTCTAACCCTTTATATGGTGCCAGAAACAAAAATTTTCTATTCACTTTGTGCCATTTTACAATAATGCAACATAAAAATATACATAGAAAATATCACATAACAAATTAACCTGAAAATGAAGCAAGGGTTTTATTTGAAAACCTCTCTGATTATCTCTCAATTCTTATGCAACAAGCCTTACCATGAAACAGAATTATACTCAGAAACCTGTCATTATTTCCACACAGTACATTATGATACTTTTTTTAATCCCAAAATTGCAGAAAATTATTCCGATTTCATAATGCTGGTATATTTTGGGACCACAGAACACACACAAAGAATAATATCTTATAGAAATTCCCACTTGAACCAGGAAAACATTAAGAATTTGCTATATATAATGTTCATCTACAATTTATAATAGAGGAATAATTCATCTTTCTGTTATCTATTTATATGTATTTTCTCTGTTGAATTAGCGAGACATTTTGACAGATGGTTCTGGCTAACATGATAGATTTTGTGTCAAAATGTTAAAATATGCATTAAGTTTCATTAAGGCAAATTCAGAAGAGTATTCATAGAGAAAACAAATTGCAGTGTTGCTGGAAACCTTAACAGTGATAGTACAAGATGATATAGTCTATATGAAAGCTCGAACTTCAAGGTAACAATTCTGGAAATATTAATGTTAATATAAATTGTCAATTTGTTATGGATACTTTATAAAAGTACAAAGTTTTTAATATAATTTATTTCATTTTTATACTCTGGGTAATCTTGCAACCAGAGAGATTTATGTTATAAAAACTGCCACATTAGCATTTCAAAGTGTAAAAATGCTATTAAATATATATATTAGTTATATATATATATATATATATATTTGACTATACCTATGCAAACATTTTAATCAAGACAACATAGTTCCAGGTATATAAACCCCAAATACATAATTGAACAAATTTTAATAAATACCATTAAATAGAAAAATGTTGTTCAGATTATGCTTATTTAGAAATGGTTTTATAATAAGAAAGAAATATAAATGAACAAGTTAGTGCAAAGCATCATTTTAGTTCGTAGTAAATCATCAAAGTAGGTCAAATAACATCGTTTTTGTTACATCTCATAGTGTGAATGCCTTCACAACAAGTTGCCGTGATATTGCACTACCTCTAATAAGCAACACTTTGCCAGTAGAAAAGACTAATGTCAGTTATTCTCGGCAGATACCACTGAGAATAAATAAGGATAAGTATCCTCTGAGAATAAGTAATATTAGTCTTCTCTACTGGCGAAGCATTGCTTATTCGAGATAGTGCAATATCACGGTAACTGTGAAACATTCACAATATGAGATGTAATAAAAGTAATGCCATTTTCACCTACTTCAGTGATTTACTACGAATTAAAATGATGCTTTGCACTAACTTGTTTGTTTAGTAAATTTCCCCATAGCCTGAGGCTTTCAGCCCTATACCCTTTTTTTTAGAAAGGAATACAATTGAATTTAAAAGCAAATAATACATTTATTTCTTAAATTTTTTAATACATAGTTGTTATTTAGGTTTAAATATTAAAAGTAAGTATTTGGCATTATTCTGAAATAATGCCAAATGAGGCTAGTCCATTTGGCAATGGTACTGAATAAGATTACAGACTGAATACCCATTGAGTATTCAGTCTGCAACTTCTAGTTTTTTCTTTTTCTTACGTCATGAAAATTTTTAAATTTTGCTACTGGATCCCATTTGATAATATTTTTCCATAGTATATAAACAAGCATTTTTAATGACCAGTTTTGTGGGGATGGATGGAATTTTTAAATTTTTTATTCACAGTTTAATGAGAACACTATATATATTCTTTTGTAAATTAAAAGCTATTTTCAAGGCAGTTTTCTAGCAGGGTTGTATTTTTGATTGTAGAATTCAATAAGTATAACGGGCAGCCCTTTGAAAAAAATCTTAAAAAGTAATTCTACCATTTTATTTATTATCCAAAATAATTTGATAGGTAATTTCTATATGGGAAAACCTAGCATTCAGTTGTCTGTTAGGCAATAAATTCTGCTCTCATAAGAAAGAAGCTATAAAGAAGAATTTATTATTCATAAATTTTAGCTTTAATCACATCTTTAAATTAGATATATTCTTTTTCATTGAGATGTAAACAAGGACCTGGTAAAGGGTTTGTAACATGTTGCTTGTTTATTAAAATTATTTATCATGGTGTATAAAGTGTTTGAATAGTTTTTCTTGATATTAGTAAATTTTATATTGAATGAATAATTGTAAGATCTGCTATAATTTCTGTCTCCCCTCCTCCTCCTCCCCTGTTTCAAGGTTGCACAGAAATCTGTGTTTATGGATCCAATTCTTATTATTTCTTTAGTTTTCTCTCTTGCAACAAAAAAAAGGAAAACTCCAACCCTTTTTAAGCATTAGTAAAATTTTTAGAAAGATTAATTAATATATGATTTTCTTATCCTGTAAACTGCCATTATTCCCTTTCATTAAAGGGTTATAACACAAAAGATAAATAAACATTTTAGGAACTAGTACGCTCAGTAGACCAATGCTTCTCAAATTGTCAGGGCTGAAGACATCTCACAATTTTAAGTGAGGTGAAAATCACCATAATAATTGTGCATTGTCCATTAGTAGTAACATTTGAGTGGGATATGTTATAAAAGTTTGAGAAATACTGCAGTCGATAGTTTTATTAAATATCTTTCTAGTATTGCTAGGACCTCTGCTTCTAGAACAGCAGATTCACCTCAGAATGGACTAACTGAACCTCTGTTGTTCTGAAATCTAATTATTTAACACCTTGTGTGTGTGTGGTTTTCATGTATCTATATTAGATTGGCATTCTTTGGTAAATTAAAAGTTAAAACAATTAAACCAAGTAACTTCAACCTCTGAATATTATTAAAATCCAATAAAACCTTGCTTTATTGGACTTTTAAGGGGACTTTCAATTGGATTTTTGGCCTTTCACTAAATCTGATTGGCTGTTAGAGAAATGCATATAGTTGCCTGAGTTGTTGTTGTTGTTGCTAACTTACTGACATAACTAACTCCCAACTTAGCAGAGAGTTAGTAATGTCAGCTGGGTCCTGTACTAGCAAAAAGCTTGGTTCATTCAATGCTGTCCATTAAATCAAGAGTTTACTATATGTGTAAGGATTTTATTTCTGCAATGCAATAACATCTAATAGTAAAATTACTAGAACAGCTCATTCATGAATGGATGTGGTATCCATAATGTATGTTATGCTTAAACTGAAAACGTTTGCAAGTCACTAAACGTTAGACTTGCTGTAATATTATGCTCAAGTAACACCCCGTCAGATATTCATCTTATAATGGCTTTTATATTTTTGATATACATTTTTCTTGTTTTTTTTTTTTTTTCTCTGTAAGATTATAAAATCATCTCTCTTCATGTAGATAACTTTCTGTCCTTATGAAATTATTAAATGTAATTAGTGTATTTTTACATAACTTCCTGTATTAAGCAAGAAAAAATTAAAACATTTTAAAGTCTTGCATATCATGCTCAAATTGCATTTTAGAGACATTTTAAATTTAAGTCAAAAAATAAAATTACATTGGAATGTATACTATAATTTTGTGGTTAGTTTGGGAGGAGGGAGGGAATGTTAATCATTAATTGACTACCTACCATCTTTAAGCAGAAATTATAATTAATCTATTCCTACATTAGGTGTAGGGAAAATAAAAAAAGTTGTTTGTAAAATATAATGATATACAGTTTAAGATATTCAAAATACTAAATGGATGTAATATGCTGTAATAATATATAAGTCAGAAACACAAGATGAATTGGCTCTTTTGCTGCCACTTGTTAGAATTATTTGATCTCATTGTTTATAGTTTTGAGTGTTTGGGAATTCCAAAATGTGCGAATCAAAAAAAAATAATAATAATAATAACTATAATAAAAAAGAAAGAAAAGAAAAAAAATTGTCATCACTGATCCCTATCCACATGGTCCACAGTTGACTTTCCGGTTTTTGGAGGTCTTCAAACATGCCAAAATTTGCACATTCTTCCATTATGATCCCAGTCTGCTACTATAGATAATGTGGCTTGCTACTGGTCTTTGTTCCATCCCTGTTGTTTCAGTGATGGAGGGTCATGTCTACAGAACTGACTCTCTGCCCCCAATTAGTCTGTGATCTGCCTGATATTTGGCCCTGTCCTGTAAATAATATGCTCCGTGTAAGGGCCACGCATCTCACTCCACACCGAACCTTGTCGTCATATACTCATTTGCTAGCATTAGCAGTCTGCTTTCAAAATACGGTTAGAAATGATGTAACAATGCTAGAAGCTGTTCCAGCTTTATATATTTGTGCCGATTGCTGAATGTCAGCATTGAAAATCATCCCATAAAGTACATATAGTAGATTAATTAACTTAGTAGCCTTAAGTTTTTTATAGCATGGAGTTTCTGTTTAGTTACAATCATTGCATGATTTTTTTTAAGTAATCATGTTTCTTGTTGAGATAAAATGAATTTGAAATAAATAGAAATGGAAATTGTTTATAAATATGTATACATTTTTCTGTTATTTGATTGGCTTTATGTGCTATTGTCAGATGAGTTAAAATTTCATTATTTTTCCTATAGATCACAAAATCTTTGAACTACTTAAAATATGAAAGTATGAATAGCTTGATCTTTCTAGACATTCAGTTTTGAACTGTCTTTCACTGCTATTTTGATATAAATCAATGCTACATTTACTGTAGATATCCTGTGTGACAAATGTCTTTTTTATTGTAGTATTAATGATGCTCATGTGTCACTAAGGGCATTATGAATAAAGCTTGTTTTGATTGAAAAACTACACTGCCAAACTAACTGCACTCTTCAGACAAAGGAGTAACAGTATGCACTTATTGATTGATTATATACCTTTCGATTGGAGCGGAGGAATTCCAAGCATGTAGATTATTATATTAACAGATGCAACTTTAAGTACAAGTTGAAACAGTTGGCTACCGCTAGCCTCGCATCACATAAAAAAATTACACTGCAGTGCCTCATAATTCAAAGACATTTTGTGCTATGATCATAGCCAGTAACCTTTAGTGAAAACTAAAGTAATCAAAAACTGCACTGTGCATGATAGGAGCATATTGAGGACCTTTGATAACTCAAATCACATTGAGAATTAGGTGGGGGGAAAGTATGTGGTATGGGATAACCACATTCAGTGACAAAATCTGAATACTTTTTAAATTTATTAACTTATAGTGCATTTTAATACTTTGAGACTGCTTTTATTTAATGTTTTTATCCTCACATGGAAATGTTTATGAATAAAGCAACGATATTTCTTTATTGAAATTGAAGTAAATGTAACTTTAGAAATTTTTGTGATGTGGCATACATATGACGAAAGTACAAACTGTTAAAAGTACAAATAAATGGAAGGAGCATATTTAATGTGATTTGCAGTACATTCTCAACAATCGTTTAATTTCTTGACAAATTGAAACCCACATCATTGTACCTATGGTATGTGCATTATTGAACCATAAGAGGCATAAACTCAACTTGGAAATTTAAACTAATTGCTTTCTGTGTACCAGCATGTTTCTCCTTGAAGAAATATTGCTTGCGGTAGGGTGATGAATAGTTAATGATCCACTTAATACTTTTCCTTCAATCCCCAAAGAAATATAATAAAGAGTAAGCAGAATGAATTGTATCACTTCTTCAAACAGGCCTCTGAGGTTGGGTATATCCATACTGTGATTTTAGTGTTTTGCACCAACCTTGCGTAGAAGTAGAAATAAAACACCAGGGAAACTAAACTTTTGATAACTGTATTTATAATAAATCAAAATACCCGCATCTACAATAAATTTAACTTTATAATAAACTCTACATATAAATTATTACAATCTGCTACATTACAATTAATAAAATGCATAAAATATAGATTAAAACGATAAAAACCCGTAGCTTTCAAAGGCTCAGCCTTCTTCTTCAGCGGTAAATCTTGCTATGCAGTACAACTTTAAATATCAGCAGGCTAACGGTACTCCTCACGTGTTTCCATTCTCGTGTGCTTCGTTCTCTCGCGTTGTGGAACTGGAAGTGGCTCGAGTGGAAGCCACACGGAATCGTTCATCCCTTTTGAGGATAGTGGACTCAAAGATGGGATGAATCCGCGTACCTCTATCCCTATTTATGTTAATGGTAGAACAAATCCGCAAACTCTCGAGCCACTTACGGTCCCAGAACTTATGCGCCCGATCGGTGATGATAGCATCGTCCGGAGAGATCTGGTGTTGTTTCTCCCAAAAATGCTCGGCCACGGCGGACTTGCCATATTCCGCATTTCTTATTGCCTTAGTGTGTTCCCCCAGACGATCTTTAAGACGGCGTTTCGTTTCCCCTACATAACACTCCCCACAATCCGGGCATCTAATGCTATATACGACCCCACTAGTGTTCTCTTTTTCAATGGGGTCTTTAACCTGAGACACGATTGTGCGCAGCCTCCGTCCTGGAAGCTGCACACACCGCGTCTGGTACTTTCTTAGTATTCTAGCTATATGATCAGTCAAACCCGGATAGTAGGGAATGTATGCAGTGGCTATCGGTGTAAATGGCTCGCCTCTCCTCTGATTTCCTTTAACATATTTCTCTATAATCCTCCGGGGGTAACCACATTTTGCAAGATCCGTCGCGACCCGTTCATACTCTAATTTTCTATCATCGGAGGCACTGCAATGTGATTTTGCTCTCTCAACTAAAGCTCTTACCACACTGTTCCTATGATGGTTGGATTGGGCTGAGCTGTAATGCGAATACTGCCCTTTACACATGGACTTCCTATATACCCTAGTCCTCAGCTGTCGACCTTCTCTACAGACCAACACATCTAGGAACGGCAAAACTCCTCCTTCTTCCACCTCCGATGTAAATTGTATGAATGGGGAGAAGCCATTTAAGCTGTTCAACACTTGATCCTCACTCCCCTTTCGAATGATTGAAAACGTATCATCCACATACCTTTTCCGTTAGCCTGCTGATATTTAAAGTTGTACTGCATAGCAAGATTTACCGCTGAAGAAGAAGGCTGAGCCTTTGAAAGCTACGGGTTTTTATCGTTTTAATCTATATTTTATGCATTTTATTAATTGTAATGTAGCAGATTGTAATAATTTATATGTAGAGTTTATTATAAAGTTAAATTTATTGTAGATGCGGGTATTTTGATTTATTATAAATACAGTTATCAAAAGTTTAGTTTCCCTGGTGTTTTATTTCTACTTCTACGCAAGGTTGGTGCAAAACACTAAAATCACAGTATGAATTGTATCACTGTTGTACTTTGGGGTTAATTAGCAATTTGTCAAGTGAATAGACTGTTTATGGGACCAAAGACTAATTTGAATATGTTAAAACCACTTTTTTTTCCTTTTCTTTTTTTTTTATAAAAACCTCAAACACGAAAGTATTAAAACCTATAATACTTAATACCGTGCATGGGTTGAAGGCTGAGAAGGTGGAAGATTGTTGACTTAAATTAGATTAGATTTAAATTTGTGTTGACTGTAATTTTCAGGAACTACATGTGGCATGTAGTTTCTGAAAATTATCCTTTCTACATCTGCTTTCTGGAATGTAAATTAAAATAAATAAATTTTCTGTTTATACTCCGGGACGACCAAACGGTCAGAGGAGTTCCAAGATAGCCAGAATACAAGAAACAGCACCGTATTCAGCAGTCATGGGCTAGAACCCCGGTCACTCAAGGCACATGTACTTATGCACCCGCGCGCCTGACCAATGTAGCTTTTGGGAACTAGAAAAAGAAGAGGATTCTGCAAGTTTTGAGTTGGACAGTGAATGGGTGCTGACTGCTTGCAGCAAGTGTTGCAGTAGATGTATTACAGATACCAAAGCAGAATAGTGACCATGGAAGTATCTACAGAAAAGGCATGCAGCAGAAACTGAATGTCTGTGATACAGAGTGGAGAGATTTTGTTAGAGGCAGGTCATTAATTAACCTTACTGCCCTCTTTTGAATGGAGTCAAGCAACTTGAGATATGGATGCAATATTCCACAGTAGGGCACATTTGAAATTTGTTTGGAATGGGTTGTTGTTTAGAAGAAAAGTAATGCCAGGAGTGATAAATAAGGCCTGATTTGTATATTTATTTATTTTATATTTGTTAGAAAGGCTAGGGATGAGGGATAATTGAAATAAAAACAAAAAATTTTTGAAGGCCTGTGTGAGATAAAGTGTATAAAATTTTTTTTCACAATAGTCATTTATCTACAAGTTACTTCCACTCACAAAGAATGTGTTTAAATGAATTTACAGATGTTTATTATGGCTAAAATACTGAAATAAGTTTGATATGCTATAAACAGAAAGTTGTAGAATAGATGTGCGGAAATTTGCCTTTAGCCAGCGTGTGGTTGATTGCTGGAACAAACTTCCATCTGTCATTGTGGAAGTTTACAGCTTAAATAAATTCAAGGCAGAAATAGACATTTGGATTGAATGGATGGGTGAAATGAGAAGGGGTTTTTTATATTTTTTTTGATGCTGTATAAGCTTGCTTTCTTGCATCGTATGCCCCTGCTAATGCAAAGCATGACATTCTCATGACCAAAATTCAAGTTGTATGTCAACAAGTTTCCTCCAACTTTCCATCCACAAAGAGAAGCATTAAATTTTTTAAGAGTAATTCCATAAAAACATACTCTATCAGTTTCAACATTTGTTGAATCCGCAGCACTTTTTAATAGGATATATACAATATGTATGCACTTCAAAGTACTCCTTTTGTACTTTTGTCAATTGGTAATAGAAATAATATAAACAGTTCAGCTACCAAACTGCATAGAAATATTAACATGTCGGGAGGTCTCTGGAATATTATTTACCAAAACTTGACCACCTGAGGTGACACTGAAAGAAATTTTAGCTCTACTATCTTTCAGCCTGTCTGCCACTCTTGATTCAAGCTTTGTGATTTTTTTCGTTGCTTCAGATCTTTTTTAAAATAAAAGCAGCCAGTTTTCCTTTCACTAAATGAATTCAGTTCTGCTTAGGTTGGTATCCAAAATTATAAGGAAGCTCACATACCGATTATATTAAATAATAAACTCTGCATGAAAGTTTTTATACCCTGGCATACAGAATTATTTTATAGAAATACAAGTGTAGTAATATTTTATCCCACTCAAATTCATATTTAAAAAACAAAAAAAAAAAAAAAAAGAGAAATAATAGTACTACATGTCCATCAGAAACACAGATAATCTCATCTTATGCAGAATGCATTCTGCACGATCCCTTGCCTGTTAACATTTATTACAAATAGTAATAAATAATGTATTATCAATCAGCCTCTCACATCACATTTTTCATTATATTTTGCTGTAGCATCTGCTTATCTTGTTTGTTATTCCTCTTGCCTAATTTTAAGGAACCTGAAGCATTTAGGCGTAGTGGTCTAAATTTTTTATAGAATCACTGTTACTTAATTTGTGTTGATGAGTGTAACAGTTATTTTCACCTATAAATATGTATATGGATCAGAACTGCAGTGATATATGAAGCACTGATGTCGGCACATAAGACGAACCTTGAATTTAGCACTCCTCACCCTCTTTAGACTTTATTTTGTGTATGAAAAATGTGCCCCTCTAAAAACTGCACCTGAAGGCAGTTGCATCATGTATTACTGCAGCCTTGATGTGGGTATATGCAAACCCACTTAACACTTAAATAGTAAATATATATTTATGTATTAAGCTATTCACTTTGATTTTCGTATCAACATTTTTTTTTTTAACCGAAATTAGGAGTTATTGTTTTGTGAATTTATTTGCTTCCTGTGAAATATTGTCATTTGTAAAATTCTTATTCATCATACTCTGAAAATCAGACATTTCCACTGTTAGTTTAAATGCCTGTTACAGATTGGAATAAACCTTAAATTTGTAATTCATCTGGTGTTCATATGGTAAAAAATACATGGTAAACAATGTGTTTATAAAAAAAAATGTATGGGCACTACTGACACTCTTAAATAGTAAAATAGAACTGTGCCTAAAACTGGACTCAGCTTTGTACAGTTACTAGGAATTCATGTTACTACGTTTATTTAAAAAATATATATATATGAAAAAAAATTTAGTTGCATGGATCAAAAAATGCTTAGATGTTTTCGTTATTGTTTAGGGGTGTTGGTGAAAAAAAAAATACAATAAAATATATATATATTAGTGAAGCTTGTTAATTTTATGGATAGTAAGAAAAATGATTGTAATTAAATAAATGACAGGGCATGTTTGCTATCTGGTTGCACTTCAGTCACAGACACTGTGACTGTGAGCAGCCACCTGTTCCATACTTGAAGATTTTCATTCCATACATTTTGTT
The DNA here is from genome assembly GCF_048544385.1 of Mastigoproctus giganteus. Lineage (NCBI taxonomy): Eukaryota > Metazoa > Arthropoda > Arachnida > Uropygi > Thelyphonidae > Mastigoproctus > Mastigoproctus giganteus. Next base: position 11,684,140 of record NC_143581.1, read on the forward strand.
TTTTTTTTTTTTAATAATGCCTCTGGCTAATAATCTGTGGGCAGAGTGGGATACTATCTGTAGTCTATACCCCTGTACATGCTGAATAAAGAAATTGGCATTTTTTAGGAATTTTATTTACTTAAGCACACATACATATGCACAATATAAATAAAAACGATGTTGTCCAGATGATATACAACTTTTTTTTTCACCAGCTTTTTCATGCTCTGTTCAGAAGATTTTGATCATTGCAGAAAGTATTTCCGTAACTGCATCCTTCTCCTCATCATTTGAGTTCAACTTGTAACCCTTCAGACTTCAATTAAATTCTCCAGACACTGAGAATTCATAGGGCAATTGATCTGTACTGTGTTGGCTGTTCCGACTTTCCATTTGAATGTTTTTGAGTGTCAGCTTTCAATAATGTGAAATGAAGCATGCTATTATTGCGATGAATTGATTCTCTGTGTTTGCTTCAGTGTTTATGGGAAGGGTCAGTACATGTATTTCTGACTTGCCTCCCTATTAGTATTAGTAACGGCTGCATGGTGCAAGAAAGCCTATGGCTTATGCTGCACCAGCCAAAAAAAAAAAAAAAAAATCTGAACAAAACAATGATAAAAACAAAAAATAAATAACTAAATAATAATAATTAATAAATAAAATAAAAAGGAAATTAAACCTATCATCCTATGCGCTTCCCTTACCCGAAAGTACTATCCAGATATTGACGGTTCATACATAGTTGTGGCCCACTTCCCCATGGCATGGATGGGTACCGGTCACCTTTTTCTTGCTGCTTACAAGTGGCTAGAAACAACTAAACAACAATGCACTACACCCATTCCTGGCCTGTTATAGGCCTGGTCTGTGTCATTGCAGAATATCATGCCGAAGTTGAATTAATGTTCAATGTTCAGAAGTTTCCCCACATAAGCCACAATACATGTCCCTCCCCCAAATAAACAAGCCAATTTGTATTTGACAACCTTTAGCAACATTTTCAATTTATCTATCGGACAATAGACAAATTTGGAAGGCATCAGATTTTACTGTGAAGTTTCACCAGAATGAGTGAGAACAGTAACTAATGTGGTTCTGGTCTCCTTCAAATGCTTTTCACTTGGTGTCATGAGTATAGGTACAGAATTGGTTCTGAACTGTGACAACAACCATTTAGGAACCACTTCTGTGTTGAGTTCCAGTTGCTTTTTCATCCACTGCATCCCCAGTGGGTGCAAAGCAGTGCTCTGTGGCCTTTCCTGTGGGTTTCTCTAAACTCTAAATGTAATGTTATTAACAGCCTGGCATGCATTTATAAATTTATAGACCACAGACAGAATATCCATAGATGGGCCTTAGCTGAACAGCTGTATAGAGACTTGCAGAGGGGATTGGAGTATTTTTCAAATGGAAATAATAGAAACACTAATATGAGATTTTTTTTGTTTTAAAAAAGGTGTAACTGACTGTAGCAGGTTCTTTGTTGTAATGTAATTAATGCGATAGAATCTGGACCAGGGAGTGTCATGGACCTGCTAAATTATGGATCCTACACATTCCTCTAACTTTTCCCGTCATAAATTTGGCCCCAAAATAGGGTAACGCGAATATTTGCAGCATTGTGTGCAATGGTAATTTGTAGCCTCTTATCATTTGCAATTTTGAAAAAAAACAATGTATTAAATTGACTTTGGAGGTCAAAAAATGACCTCTAAAACCATAGACCAACTTATGTGCAGGATACAAAACCTATACCTTAAAATCATATATTTGACATGTTTTATACATATATATTACATGTTTGTTTGTTATTTGGATTTTAGGAGCATTAGCAACTCAGGCCATATTGCTCCGGGATATGCGGTGGTCATTCCTTGACCTTTCCGCATCCTCCGTATTTGGTGGTGACGGGCTCGAACCCCGGTCTAATCAAGAAGCATGTCCTACGCACTGCTGCTCCTTCCCACCTGGCTACACAGGCGCCATATATTACATAATACAAGCCAATTTTTCAAGTTCTGAAAAATCGTATAAGGCAACAGCTTCGTCTGTCTAACCTTACAAATGTGAACAAAACCGTGCTGGTAACTATTTTTGGCAAAATTTTTCTTCAGAAAATAATCATTGGTTTTAAACAGTAATACTGTAAAGTTTCGAAAGTAAACTTTCAAGATTGTCATTTTCTTATAAAAAATACACTTCTGTATTGTGGCATTGTTTCTAAAAGTAGTAATTTGCAGTAGTAATAAATAGATAACAAGGAACAACTTGATTACATAATGAAACCCACTCTTGTACACAGCATCAATGTCATATTGCCATGTACGTTGCATTGTATTAGACCCAGTGCAACCACCATATGATGATATTATTAGTAGTAGTACTACTAAATAATACAAGGAAGCAAGCTTATACAAAACATGCCACTGATTTCAAACTTTAGTGAGAGCTGTACAAATCAAAATGGACCTGTGCAGGTGCATGGTCACGATCCTAGAGCCCATTTCTTTGGATTTTGTATAAGGCCCTAACCATGGCCCTTTGTATAAGGCCATGGTTAGGCTGCATCTTGAGTACTCTATACAGGTCTTCAGACCTCACTTTAGGATGTATGTAGAACTTCTGGGACAGGTGCAGAGAAGGGCATTCAAATTGGTGAAGGAAACAAAAGTGCGCTCTTACCAAGAAAGGCTTCAGTTCTGCAAATTGCAGCGTCTCAAGACCAGGCACCTGTGGGGAGATCTAATTGAGGTGTTTAAAAGCCTTGAATGGATTGAGTAAGCTGAATGTTAATGGTATTCTTCCACTTGCAGAGACATGGAAGGGGGCATAAATTCAAGTTGAAGGATAGTTGCAGGATAGATGTGTGGAAGTTTGCCTTCAGCCAGCAGGTGGTTGATTGTTGGAACAGGTTTCTATATGTTGTGGAAGTGAATAGGTTGAATAAACTCATGGGAGAACTAGACAAATTGTTGGAGGGTACAGATAGGTGAACTGTTTTTTTTTTTTTTTGGCCAATGCTATATAAGCTTGCTTTCTTGCATCTTTTGCTATTACTACTACTACTATGTATATACCAAAAATAATTTGGCACCTGTTGTAATCATTTGACACTCCACCCCTTTTGTTCCATATCTTTAAATTGCTTTAATTATTTTATGAGGCAAAAAAGCAATCAAAAATAAGAAAGTGGGGATCAGAAATCGACTGCACCAGTTAATAAGAATGTGTTCAGAGCTCCCAGCCACCAAGTGTGAAGCATGTCGAGAAACAAATGTAATAAGTTTTTAAGTTTTTTATTTACTGAATAAATAAAAAACTTGGTATTTTACTTAGTCAGTTACATCGACATATGCGGTAAAAGGGTATCAAAGTAAAAATAATACTGTATGTTGCCAAAATTAATTGACATCCTTTGGAACACAGCCTGACACCAACTTTCGAAAACTCTGCTCCAGTCTTACTTTGGTCTTCCCATTTGAGCAGTGGTGTAATCCTAAAGAAAGTAGTACCATTGCACCTGATACTACGGTAAAAATTTAATTAAATTTACAAGAACATAGGTTGGAAAAGGCCCGGATTCAAATCCCATCGATGACACGAAGAACTTTAATGGGCTTTTTTTCACTCCGTGGCTGAGTTAGTCAGTGTCAGGTGTAGATAGCAAGGTTTTTTTCTCCCACAGAAACGGGTTTTTTTTTGTCCAGCAAAACAAGCAAATCGACCAGAGAATACACGTAATTTACAAACACAAATATGGGTATATGTAAGAAATTACCGGGTGACAAGAACAGTATACTAATTAAGAAAACAAAAATGGAATATGCATAAACAATTGGCACTGAACAACTGTCACACATAGCATCACTTTGTACATAGATGCATATATGAATGGCCATTTTATGGAATGCTCATGAAATAGAGCACTCCTTCAGTACTGTACTTCAGTGAATCACATGTTCATACTATGCAATATACACTGTGCTGCCACTTTATTAGATACACCTACCTAGTAGCGTGTTGAGAATCCTTTAGCCTTCAAAACAGCCTGAATTCGTCTAGGCAGGGATTGAACAAGATGCTGAAAACATTGCGCAGGAATTGAGTACCGTGCAGACATGAGTGTGTCACGCAGTTCCTTGAGATTCGATGGAGGTGTAGTCCTGCAGCGAACAGCCCTCTCCAGCTCATCCCGAAGATGTTCAATAGGATTGAGAATCAGAGATTGAGCGGGCCACTGTAGTAAAGTAAAGTCATTGTCATGTTCCTGAAACCATTCCATAGTGATTCAGGCTTTGTGCACTGGCGCATTATCCTGCTTGAAGTATCCATCTGTCAACATGAATGGATGCACTTGGTCAGCAATGATGTTTAGGTACGATGTGGCATTCAGACATGAATCTATGGTATCAGACATGGTATCAATGGACCCAACATGTGCCAAGAAAACATTCCCAACACCATAACACTGCCCCACCACCTTGCACAGTAGCCAACAGACATGATGGGTCCATGGCTTCATGTTGTTTTCGCCAAATTCTGAACCATCAACATGTTACCAGAGGAACTTCGACTCGTCAGACCAAGCAACTGTTTTCCAATCCTCGATAGTCCAGTGCTGGTGTTGCTGTGCCCACAGGAGGTGTGCTCTCTTGTTCTTCATTGATAACAAAAGTATGCGATGTAGCCGTCGGCTGTTGTAGCCCATTCGCGACAAAGTGCGATTAGTGGTCCGTTGTGATATTTTAGTTCTGCGCACCAAGGTTGTATTTTGACATGATGTGCGACAATGTGGCCAATCTGTTTGCTTGCACAATTCTAGCCATCCTCTGATCTCTCTCATCAACAACCGATTTTCTTTCACAGGAGTGCCGTTGAGAGAATGGTTTCTGTTCGTTGCACCATTCTCGATACACCCTTGAAATGGTGGTGCACGAAAAGTTCAGGAGAACTCATTTCAGAGATGTTTTGTCCAGCACGTCTTGGACCTGCTACCACGCCACGTTCGAAGTCCGTTAGATGTCTCCTTTCCCCATTCTTGCTACGTTTGTATGCTAAACTGATACTAGAACGGTTCTGCTGCATTTATATCTACAACTGTAGACACGTGACTTGCAACGTTGTGGGACAACCCATTTGTGTGCACAGCAGGGGTGTACCTAATAAAGTGGCAGCACAGTATATATCAGGTTGGCAGATGCGTAGGGATGCTGTATGTGTGGAAGGATCGAAGGATCTAAATTGAGGGGCCCATCAAACTCTCAGCTGCCCACATCAATGCCAGAGCTTGCACTTGGTCATCACGCAACACAGCGGCAACCCCCAAGGCAGAATGCGCTGGTCCCACAGGAACTAGTAGTTGTTGGTGACTCTACTGTCAGGGAAACGGGGAACATGCTTTGTAAAAAGGATAGGTGGAACAGGACCGTGGTATGTCTGCCAGGGGTTCATGACGTTGTAGAGCGGATATAATCTTTTAGGGCACAAAAGGTGATATAGTTGTACACGTTGGCACTAATGATATTAAGATAGGAGACCGGCTGAATTACTTAACAAGTACAGGTCACTGTTGAAAAAAAGCCGTGAATTAGGGTTGAATTTGAAAGTGTCTGCAATTCTGTCCAGACACGATAGGAGGGAGAATATGATGAGAGCCTTGTCGATCAATTCGGTCCTGGAAAGATTGTGCAAAGCTCAAGGGGTAGAATTTTTCAGTGACTTGTTAACAGGAGAGACTGCTTCTACAGGGATGGGATACACTTAAATAGAAAGGGTGCAAGAATATTTGCTGATGCTATCGAGGCAGTGTTAGGTGGGTCAGAAACTGGCAGAGGTGAAAGTGATTCTTACACTGCTTCTATTGGAATGAGGAGCCTGGAAAACAAGATGCAGAATATTTCAGAGATTGCTGGGAGTCATTGTCGTACAAGTAAACACATGGGTTGTGTTAGGGTAGCTAAGAAAAAGAATAGGTGCATGTATACTTGCGTGTACACCAATGCTAGGAGTTTGGTAAATAAATTTGATGAATTTGAGGTATTGCTCAAAACATCAAAGGCAGATATTGTTGGGATATCAGAGACGTGGTGTCACACAGATATAAGGAATGCAGAACTGGAATTTGGTGAGTACAATGTGTACAGAAAGGACAGACAGGATAGGAAGGGAGGAGGGGTTATGCTATGAGTTAAGAAACATTAAATCAAGGAAGTGAAGCCAGTTGACATCGCTGGACAGTGCAGTGTCCAGTCAGTTTGGTGTGACATAAGCATTGGGAGATCAAAATTGAGAGTAGGAGTGTGCTATAGGCCTAATGACTCTGATGAGTATAATAAGAAACTGTACAGGGATATAGAGTGGGCCAGTAAATCAGTCTTGTAATGGGGTATTTTAATTTCCCAGATATTGACTGGAATTTGTGGGGTGGTCACTCACACACTAGCAAGAAATTTGTGGATTTATTGGATGATTGTTTTCTACATCAGCATGTTCGGGAGGCAACTAGAGGGAGTAATACTCTTGATTTGATTATCAGTAGTGATTCTTCATGCATTAAGAATCTGCAGGTAAATGAACCACTAGGTGGCAGTGATCACAGTGTACTGAAGTGGGATTTACTCAAAGAGGTAACTACCATCAGGGGTAAAGGGGAGGGTTTTTGCTTTCGCAAAGGTGACTACGATGGTCTGAGACAGTATTTAAATTCTATACAGTGGGACCAACTGATGATGTTACCAACAGCAAATTCAAAATGGGAAGCATTCAAAGAACTTATCTTGGAAGCTACTAGGCTTTACATAACAACTAAGAAATGTTGTTCAAGGTTTAGGCCTAAATGGATGTCAGATGAACTAATGAGACATATGGCAGAGAAGAAATGCATGGGATTGTGAAAATGTCTTCATTTTTACCTAGTTTGGTTCACCTTTAGAGTGAGAGCAGACGCCCCATATTTGTGTCACTGGCTGTATGTGTAAAAGATCGGGAGAAGGCTGTGTTTTACGTTTTCACTCGTACAATTGACACCGCACGAGAAAGAGTCGTGAAACATTACACCACCGTTACGTGTCCGCTAGACAGTTTAGAGATACAACGCGATACAAATATGAAGTTCCCCTATGCCCCTCATGAATTCCATTTTGATTGTGTCAGATTTCCGGCACAGTAGTCTCTGGGAATTGCTTTTCCCCACGAATTAGCCTTTTGACCAATACGAGGATTCAAAATTAGAAAAGGGGGGACTTATATATATATATATGCTGTTTCTTGTATTCTGTCATCTTGTGAACTCTCCTGACCGTTTGGTCGTCCCGGAGTATAAACAGAAAATTTAATTTTAATTTAATATTGAGGAAGACAAAGAAAAGGGTGTGGTTGGCTGCATATTTTGATGTCTTAGAGCGGTTGTGGAAAAGCGGTAGCGAAGTTTTAGGGAGAGAAAGGCATATTGTATGAAAGAAGAAGAGGAATATCCGATGGATCGTTGTGAGGAATCTAAAATCTCTGATAAGAGGCAGAAGGTTTTCGGTAAGTTGTCCCTCGCTGCTTGATCGCATACCATACCAACATCAAGTCCTACACTTTACTTAAATATTAAGTCCCTAACAGACATTTCTCCTCCTGGGTATACACTATGACGAATGTTGAGTTTAATAGCACTTGAACCTTAAAATGTATTATTAATGCGACCCATTATTAAATGTAATATTGTTAATCATTGTTGAACTCACATGCTAATTAGACACTAGCACCCCAAAATTTGAACAGCAAGATGTTTGTCAGTTCCTGAGAGTACGAGCAGTAGCTGTTTACAAATGTCACGCGAAGAACGCAGACCAACTGATATACATGTACCATTTATATTTTAAACCTTAGTACATTGTGTAACCTCCAGTATATAGTGACGAAGGTATAGAGTTATACTCTTTTAACATGAAGATGCAATAAGTCATTCCTTATATTCATTTAGTGTAATATGTGTTTATGTTTAATAAATCATGTTTTGTTGGTTTACTCCTGCTTCTTGACCATTCTCTAGTTACACATAAGTCACTGAATAAGTTATTGTAAAAGAACCACCATTTGCGGCCGCTCTGGGGTCTAATCATCTGAAAAGGGACCAGAGTGGAAATCACAGTGCCTTCTTGTTTTCGCGGATCTATCCTCCATGTTTCAGGATAAGATTTGAGGACACGAGACTGTACTCCTCACAATGTTAAACCACTAGTCGATTATGAGAAACCCTGCTCTCGTGGACACCTATATTAGTGTCTAAGCTTGCACGTAAACCGTATCGTTTCATTGAGCGTTGCCCAGCAAGCACACACACAATAACGGGAAAGCCTGTGGAACAGGATACATATAAATTAATGGGTGACATGGAAGCCTATGATAGGTAGGTAACCAAGTCACAAAGGAGACTAGGCAGGCAAAGGCAGATTACGAGAAATCCTTGGCAAAGGATGCAAAGAAAAACAGAAAAGAGTTTTTTACCTATGTAAACTCTAGAAGAAAAGGGATGAATCAGATTGGTCCACTGGATATTGATGGTTCAATAGGTGAGGATCCTGCTCAGGTGGCTAACAAACTAAACGAGTATTTTGCATCTACCTTCACACATGAGGGGATTCAGGAAGGGGAATGCCAGAGGTGAAGTAAACTCTGGCAGTGAGCTAGATGATTTTGTAATAACTGAGAGGAAAGTGGAGGAGAAATTGTTGAGGATAAACATAAAAAAGCACCTGGGGTGGATGGGATCTATTCAGTTATATTAAAGGAGGCAGCAAAGGAAGTAAGCAAACCCTTAGCCATAATTATGAGAGCTCCTTTGGACTCAGGGAAGGTACCCATAGACTGGAGATGTGCAAATCTGACCCCAATTCACAAAGGAGGATTAAATACTGACACAAGTAATTATAGACCTGTGAGTTTAACTTCTGTTCCTGGAAAATTAATGGAGGCACTGGTTAAAGAAGCACTGCACGATCATCTAGACAAGACTTCAGTTACAGCTCGGACACAGCATGGTTTGTTAGGGGAAAGTCTTGCCTGACCAATTTGATTGGATACTATGATGCAGTCACAAAAGTGCAGGATGGTTGTTGCAATGTAACAGTGTCAGGAATGTTTCTGAGATGCACACGTGAAGGAAATCGTTCACGTACTGTTTCTACTTGATTCAGTGGCATCCAAAAGTTTCCCTTCATACCAGCAGGGCAACTTTTGGATGTCACAGGTTATCAGAAATTTTCTGATCAAGTGTCTCTTCATAGCTGCAGTGTATCCATCTGGAATGGGCTTTAGCCACCTTCCCTAACATCCCTTGATTATTCAGTATTGCCTGTTAGTACTAATAATTCTTCGACAGATTAACAAAAATATGAAAGATTTTCTTTTAATAAATGAAAAGAAATTTTTATCCCCTTTAGCTGGGCACCTGGAACAAAGTCCCCAAGTACCATTGTCATCATCAATGAGCAAATAGGCATCTAGCTCTAGGAGCTAACATCCCAGTTATGACTTGACTACAGTATGGGAGATGGTAATCTCATAAAGTAAAATACAAGTTCTGTGGCAGCATAGGGCTGCATTTAACCTTAATTTGCTAGCAAGTCACCTGAAGGTTTGCCATTTTTTTAAATCTGTAAATAAAATAAAATCCCATGCACATTTCCCCACCAATATTCTCTAAAAGGTTATACTGTATTTTCTGTTTTTATTTCAGTATAGCATTAGTAAAGGCATATGATGCAAGAAAGCAAGCTTATACAGCATCGGCCAAAAAAAAAAAAAAAAAAAACTTCCCATTTCACCCATCCATTTGCTCCAAAATTTGTTTAGTTCTCTCTTGAATTTATTTAAGCTATCAACTTCCACAACAACAGATGGAAGTATATTCCAGCAATCAATCACCCGCTGGCTAAAGGCAAATTTCCACACATCTATTACACAACTGTCTTTTCTCAATTTGAATTTATGCCCCCTCAGGTTCATAATCTGAGCAAGAGGAAGAATCCCATCAGCATTGAGCCTGCTCAAACCATTCAAGGCCTTGGCACCTCAATCAGATCACCTCGCAGGTGCCTAGTCTCCAGACGCTGCAATTTGCAGAACTTAAGCATTTCTTGATAAGAGTGCCCCTTTGTTACCCTAACCAATCTTGTTACTCTTCTCTGTACTCATTCTAGCAACTACATTCTTATTTCCATATACTATGAATTATTCGCTGTATGATTCTTTTTTCCCCTCAAGAGTGGTACTTGTATATATGTCCGTTCCAATATTCCTGCCAGATAATTTGGAATCTCCTCTCTTCGATCTTCTCTGGCTTAAAATCTCTCTACCTCATTGTGTCAAATTCATCTGTTCTCTCTACCGTTCTCCTAACTCCACTAATCACTTGGAGCTCTTTGACTTCCTCTCTTTGCAACTTGACTTTCTCCAGTCCAACGTTTCTAACAGTGAGCTAATTTTTCTTGGTGATTTTAATGTTCACAACTCCAGCTGTCTTCCATTTTCTGGTCACGCAGACCCAGCTGGTCGAGATGCTGAGGCTTTTGCAATTACTAATGACCTTGCACAGATTGTTCATTTACCTACCAGTATACCGGACATTCCTAACTATACAGCCAACATGCTTGATATTTTTCTCACAAACAACCCTTCTAAGTACACGGTCGAAGTGAGTGGTCCTTTAGGCATCTCAGATCACAACTTGGTGATTGTCTCTTCTCCAATAGAGCCTTTATCTCATGACTATTCCCAACCTCGTATTGTTTGACATTACAATGATGCAAAATGACCAGCGAGATTTCTTTTCTTCTTTTCCTTGGTCGGATTACTGTTTCAAACCTTCTGATGTCAATATTTGTTCAGATCGTGTCAGTGAAATTATTTTTGTAGGAATGGAATCCTTTATTGCAAACCCAACTTTAAAATCTCGTCCTTTATCTAAACCTTGGTTTTTCAATAGATGTGCTAAGGCTGTTCAAGAGAAGAACGTTAATTGGCTTGTTTCCAATTCTTCAGTTTCATTTTCTGCCTAAACCCAAAGCTTGCAACAATTGTAAAGCAGTTATTAATCAGTCCAAACTAGATTTTGAACAGGCTGGAAAACTTGCTTCTTGCCCTAATGGTAGCCGAGCATTCTGGTCTCTTGCCAAAGCTATTGGCCGCAACTTTTGCCCATCTCTGCTCCCACCTCTGTCCAAACCATATCGTTCTGTTGTCACTTCAGCCAAGGATAAAGCTGACCTGCTAGCGTCCGATTTTTCTTCAAAGTCATGTATTAATGATCTTGGTAAAACACCTTCCACCATTCCCAACACACTCCATTCAATGCCTCCTGTAGTCATCTGCCAAAAGGATTTTGAGAAACTTGATGCTCAGAAAGCTTCAGGTCCTGATGGTTTTTCTCCACTTGTTCTCAAAACCTGTGCTCCTGAACTTACTCCTATTCTTTGCCGTCTTTTTCACTTTCTTATTCCAAAGATGTTTTTCCTTCTGCTTGGAAATTTGCTCATATCCAGCCAGTTTCTAAAAAGGGTGACAAATCCCTCCCATCCAATTATCGTCCCATTGCAATTACTTCTACTCTTTCTAAAGTAATGGAGAAATCAATTAACCGCCAACTCTTAAACTACCTAGAAACTTTCCGTCTGATCAACGTTCGCCAATATAAATTTCTTCAGTGTCGATCCACTGGTGATATTCTGGCTTATGTTACCCATTTATTGACAAATTCGATGGAAAAGTTCGGTGAAACACAAGCAGTTCCTCTCGATATCTCAAAGGCTTTCGATTGTGTTTGGCATAAAGGTCTTCTAAACACGCTTCCATCTTATTGTTTGCCATCTGCTTTTTGTAATTAGTTATCCAGTTTTCTCTCTGATCGCTCACTGAGGGTGATGGTAGATGGCTCCTTGTCTTCTAACTTCTCCACTAATGCCGGTGTCCCCCAAGGTTCAGTTCTTTCCCCCACTCTTTTCCTCTTGTATATTAATGACCTTCTTCCATTGACTGGAAATCATATCCATAGTTTTACCGATGATAGCACATCGCATTCCACTTTCCATTTTGAGAAACCTTGTCCTGCTCGATCAGCTTCAACTTCTCGAAAATCTGCTACCAATTCCTTAAATGCCGATTTTCAGGTAATTTTCCAGTGGGGCAAAGACAACTTTAGTTGATTTCAACCGTTCTAAAACTGAGTCTTGTCTTATATCTCGCAAAAAGGATTCTTCGTCTGCTATGTTTATCTTTAATGACACTCCGATTTCTAGGCAAAATGATATATCTCTTTTGGGGATTACCCTGACTTCTAATCTCTCTTGGCACAAGCACATTACCAATATTGTTTCCTCTGCATCTAAAAAACTTGGTTTTCTCTTTCGCTCTCGGCGTTACTTTTCTTCCAAACAGCTGCTCACTCTGTACAAATCGCAAATCTGCCCTACCATGGAATATTGTTTTCACATCTGGGGCGGTGCACCCAAAACCTCTCTCAGGCTTCTTGATTCCATTCAGAAGAGGGCAGTTAGGTTAATTAATGATTCATCTCTAACAGAGTCTCTCCACTCGCTTTCTCATAGACGTACTGTTTCTGCTGCATGCCTCTTCTACAGATACTTCCATGGGCACTGTTCTTCTGAATTGGCTTCTATAATTCCCGCTCTCTCTTTCAAAACAGTCCGAACACGTGCCTCCACCAGCCAACATCCATTTACTGTCCAACTTCAAACTCACAGAACCAACTTTTCATCTGCCTCGTTTATTCATTCAACTTCTGTTTTCTGGAACAACCTTCCTTCATACGTATTTCCTGAAAATTACAGTCTACAGAAGTTCAAGTCCAATGTCAACAAATATCTTCTTTTGTCTTCTCACCCTCCAACCCAAGCACAGTAATAAGCACTATAGGTTCTGATACCTCTCGTGTTTGGGGTTTTCATAAAAAAACAACAACAAAACAAGTGCTAATGCTAAATGGATAAAACAAGATAGTAGCACTGTTTCGACATACTGAAAGCCAGCGTAGCAGCTGTTTTTGGTATGCGGTACCAACTGACAGCTATTGCCAGAAAAGTATTTTGTGGTAATGCTTTTGAACAATCAGAATACGAATAATAAAATTGTCACCATAGTTAAGTTTATGGCAAAAGTGTTACTGCTGAGGAACGTCTAATAACTACTTTTTTTCTTGTCTTTATCAAGCCCTTGATCTAACAAAGGATCTGAACGGTAATTCAACTTTGCTCCAGTTTATATAATAGTCTTTGATGGGAACTGCACCGGGAACTTTGCTGAAGTCAAAGTAAATTTTGATTTATGACTTCATCATAATAATTAACCAGATTAATCAGTCAAGTCTTCTCCTTCACGATCCAATGCTCTGATCCAAAGGATACCATTTCTATCCTTTGGTTTACAGGACCATCTATCTAGATGGTCCTGTAAACCTTAACCACAGACTGCATGAACTTGCTCACACTGAAGTCAAACTCACTGGTCTATATTTGCCCGAAAAATCACTTCAAACAGTTACGATCAATGATGATCAGTTGAAAAAAAGATGAGAGTTCAATAATTAGATGTATTGCTGGAAGAACGTCGGTACATTCTGAGGTATGGTTCAAGGATTAAACATTGCCAAGTTGACAGAGGTGACAAAGAGCTCAAGAATCACTCAACCAGGTTGTGAAAAAGGCCCATAAAAATTGCTCACATCATCGACTGAACTCGAACTCAGGTCTTTTCCGCCAGGTGTGGGGACGACGGTGATCCTACTAACTGTGCTACCCACGAGGGCTCTTAAAAAGGTTCGTAGTTCGAGTACTTAAAAAACCACTTATGCTAGTAAGACTAGATTCCAAGAAAATAAGAATGAGAAAATATTTTCCTCTTTTCTGCTCTATCTATAAACAGTCTTAGTGATATAGATTTTGAGTGACTTCCTATGGTAGAATTTCGAAAGGTAGAATTCCTCATGGCAGAAATCTACAGGGGAGGAGGGTGAGAGGAAGACCACCAAAATGGTGGATGGATGACGTAGAAAAGGACTTAAAGACGATGAGAATAAGAAGTTGGAGTAGTTTGACTTCTGCAAGAACTTGTTCGTGGAACATCATTAAGAAGGCTAAGACCAACCCTGGGTCATAACACCGGAAGAAGAAAAAGACATATGGCGGCGCAAGTGTTTCCAGTGCCATTGTGTCAACTGGCAAAAATACTCTCTTTATGTGCGCATGCAAAACAGTTACAATTGATTAGACAGTTCCAAATTGAATTATTACTATAATACTGCTATAATATCATAGTTTCAAAACAAGGAAAGGCTTTGGAACTACACTTGCTGGCAAAAAATTAGACATTTTTTGCAATTCATATAGTCTGATGAGTCTCGACTTACTTGCGCCAATAGTAAGGTGAAAATATGGAGTGAACCTCATGAAGGGGTGGATTCTTCCAAGACAACAATGCAACTATCCACCATGAAAATATTGTATCTGAATGGTTCGAGGAACATTCGCAAGAATTCCATCATCTACTCTGGCTGCCTAATTCCCTAGATCTGAATCCATTTAAGAATGTTTGGTATATGTTGGAAAGTGAAATTTTCCACTGACCATAATACAGCAGCTGGCAAATATCTTGATAGAAGAATGGTGAAACCTAGTGGACCCATGTCACGACGTGCATGGCTGTAATTCGGGAGAAACGTGTCTCTACTAAATACTGAATAAAGATTTCTAATTTTTAGGGCATTGCATACCATCAATTTGCGATCTCAGAAATGAGAAGGGAGCAGAGACTGACCTCACCAAGCTATTCATGCGGTGTCCTTAGAAAGCTGTAGGATAGCTGAAGTGCTATTGGTCTATGTGGTCTGTTGCCAATTCATCCAAGCTCAATCCATGGCAAGTTTTTAGGTGTGCTAAGCGCCAAAACAACTAAGGGTACGAGACGTCAGGATGTCTGTAAACTGCGTGTATTGTCGATTGGTCAGTTTTTTGTCCTCAGTTGCCTTTCAGAGTTTTTTTTCAGACGTGGAAACAGGAAGAAATGACACAGGGCTAAGTCCGTTGAATAAGGGGGATGTGGCAGAATCTCGGCACCTATGGCAGTGATTACTGCCTGCACAATATTAGCCATATGGCACCAAGCATTGTCCTGATAGAGAACCACTTCACACCGGAAAGTTTGGTCACACCGGAATATGGCTGTCCTACCAAGACACTCATTACCATACTCTTTATTCATCTCTTGAACTGTTTCCGATGCATTTAAGCCCCGTCTGATACAATAACGAATCAAGTATCGTGTTCAATCTGTATGTTCGACACGATACTTGCTTCAAAACGATCGTCAGTGGCATGCGATCAGGAAGAGTGCCTCCAGCGACAGTTATGGAAAGTTCGCGCAGTAAACATAAAATCTTGCACCAATCCGCAAATTAAATAATCGCCCCTGAGCCCAGCTGACTTAGCCACTTTGTGAATAAGACTCATAAAAATTCCTCGCGTCATTGAGGGATTCGAATTCGTGTCTTTTTCACCTAATGTGAGGAAGACGATGATCATACCAACTGTGCTAACCACATCACAAGAAATACACCAGAACATGAGACCTCTTCTCACGAGTATGGGTTCTTCAGGCATCCTCTTCACCAAAACATGTCAACCAGAATGTATTCCATGGTATACTGCTTTGCGTTTCAAATTCTTGTGGGCGGCAGCATTTCTATGAAAATTTATGTAATGCTGTCTACGTGGAACTGTACTTATACGTTCCAGTGGTCGGCCCCAATTCGAAGCTCAGAGTCTGTGCTATCACAAGAGTGTTCCATGAATTTTGGTAGGATAGTCTAAACAGAAACTTGTATTTTCTCCTGTTTTCGAGTTCATCTCGCTTTCTTGATAATGTTAGAGATTCTGGAAAAATTGATTAAAGAAAAATATTTGTATGGGACTAGTTAAGCATGTTAACATATACATTGCCCTGCCATCAATATCCTCAAACCCTTCCATCGATAGTTGGTCACGGCCTACCCAACGTGTCACACAACTATAAATATGCTAACAGGCCTTCCAGAAGACAGGAAGAAGATTGATGCTGAAATCCTCAAGAAACGACCCGAAAAAACACAGAAGTTGATGGAACATAACAGGAGAACCCTGCAATGAATCGTCCACTCGGAATTCAGGTCGATGTTGTTGCAGCACTCACACAGGCTTTTAGTAAGATGAATGGGAACATCAGCAACAGTGCACAGGTTGCTGCCTGATATGTGTTACTACTGTCGTGTCCACAAGCCACTAATCACCTCGACTAATGTCGAACACCGTCCAGCTTGGTGTAAAGCTCGCCCTTCTTGGACCATAGCCTAATGGAATGCTGTGACCAGTCATGGTATATGATACTAGTGAGTTGTGAGTGGATGTAACCGGTATTCGGAGAAAGCTATCTGCCGGATTGTATCGTCCCAATAATGAAGTTTAGTGAATGCACTGTGATAATCTGGTGTTGTTTATAATGGTTTGGCTTTGGACCATAGGGATATAGTTCAGTGTCAATTGGCACCGGGAGTCTCCCCAACCATGTAGTAACTATGTGATGCATACAGTTCACTGTAAAGGCCAGAATGTATGTACAAGGATTAGGTTGGGTTGGGTTATGTGTGTTGTTTGGCCCCCTAAGTGGAATCCCATGTTGCCCATCACTCGCCACTCTGGCAGGGCCCTCCATGGAGTTGCCTAAGATGTAGCGACTGTAGAGAAAGCAGCCACTCGAGTTCATTAGAGCAAAGTTGTTCCACCAGGCGAAAGAAAGGGGTGGGAACAATCCCCGGAAAGAGAAGAAAGTCATACAGCACTTTTTGCGATAACCTGGCTAGGGAGCCAGGTTATCGCAAAAAGTGTAGTAGTGATCAAAGACTACTAGAATCCTACTCTGTCCAAAGACAGGGTTGGCAAACATGTTGAAGGTTAGATCGGCAGAGTAGAGCCTGTGGAGCATATAGTAGGGAAAACTACACTGGTGTGCAAAACTTAAGGACCAACACCATTTCTAAAGGTTACAATCGCAAAATCTTTACTTAAGGTACTCTTTACTGATGAGAGTAGATTCAGTCTCAGCAGCGATTCTGGACGTCATCTAATCTGGCGAGAGGTTGGCACACGGTATCACCCTGAAAACATCACTGAAAGGGATCGATATGGCCGTCGAGGTGTTCTCGTCTGGGAAGGCGTTTTCTTGGATGGACGTACACAATTCCAGGTACTGGAAGGCGGTTCTACTGAAGACCACCTCTTTCCTTTGTTCCATCTTTGGCAGTGATGCATCTGTATCATGGCAGCAAGTGCTATTTTACCATTTTTGAATAAAGTCCTTCATCATTTCTGTACCTCAAGAGGTTCCTTTGGTATGCTTTTCCCATATCCAGGCCACTACTATGAGAAGCTACAGGTGAAAACCTGACTGGTCCTTAAATTTGGCACACCAGTGTAGCTAGCTAAAGTTTAGGTATCATTATGGTTCCCAGTATGAAAAGGCTGGAGGGTCTTGGGCAAATTTGGTGGATGCCTGATAGTACTGTTCTGAAATGAGCAAGCGTTCATGTTCCTGTGGTGTCTTGGATCCTAGTGTAAATGCTTCTGTGAAGGTCCTCATAGAGTGGGCAGATGTACAGTAGATGGTTCCAGTCCTCGATCTGTCCACAAGATCAGGGATTGTCTATTATTCTCATGGAAGTCAATTTGTAATTGATGGACTCATGCCCAGTTATTAGACGCATTACGTAAAGACGTGGGGAGAACCAGGGTGGAGCATTGGGGAAAATAAGTGAAACGTCGGTAGGAAAATTTTTGGTAATTAGACCCTTGTCAGTGCTGTCCATCTGGCCTGCCAGGTCTATAGAAGCTTGGTTGCATTAGCTTCTTCTCAGTCTTGCTGTCACGGTTGTTGACGGTATACCCAAGGATGGAAGTTGGTAAACCCCTGGACAGGCAGTAATAGAGTCTTCAACAGATGACCTCTATATTGAGCAGAAGGACTCCCGCAAGGACCTGTAGGGCCGCAAAACTGACCGTGCAGCAAGCCCTGGTGATAGAAGGATACATCGCTGGATAGTTCCCAGCTTTCGTTGGTTGCGGTTCCATGTAGCTCGATGAAACCAGACTCGTATGTAATAATCGGTAGAAGCCTGGGACCATTGGTTGTTTTGGAAAAACCATGAATACTAACGTCCATATAGAGGTCCTGGATAATAATACGTTACTTACGTTGTGTAAGCACTCCGGGGAAGGCAGAAAAAACCTTTGTGACAGAGTGCTTAAGTTCTGATGGATTGGTTTAAGGACATGAGCTTCCAAACTTGTAGTGGAATGAAATGGATTGTTCAGTTCTTGTGAGGAGAGACCATCCAAAAAACAGGGCTGAAATTAGTCTTCGCTTTGAAGCCTGAATGACGGATAATATCGGAGGACATTTACAAAACACCGGGTGGATAGTTTTGCAGGGAGACTAAAGATTATCATAAAGGTTACATGAAGGTTATTCATTTGCAGGTGTCCTAATATTAAAGGCAGGGCAGTATATGAGTAAGGTGCCTATAGTTTCACCTGTCCATCTGTCCGTCCGCTTATAATAATTCGACCCCTAGTGGATGAATTTTCAAAATATTTTATATTTGGTTAGCTCTCTCTGTCTTTTTTCTTTTATGGCAGCACATAGCTTTATGAGGATCCAGCAACTGATGTAACAGAAGAGAGAGTTGCAAAAAGTGAGGCATTACTCCTAGAGAATCGTCGTATTAGCTTCAAAGAACTATCTGTACAGCTCCAAATTAGTGTACGGTCTGTGAAGGAGATCGTCCATCAACAGTTGCATATGAGTAAAGTGTCTGCTGAATTCCCAGACTTCTTGCCCCTCACAAGAAGAAGGAAAGGTCCCTCGCAATACAGCCCTTCTGAAGATAATCTGTTAATATTGCACCATGCTGATCCCAAAAAAAACTGACAGCATCATCTTGCTAGCATTTGGTTGCACTTTTTCATTTTTTAGGAGGGGGTGATGATGATGTTGCACGTGCTTTGACATTTGTTTAGTTTCAGGATCACAGTGATGGATCCAAGTTTCATCAGTGGCGACTAGCCATGAAAAAGCTCGTCATGCTTTTACTGGCACATTGGCACCCTTCCTTCTTCTAGTCAGAAGTCGGGGAACGCATCTAGCAGACAGTTGCTGGGTATCCTGGGGTTGCTTCATCATGCACTGAGGTTCTTCCACATTTGAATTGTTTGTAGCAATATGCAACAACCCTGTAACCTAGCCAGTCTTCTCAATAAACAGTGACCATTTCTTCGTGGATTGTTTTGGGTGTTTCCCTTGAAGAAAGACCAACCGAATCACTGATCTGGATTCCACTTTATCCATTGTGACACTTCACTTCATCCAGTACTGCAAAGAATAAAAAAGAATTGTCAGATCGAAACGAAAATTTTTATGGTTGCTATAAAGATTGCAAGGTATCAAACAAAAAAAAAATTCATCTTTCTACAACAATTACTTATGGATGAATTCAAATCTTTTTTGAAATGAATATTTGATGGTAATTATAATTACCAGACATGTGTGAAATTTCAGAGACTTCAGCATCCCCTGGACATTCCTAAGACACCATTTTGATTAAACGATTTGCATCAGCTGTGTAAGATCCACTTACACTTCCGCCAACGCGCGTGCAATCTAACACACACCGCCCTCCACCGAGGATTTTCATCACTGTCGAAGAAACAACGTAGTTACAAGACGGGACGGACCGCGAAGGGCTTCTGTCACTGCGCGTGATAGATGGAAGGGGCACAAGATCTCTGACCTCGTGTACATAGCTCAGGGAGACAGGAGTGTATAGTAACGACAAGAGGTGGATCGTCGGGCAAGATACACTTGTCCAAGTGCTCCACTGTGACGCTCTTGTCGTGTGTGACTGATGGCTGCGAATTAGGCAGTCGCAGACGCCCCAATGTCCCTAAAATAGCTCCCTCTACCGTTGTCTTTCTGTTACTCATCACGGCTTAGATTCTTTCTTGCCACGTGCACGTTTGGATTGTCGATTAACCCCCCTCTACATTAACCACTGTTAGAGTAATTGACCTAGAAGAAATTTGTGTCGAGAGAAAGAACGATAAAATTGTCTTTCTCTCTATCATTCTCATCCTGTGAATTACAATATACACTGTCCTGCCACTTTATTAAGTACACCCCTGCTATACACACAAATGGTTTGTCACACAACGTTGCAAGTCACATGACCACAGTTGTGGATATAAATGCAGCAGAACAACTTTTCTAGTATCAGTTAAGCGTACAAACCGAATGGGGAAAAGGAGTGATCTAACGGACTTCGAACGTGGCATGATAGTAGGTGCAAGACGTTGTGGACAAAGCATCCCTGAAACGGCAGTCCTCCTGAACTTTTCACGCACCACAGTTTCAAGGGTGTGTCGAGAATGGTGCAACGAATAGAAAACATCCTCTCAACAGCACTCCTGTGGAAGAAAATTGTTTGTTGATGAGAGAGGTCAGAGGAGAATGGCTAGAATTGTGCAAGCAAACAGACGGTCCGCAATGTCTCACATCATGTCAACCTTGGTGCGCAGAACAAAATATCGCAACGGACCACTAGTCGCACTTTTTCGCGAAGGGGCTACAACAGCCGACGGCCACATCGCGTACCTTTGTTATCAATGAAGAAGAAGGGAGCACGCCTCCTGTGGGCACAGAAACACCAGCACTGGATTACAGAAGATTGTAAAACAGTTGCTTGGTCTGACGAGTCGAAATTCCTGGTGAATCATGTTGATGGAAGGTTCAGAATTTGGTGAAAACAACATGAATCCATGGACCCGTCATGTCTGTCGACTACTGTGCAAGGTGGTGGGGGCAGTGTTATTGTGTGGGGAATGTTTTCTTGGCATACGTTGGGTCCATTGATACCCATAGATTCACGTCTGAATGCCACATCGTACCTAAAAATCGTTGCTGACCAAGTGCATCCGTTCATGTTGGCAGTTTATCCTCAGTCAGATGGATACTTCCAGTAGGATAATGCACTGGTGCACAAAGCCCGAATTACTATGGAATGGTTCCAGGAACATGACAATGACTTTTCTTTACTGCAGAAGGTCGCGGGTTCGATTCCCGCCTCGGGCTTGGATCAAAGTACTGCAAAAACCTTGGGAGGTGCAATATGGCCACAGAAGCCGATGCGCCAACAACTACCAAATCAAAAAAAAAAAAAATCTTTACTGCAGTGGCCCGCTCAGCCCCTGGATCTCAATCTTATTGAGCATCTTTGGGATGAGCTGGAAAGGGCTGTTCACTGCAGACCTACACCTCCGTCGAATTTCAAGGAACTGCGTGATATACTCATGTCTGCATGGTACTCCATTCCTGCACAACGTTTGCACATCGTGTTCAATCCATGCCTAGACGAATTCAAGCTGTTTTGAAGGCTAAAGGAGGCCGAACCCTCTACTAGGTAAGTGTACCTAATAAAGTGGCAGCACAGTGTAATTGAACCTCATCCAAACCATGTGTGTAATGAAAGCGTAAGCCCAAGTTTAAGTTTTGTGACTCGAACACAGGAGGGGAGATAATCAAAAAGGGTAGGACAGTTGGTTGGATCGCAGTTCTCCCCCCACCACAGCAGGTGGAAAAGACCTGAGTTTGAGTCCCGTCGATGACGTGGGGAATTTTTATGGAACTTTTTTGACAACGTAGCCGAGTTAGTCGGTCTCAGGCGAAGGTAGCATTGTTTTTTCTCCTGGAAACTTTTCGTCCAACAAACAGAAAATCGACCTAAAATACATGCCATCTTGACAAAATAAACGGTGCAATATGGCCTTAGTTCCTGATGCTCCTAAAACCCAACAACAACAGCTATCTCCTTGGGAAGTAATGTTTTTTTCCAGAGGTCGAGCAGAAAGTGGAAGTACCAGTTAAAAGCAGGACATAAAAGGTGTCCACACACTCACACAGCAAGTTCTAAGTGCAGCTCGAACTATGGTGAGCAGGTTTTAAAATATGCCAGAATGCGCAGTGCGCATGAGAATCATAAACACCTGTCTTCCACGTAAATTCATCAATTTTAGAAACGTAAAGTGACTATATCAGATGAGTTACGTTGCCGCTCGTGAGTTACAAATTGTTGGGAATAGATGGTTAAAGTTATTCAGTAAAAGGAATCATTATATTTTGTTTTGATTGGTTACTTTAAAAAATATTTTTATCCATATAACACGTCTTATAAAACCTAATGTCATATATATAAGAGATTATATTTATACACTGTTCAACAAAATTAACAGAACAAACTGTTTTTCATGAATATTTGCTATAACAGGCATCCTGGCATGCAAATTGCGAGTGTCCAATAGAAATCGAACTACCACCTTACAGAACCACATATTATGCAAATTATTCTTGTCTATAAACACGGGTTGCGACCACATCACTTCATTCCGTTCTTTGACTTGCACTGGGATAGCCACATCTGCAGTATTCAGGATGGCAGATCATCGTCGTTTAGATGATTCTTTGAGATGGCTCTAACAGCAAGATGGAACCCTATGATGTCCTGTAATCAACTGCCTCTTGAAGTTTTTCCGCCACAGGTGAAAACATTTCCAACCAGACTGTGTTAAGCAGGCTCAATTGAAGTGGACTTTATTTCATCTGGTGATAACGAGGAATGCGGTACCATCCCTCCAACATCACAGAAAGGGACATTTATGGTAGAGACGGTGTTCCCGTGTGGGGTGGAAAAATGATCAAAGGCCCCCACACCTTTTCATATTTTAATAGGGGTACTGTAACTGCGCAGAGGTGCCGAGAACAGATCCACGAATCCTAGGTGTGACTTTTGGGGATGCGATGGGCGCAGATTTTCTTTCCTTGCACGACTAGCAAAATCTTGAAACTATAGCTGATAACCACGAACATAATGACCAGATGGTTGTTGTTCCTACACTAGAATGACAGATGTCCCATAGATTACCAAATGACCATCTCCCATAAGTGACCATAAGATGGCTGTTGGTCACAAATTGCATCACCTGATATCCCACAGATGATCACTTGGTTTTCATTCCTACACTAGGGTGACTAAGGTCACTAGAAGACAATATAATCATAATTTTCATGATGGCTATTGGTCCTACAGTAGACTGATGATATATCTCATAGACGACCAGATGTCACACAGGTGACCTGATGACCTGATGGTTGTTGGTCTTACACTAGGGTTATGAGATATCTCATAAATGACCAGATGTCCTAAAGATGACCAGATGGTTGTTGGTCCTACACTAGGGTGATGAGATATCACACAGATAATCAGTTTTCCATAGACGATCAGATATCCCATGGATGACCAGATGTCTTGTAGATGACCTAATTGTTGTTGCCTCTACATCAGGGTTGGTGTGAGACGCTATACCACCAGACAATTGTAACCAGGAAAGGATTTTTTAAGACGAGTAGCTAAGCAGTAATTGAAGAATTATTAAGCTTTAACCATCAGGTAGCAGTAAGAGAAATTCATATTATTTTGTTCACAATGGAGACTACAGTTCCTTTAGCCCCTACCTGGGACCGTCCCTGATTGTAATCTCAGTTGAAACACAACTAGTATTGTCCAATATGAAGTAAGGACCTCCAAACTAGATATTCTGAAATACTGCATACTGAATAATATTTGCAGTTACTGCTGCTATATTGTAATGTGGCGAAAGAATATTCTTGTTGATGTTCGGAATTCTGTTTGCGTGATACTCGTACTTTTTGAGAAATTTTGTTTGATGGGAATTTGATTTACAAGGATGCATTTTGTTCTAAATTTACTTATTTACAAGCAAGAAAGCTGTAGCTTCCGTTCTAATTTAACTTTTTTTTTTTTTTTTTTATTAGTACTTTTAATTTCGTTTTTGAAATATTGGAATTTGAAATATCTCGAGCCGTTCCCTATTTGAAAACCGCCTGCTGGCTCAGAAAAAAAAAAAAAACATTTTGAATTAATCTTTACGTTAAGGAAAACCGAAAATATTTATCTATCTATCTAAAAATTATTTTTCTCATTAAAATTCTAATATCGTGTTGTACCAAAGAATTCATTACACAAACAAACACGCACACGCACACAACAAAAAGAGGTAAGATGGTGCTGTAAGTTCTCTATCATAGAGTTAAAGCCTATATTTGTTTAATTTGAACTAATTTTACTGGCGTTATCTTTAGGAGAGAATCCTTCGCTGCGAAAGATCTATTTGTGAAATATTTTGTACCACTACAAGGGAATAACATGTTTATGCCTAAAAGGAAAGAAACCAGACAGTTGAGAAACCGTAGGGCAAGAAAGAAAGAAAGAAAGAACCGGAAACAAATCAACGACCAAGGTTAGTCCCACAAATGGTGTTTATCATGTCTTTGGAGTGATAATACTAAAGTATTTGTTCAAAATATTTAATCTCAAGGTTCTCTTACTGGATGGGTATTTTCCAACGTCAGCCATGTTTGTGACTTATTTTCTGAGGATTAATCGGAACGTGAAATTCCAGCAACATGAACTGGAATTTTCGAAACAAAAAAAAAAAGAGAAAGAAATAGAAGTTTTGCTGTTGTAATGCGCACTTTTATATAATAATCATCATCATCCATGAAAAAGACCGGAGTTCGAATCCATCGATGACGTGAGGAATTTTTATGGACCTTTTTTTCGCAAGGTGGCCGAGTTAGTCGGTCTCAGGCGAGGGTAGCATGATTTTTCCTCCTAGAAATTCGGAATTTTTTGTCTAGCAAACAGAAAATCGACCTCAGAACGCACGCAATTTACAGACAATATACACGGAGCAATATGGCGTTGGTCACTGATGCTCCTATACCTAACAACCACAACAACTTTGGCTTAGCACAAACAAACGATGTTCAGAACTTAAAATCGTATTCTGATAATACACGCATTTATCATTTGTATATTTTTTGCTTGTTTATACTCTGTGACAGCCACATAGGATCAGACGAATTTACAATATAGAACCAATACAAGAACATCGCCGTACTTGACGGTCACGTGAGCTTCAACCATGGTCAATTCAAATGCTGTTTGACTGTTTACTTCACTTTTCATCATATTTTTTTTATAAATAAGCAATTAATTAACTTATAATAATTTTTATTAACTAGCTACCAAATATGCTAATTAATTATTTCTCATTAGTTTCTTAATTAAGAAATAATTAATTTGCATTTTTGGTAGCTTGTTTAAAATCTTAGCCATTCATTTGTTTAATGTTTTCTAGGTTGGCCATACTGCAGAGAATTCTAAAAAGACTGGACAGATTCAGATTCAGATGGCTAGTATCATTGTGGGCTCCACGATTTGCCCCATTCTGTGCTGAGTCCTCTTCCAGCCAACAACAGAACATGTTCTGCTATTGGCCAGACAAAGAAGGCCAGGGTGCATCAGACACCAGGCCTAGTTCCCCTGACCCCCATCCATAGCCGCGTGGAGGTATGCCAGGTTCTACTATCGACTCTTTACTCGGGTCCCAGGGTAGCTGGGGGGGCCCCAAGTAGTAAATGAAAGGAGTTGGCGATAGTGGGAGTAGTATGGGATGTTTGGGTGGGGGGGGATAAGAGGATAGTAAGTTGGGAATGGGAGAAGGCATTCCCTAGAAAACTAAATGAGAGTAGTAACAGATTACAGATTATAGTGATGGACAGTGAATCGATCCCACCCCGGAAAGGGGTCAGAAAGTTCACCCAGTGGTGGGTCCCTGGAAGGATTGTTATCCTACCCTCTAAGGGTTAGAGTGGTTCTCTAGTAGGGAGCCTACTAGGCCAAGACCCACTCAGCGTGACTGAGTCAGATTATGTAATCTCACCCCAATATGGGGTTAGCTGTCATGGTCTGGAGTGTCCTCCTAGTTTGGTAGTCATTGTCCGTGGTTTCCTCTTGTTGGGAATTCTGCAAGGATATGGGTGGAACCCACAGGTTGGTAATGTCCGGTAGGATCCTAATTCAGGTGACCTATCAGACGTCGTCGCCGTTTCAATAGTTCTGCGAATTCATTGAATGCTGCAAAGTTTTCCTTTGTTTGTATAAGTAGAGGTGCCTGTTCTCGTGCATATGCCTCCGTGAGAATTTGAAGAGACATTCGCAGGTCTTGGTAGATCGGACAGGTGAAGGTAATGTGGTGGGCCGTCTCTGACATTCCACAGGTGCAGGCAGGGTTTTGTACCAGGCCCAATGCATGAAGTTTTGCCCCTCCCCGCCACTCCTCTTCTCTTCTCCTGGTGGGGAATGGGCAAGCCCCACTGACCTCCTGGGGCTGCCATGCACAAACTAACAATCTCCAGTGAAAAAACAAAGTCAATCCTTCTAAAAGGAAAGCTCCAAATCCGAAAGCCATCAGTGATGAAAATTAACAACACCCCGATCTGTCTCTACACAGAAATCAAGTATCTGGGTTTGTATCACCAACTTATCCTTCCACCCCCGACTTAAAATACCTGACAGCTAAAATCCAAAAATGATAAGGCGGATTAGTAGAGCGGATTGAGACCTAAAGAATAAAGCTCTGTCATTAATATATAAGCTAGTATATGTCTAATTGTTTGCTACGGAGCCTCTATCTGGCGTGAAAAGGCAATCCTGGAAAGAAACAAGTGCAAGCTTGAATCTATTCAAAGATTTATGTTAATATCGGTTATCAGGGTGTGCTGTACTGTCAGCACCCCTGCATTACAAGTCATTGCAGGATACCTACCTCTCTATCTGGAAGTTGTCAAGAGGGGTCTCTTTCGCCTGAAGCAAGGAATCCCAACGCAACAGCAGCTCTACATCCTTCTTAAAATGAGGCCTCCAGACCTGTATACAGTACTCAAGGTGTGGCCTGGCCATTGCCTTATACAAGGGAATAATCACCTCCTTATCCCTGCTAGAAAAATTCCTGTATATCATTGATAAGACACCATGAGTTACTCTTGCAGCCCGTCTGCACTGCTCAGAGAACTTCATATCTGCCTGCACAATTACCCCATATCTGCCTGCCCAATTTTGAGTTTACCAAAATGGAATTTAGATGTCGCTCGAAGCAGTGCAATTACCCCAGGGGCTCACATCTGGTGAGTATGGGCTTGGCATACCCAAGGTCTTGAGCAGGATATCATCATTCTTCTCTTTCTTTCTTGGCGATTCCCTTCTACTTGTCTCTCTCTCTCTCGCAAGGTAATTCAGAATTTTTTTTTTTTTTTGGCTGGTGCAGAATGAGCCTCAGGCTTTCTTACACCATATGGCTAATAATAATAATAATAATGTAAAATACAATGTTGCTCAAAAGTTAAGGAAAAAGCACAAAAACGTAAATAAATAAAATGCATCTGCATCATCTAATAACTAAAACACAAAATCTAAAAATTATTTAAAATCACAGAGTTATTTATAGACAACCAAAAACGTCCAACGCGACCAACAGAGCTCATAGACGACCAAAAAATGTCGAATCAATAAACTAAGATAAAACACGTTACGCTGAAAACAAAACCATCATTACCGGAGGTACCAACTCACATTGCCTCGCTGACAGAAGCTCAATGAATTTTCTAAGAGGATATATGTGATTCCCAAGCAAACTGCCTAGTGTAGTATCCCGTGCATCCTCAGTTGGATCGAGGTCTGGAGATCCGGTTGCCATTTAATGTAAAACTCTGTGTGGATACCTATTGCCACCCATATTAAAAGGCTGGATGAATCATTCCTGCAAAATTTCCAATATAAGGATCAAAAACCTCATCTCAATACCTTACCATACAGCATTAAGGGTTCCTCTCGCTATAAGATATTGAGACAAGAATTCGAATTTACACTGGATGTTGCTTCTTTTGTAAAGAGTACCATATTCCTGTGTAATGTTGACTGGACCCTGGACCAATTGTTCCTGGAGTCAGTCAACATTCTGTCGACGTCAATTCCACCAGCCTATTTTGTGAATAGAAATCAAGGGAACCTGGCTGCTAACTGCACAAAGATTTCTGTAATGAACCTTCAGATACAGGAGAAACGTTTCCATGCTCTGAAGTCTATAATGCCTCACAGTTAGGGCATGATCATGGTCACCTGAATGTTCTAACTTTTTTTATCCCAATTTATGCATGTTCTAACTTCTTTATCCCAATTTACGCATGTTCTAACTTGTTACACTTCTGCATGTTTTAACTTCTTTATCACCGCAAAGGATCGTCCAAAATGTGTCCTTGTGACCTTTTCACAAACTATACAGACACATTCGCTCTTATAACATTGGACCTATCTGGATAATTAATGAAAGCACAACCGTCCAGGAACGCACAGAAAGATCATTCCACGTGACCAGAGGGTAGGGGCAGTACCACAATCTTCACAACTTAGGCATACCTACAAAACATCAACCACGAGTTGAAAGAGTCAACGGGGTTGAAGTGTGTATGAATGCATTACGTAAGGAGCACAACAGCCTCGGTTTTAATGGGAGAGCGGCGGAGCATAAGCCAAACATCACCAACCGCAACCAGCGGTCCTGCTTTTCATAGTGCAAGGAACGAAGCCGTGATTGAGCAATAGAGAGCCCTCATGGGCAGCACAGTTAGTATAATCACTGTCCTTCCCACGCTCGGTGGAAAAGACCGTTGATTCATCCAATGTTCACATATACTTTATTAGATACACACCCGTTTTATGAAATATAGCTGGCTGGTTGTTGTAGGGTTTAGACACAAAACCCTAGTTTCCAGGAGGATAAAACATGCTGACACCAACTAACTCAGTCACGTTGTGAAAAAACCCCATAAAAGTGACTCGCGTCATTGATGGGATTTGAACTCGGCGATTCTACCAAATATGCTACCCACGAGGGTATGAAATATATATTCCTTCCTAACATGTTTGTAGACACGTAGGGATGCTGTATGTATGCAGCTCAGTGAAAGAATAGGTGAATGGGTTCTAGAATTACTAATAACCAGCTCCAGATAATGGAAGATTGGAAAAAACTTTTAGTAATCTGAAGATTCCTTGTTCCTTCTGTTTCACGCCATTGGAAAAACCAGGATGTGGCAAAAACAGGAAGTCCAAGTATCAATGCAGGCTGGTGGTGTTGGCATTGTAATGGTATTTTCATGGAATGCAGTGGGCCCCCTGATACCTGTGGGATGTTTCTACCGACAACCGAATCGGGTTACACTTTGTCATAAAAAAATGTCATATTAGAACCATTTCATCTATTAAAAAAAAAGGCCTTCAAGCATATTTATGATTGTATCTGCCATTTGGTGCTTGGTAGGATGTGACTAACTATCAAAGGAGGGCTGATATTAATGGTAGGGCAGTGTACATCAATGTCTACCTGAGTGTAGTAACAATAGGTTG
Source organism: Mastigoproctus giganteus (assembly GCF_048544385.1). Lineage (NCBI taxonomy): Eukaryota > Metazoa > Arthropoda > Arachnida > Uropygi > Thelyphonidae > Mastigoproctus > Mastigoproctus giganteus. The sequence goes on from NC_143581.1 coordinate 11,713,586, forward strand.
AATAATAACCAGTCCCTTTTCTCCATTAGAAAAGTAGGATTCTGTCGCCGTCCCTTTTCTCTGGAAGTATGGAAATTATGATGTTATGGTTGATACGCTTAAATGATGGCCATTAGCGTGTTTGAAAAGTGACTCTTTGTCTTAAAAGGTTGATGACCGATTGTAGAGTTGCTTACATACTCTTTTCCATCATTAATATTTGAAAACAATGCTGATGGTTGAATTTATCGAAATAATTTCTGTTTGATGCTAATAGCAATCCAGACAAACTACTTTTTTTTTTTTTTAACTACTCTAATCCTGGGAATTATCTGAAACAAAAATTCATTTCCAATCTTAAAATATCCTTAAAAGTATCCACAACTACTTTAATTTTCAAACAGAAAGAGGATTTTTGAACTTAAATGATTTCAGCAATTCTTTTGTTACCTTGTTTATGATTTTATGTAGTCTAGACTCTAGACTCGTTGTTTGTTTGGATAAGATATCAAAGCAACTTTTGCATGCTTCTTTTTGAGCTTTCATTAGACATAACATAATTAATTATTCATGCGAGAAGTGACATCGAATCTTGGAGAGCTCTTAATGTTTAAAATGTTATTAATTCTGATGTTTGCTGGAAATGACGCCATTAAAATTAAATTTTGTTTTATGATTTTTAATGAGCATTAATTAATGGTATTAAGTTCCTTCGAAAGATTAGGAATAGCTACAAGAGATTATTCTATCTTCTGAGACCACTTTAGAACTTCATTTCGTGAGATAGCAGACCATGCAAAAAGATTATTCTCATTTTCTCGAACTATTCCGAAATCCCCCGAGAACAACATTCCTTTTGATTTCCCCGTCATTAATATCCCAAGCCCTCGTGGGTAGCGCATCATTCAACATACAGATTCAGCCAACCCACCACCACCCAAGCCGTAGCTTACATGTGGTTTATGACTCATTTCAATTCTAACTTTAGCTGTGTTTAAAACATTTTAACAACTGAAAATAAATGGGCCTATAGTTCTGGATTCCACAGTGTCATTTGGACATATTCAAGAGGAATTAGACTTTGGACAATCATTACATATGCCACCCATCCCAATGGACTAAATTTCCATCCCTACCAGTGGGAGGCAGGCTTCAACTGCGCTCTCCTTTTAAATACAGAAACGACAAAATTGTAAGTAAATTTGCACCTTTCTATGAACATGATCTAGAGGAACTGTTGTTCCAATCCTCCTAAAGACAATTCTAGTTGACTCCTAATGTCAACATAGTTGTTACACTGAAAGCCGATGTCTCCTCTTCTCCACAAGTACAATTTTCACTATCTACTAGGCCTAGCTGGAAAACATGTTTGCCGACCCATGGTCTGTTATTAGAAAGGCTGCGTTTACCCTGAACTGCTGCCAGGGTTGCACATGGGTAGCACAGTTGGTACGATCGCCGTTTACACCAGGTGGAAAAGACCTGAGTTCGAATTCTGTCGATGAAGTAAGGAATTTTTATGGGCCTTTTTCACAACGTGGTTGAGTTAGTCGGTCTCAGGTTAGGGAAGCATAGTTTTTTCTCCCTGAAACTCGGTGACCCCAGATCGGCCATAGAACACACACGCTATTTACAGACAGTATATAAGCAATATGGCCTTAGTTGCTGATGCTTCTGAAACCCCACTATCGCAACAATAAATAGATTGACAAGAAAACTAATAACATTTGCACAGACCTTTAGTTTTTAGGACAGCCTCTAGTCTCCACAAGTTTTTTTTTGAAAATGTCCTCTAATGTTATCCACCATTCGACCTTCAAAGCAGCTACCAGTTTAGCTCTATTTTTTGGGTAAACTCTCTTCACGGGCACACGACAATCCAATTCACCCTAAAGATTTTCGATTCATTTGGCAATGAGGGGTGCAGTTATCAATCAAAATTTTTCTTTTCTCCCCACTTATCTTGAGATCGAAGTCTTCGATGCATTTCCTTGTAGATTTTTCATGATATCCAAGCCTCTTTTGGTTTCCTCGATACATAGTCGGCAATGTCTTCAAACTTCAGCATCCAGCCTGTTGGGCTTTCCCAGTAATTACGAGAAGAAGAATCTCTCTGCCAGACGTTTTGCCTTTTTTCCTCGACTACATTTCTTACCTTCAGATGTGGCGTTTTATCTGGTAGCAACTTAAAAAAAACATGAATCCTGTTTCGTCAATATTGAAGATGTCATTTTTCTTGTGTCAATAAAATATTTTTAAACGATTAACTTTCCAGTTCTTCGTAGTTTCAGTATCGACAGCACGCCAACAGACAACTCCTCGATCACATGGTGAGCTAAGGTGTGTGCTGGTGGAAGAATGGAATTTGTTGCAAAGAATTTTATAGACACCCTTATATCGAGCATGGTTCACCGCTGTCAGCCCTGTTTAGTTGTTGGAAGGGATCATACACCGTACTGATGTCATCTGACCATATTTTCGAGAATCTTGTATCGACTTCTGTAATGTGGTAAATTTTTGGTAACTCTTATACAACCTCTATAAATGGCCCTTTATACCTGTCCAAAGTTTCTCCCTGTCCCTCATTTCATTGTTATTCTATGGTACACCACCACACCAAATTTAGTCCTGCTTTAACGCAAACTGCACCAGTTACACCACGTTTTCTACGTGTTCTGTTAATTTTGTCGAGCAGTGTATTTATATTTATTTTCTTTAAAAAGTAAAATACTTTATTGTAACCAGAAGCAAGGTGTCGTGTGTCTGGGCAGCTAGAAACTTAAATTTATAGCTCGGGGTAAATCATTATTGACAAACATATGAGATTGTCTTGTCCCTCCAATGCACATTCTCCTACTGTATGCTCAAGATACTGTGTATTGTGTCATTCAGATATCTTATCATTCTTTCTTATTTTGGGAAGACGCATCTAAGAATTTATCACATTTGAACAACTTTACGACATTGCCAACACGGCGAAAAAAATTTGCGCTGTAGATAATTTTTTCCACCGAATAAAATTTGACCACTGAGGGATATTGCTGTGCCTGCATTCAGCGACCATCTGGAGGTAAAATTGTGTTACCTGCGGCAGGAAACCGAAGTGAAGCTGAAAGGGGGTTAGGGCGTCAACAGTCATCCTTTCTTTGATGTAGCCAATTAGGTTATTGCCACACTGGATGTCTTGTCTTGTACATACCTGGAATTTCATCTTTACCAGCGAATTCGTAAGCTTTTTTGTCGTCATGACAACGTCTCCAGTCAATAATAAAAATAAAATAAAAAGAACTGTGGATTGATTGAGTAGCATCAGTGAGGCAGAATGATTCGACAGGGAACTGGTAGAAGCTAATATACTGGGAAATTGAAAAATGACGTAGAATCTTTCCAAAACAGGCGGTATAAGTCCCTTGATGACTGAACGTTGAAATATAGAGGCAATTTTCTGGACAAATTTGAAAGAAAAAAATGTATTTATACTTCTCAAGGTTGCAAAGAACGTTTTCTTTTAAATTTAACAGAGACCACCCTGTTTGATGTGATGGAGATTGTGAGCCTTAAACATACAAGGGCTAACAATGTGACTAACATTTTAACTGGAGAGGTACACCACACTGGCCTTACGATCTTACGAGGCTGTTCAATCTTCAAAGAAAGATCGTGAGTTTTTATACATCATCCCTTTATCAATCATCCATGTTTTTCTGTCCTTTTTCAAAGTATTCCCCATTTAACGAAATATCTTTGCTCCAATTTCTGCCATTCTTCAAAAACGTGGTGGTGCCATTTTTTGAGATGCGTTTGGGAATCGCCTTTAATGTCTTTACAAAACTCCTGACGACTGGAAATATTTTGCTCGCAGTTCCTTCTTTAACTTTAGAAATAAAAAAAAAAAAAAAAAACCGCAGGGTGCAAGGTCAGGCTGTAGGGTGGATGAGGAACATATTTGACATTAATGCTGGCTAAGTGCGTGATGAGAGTATGAGCAATGTGAGACCTCGCATTGTCGTGATGCAGCATCTACCCACCTGCGTGCATACAGTTGTGGTCGTTTGCGACGAATGTAATTCCGCAAAGTGTGAATGATTTAACACCACAGTCACATGACGTAGTGTTAAAAAAAGTGAGATGACCATAAGCTTTCCTACAGAAGCCACAACTTTTGATTTTTTCGGTGTTGGCATAGACTTCCAACTAGAGCTTCATCGCTTACTCTCTGAGTAGAAATGATGAAACCATGTCTCATCCGCCGTTATCACCTTTTGCAGAACCTTACCATTTTCAGTAATCATCCGTTGTAGGTTCTTACAAACTTCTATGCTAAATTTCTGTTGATCAGTTGTGAGTAGTCTTGGAACCAGTGTGCACAAACACGCGTCATATGCAAATAGTCATGGAGAATTATCATGCGTGCTTCCTACTGATTTCTCGACATCTCTGCCAGTTACTTTACAGCTATACGACGACCTTCTCCCATGATTACAGAACGGTGTTCATGATTTCTGTGATGACAGCAGTGGTTGGAGCTCCAGGACCGCCAATTTTTGTGATTGAATCACACCATCTTTAAATATTCTAAACTACCAGCAAGCTGTGCTATATCGAAGCGTAGATTCACCAAAAGCCTCTTTTAACATTCCATACTCTTCAGCTGATGTTTTCTTGAGACGAAAACAAAATTTGAGAGCAGCATACTGATCCGTCACGTCCATTATTAAGTAGGCGAAAATGAAGAGGCATAAACTTGACCGAGCGACAAGATCATACCATGCGCACGAATCAACTGCGCAGTTGCTATGTGATGCAGCTTGGTTTGGTCTTAAAATGAACAGCTCAGTTAGAAATAGCAAGCAGTACGGTCGTTCATAAAAAAAATATGGCAATTTCTTTATTGAACAGCCCTCGTATAAACGCAGGAAATATGATTTTTTTAGTCACACTACATCTATTTTTATTTTATTTTAAAGGGATTAATGCATCTTTTAGTGATATTTTCCAAACTCATTTAAAAATTAAAACAACACTAAAGGTAAAAAAAACAAACAAAAAAAAAACAAACTAATGTTGATGTACTGGATCTCAAAATATGATTGTTGTATTAGCTTGAGTTGAATAGGTTCAACTTTCACTTAAATCTTGAATTAAATTGCTTCAACTCTTTCAGTAAAATCTTGAGTTAAATCCATTCAGCTTTCACTTAAATCTTTTACTAAATCGACAAAAGTAAGAAGAAATGAATTTTTTGTCTAAAGCACATTAGAACAAAACACCAGTTCTTGTTGGTTCTGACATTTGGACTCTCCAATTAATTAATTATTGATGTGCTCATCCTTATAATCGGCAAAAAATATTTTTCAAACTTCATGCAAGTTTTTTACAAGCTGCACTGTTTGCTGGAAGCATGATTCCCACCCATTTGGTTTCGTTAAGCTTATTTCTGATTTTGTTCGGGTGGCTTCTCACTTCTTAGTTCTGTGTGGGATATTTGTGTGTCCCTCTCGTAACCAGTTTGACTAGGGTTGCAATCTTACTAGCATGTACGACAAAGTTCCAGTACTTGAAGGCCAAGTTTACATATAGGACAGACGTACAGATTTATCATTTGATAATACGTTAAATATTCAATTAGGCTTATATTGTAAGAGTAAATAGCACTCACATGCATGCAATATGTCAATGTGATGTGTCGAAATGAGTTATTATTTCAATGTCTCGCTATAATTGGATTTAAATAAATGATTTATTAACGTTTTTCTGTATTAAGACGTGTATAGCGCCATCAAGTAACGGTTAGGATTAGTATCGAAGGAGTAAGATTAATTTCTTAATTTACACCAATTAAGATTAATTTATATAATTAAAAAATAGTAAATAAATGGTAATAACTGTTATTATTTTATTTATTTTTCTTAGTGTTTTTGTTTTATTTTATTTTTCGCTTGCCATTTGGTACATTCTGATTTTTATTTAACAATCTGTACATTTAAAAACCAAAAGATATTCATTCTATAGCGCCACCTCGTGTTCTTTACCATGATGCTATTTCTTTCCCCCCCCGACCTCGTTACTTTAGCTGAAGCAATCTCTCTAAAATGAAATCATGCAGGAATTTTAATAGTCGGACATGGATTGCTGGATTTAAATAAATGTTTTAAAAATAAATAAATAGATTTAAATAAATGATTTGTGATTGTTTTTCTGTATTAAGATATGCTACAGCAGCGCCCCAACCAAAAGATCGAATTAGCATTGAAAGTGTAATGATGAATTTCGTATTTTACGTCGTGAGTATTACAAAAATAATAAATAAATATTAATATATTTACATTATTATGTATATTAATATTGATAATATACTACTACTAATAATTATTATTATTATAAATAGTAGTAGTATTTTATTTTTAATAGTGTTATTCTTACATTTTATATTTCTCTTACCTTTTGGATTTTTTTTTCTACCTCGTTACTGTAGCGGAGTAATTGCTGGATTAAGAAAATGATTTATAAATAAATAATTAGATTTAAAATAATGTTTCGCGAATGTTTTACTTTTACTGTATTAAGATATGCTACATTTAAGTTTTAGCATTTAAGATGTAATCATTTCATAAATTGCTGAATACTAGAAAAATAATTAATAAATATTAATATAATAAAAATATACTACTAATAATACTGTAATTACTATTAGTAGTAGAAATTTATTTTTAATAGTGTTATATTTTATATTTCCCTTACCTTTTGGTATAATTTGATTTGAATTTAACAGCCTGTATATTTTAAATTCAACCTACGCATAATAAAAATAGCAACACTATACATCGCCACCTCGTGGCGATGTATAGTGTTGCTATATTATTTCTATATTAATATAATTTCTATATTAATTTTAATTCCATGTTTTTATGGTACTTTGCTTTTTACCCCCTCTTTACTTACAGTAGAGGTAGTCTTTGTATACAACAAACAGTATTGGTTAATATATACGTTTAAAAGAAACTTATTAATAGTCAGTCATAGAGAGTCAACTGAGTAGAATCCTTTAACCTCGAGGTTGTTGCAAAGCTTACGAACTAATTAAGCAAATATATAGAAAAGGTTCATGTCAAGGTACTGACAGATTGCACAAGTCAACCATTCCTAACTTTATACACTGTACAAAATTGTGTCACAAAGCATGCTATTGAATACAGTGTATCTTCATATAGTTCCACTCCAGACAAACTGAATCAATCCGATAAACAACGCCAAGTTGTTTCTAGAGTTAGAAATAGTTTCTATTTTGTTGTTGATTTTAAACTGTGTTGCAAGCAGAAAAATGACTGCCAAGAGTCGTTAGAGGAAATCATTTATCTTATAAAAATCCTGAAGTGACTCCTCATCTGTCAAGAGTAGACTACAATGTTATCTCCACTAGATAAAAGCGTTCTGATATCAGCTTTTTGATATAAACAGAAAGGAGGAGACAGAATGCGTTTAAAGAAATTTCAACAAATTCCAGCCAGCCCTTGCCAAAATGTGAAAATAGAGGCTTACACTTTATGATTAGTCTGCACTTCTTTTAAAACAAACCTATGAAAAAAAAAAAAAAAAAAAGCAGAACAGGACATATTCAGACATATCGAATTTTTAGCAATACCTTAATTTTTTTTCAGCCTCAGCATTCTAGAAAAAACTCAAGTCTCTTTGCCGAGTACTACATAATACATCCCCTTCTCCCACAGCTGCAACTGGCATTCATCCCAAGAGTAAATTTCTTTGATTATTATTTCTAATAAAAATTAATACTAACATTGATAGTTTAAAATTTGCATTTCTCAAGGAAACTCAGGCCAGAGGCTTTGTTTGTTTCAGATTATGGCCCAAACAACAAAGGTCATCAGTATATTGTATCTCTAAATTTCGTCTATTCTGTTGGTTGAGCTGTCTGTTTTGCTGAATGAAAAATCATCTAACCCCCACTGAGACCCACTCACTCAGCCAACTTGTGAAAAAAAAATGAAGTCCCCTCCCCACTGTCTCATATAGACTGGACTGCCTTTTGCTCACTGCTTGGGAGAACAGCGATCACAACCACTGTTATAGCTTCTAGGGCTAGCCATAAGAATGAAAAACTAAGTCCCACTTTTCACGGTCTAATAGGTTCTTCGTATAATCGACACGATTCAAATCTCAGCCTTTCCAAATGGCCCGGGTTCGCATATCTTCTATCCAACCAAGGAGACTTTGTGTTATATATGTAAATATATTTATTTTGCAAGGCACAAAATGCATGTGCTGTATTACAATATTTTATTAATGCAAAATCTTCTTCACGACTTTTGGAAAAAAAGAAAACCCGTTTGATATCGGATTTGGTAACTTTCCAACACTAAGTCTATTTTTGAACGGATTTTTCAGTAATTTTAAACTTTGAAAAAAGCTGTTAACAAAACGCATGCACTTCCAAATAGACACGCCATCTTTAGTGCTTAGCTGCTCAGCTGAAGATATTTGTAGCTGGCAGGTAGTGTTTTGCCAATATCCACAGGTGGCACGTCTTTGACCTTGAAAATCATATTACTCACCAGTTCCATTTGAACTTCTAGTACTGCAGCCCAAAATCGAACAGCACTAAGAAAGACTGAAAGGCAAAATATTTAAATCGAGATTCAAATTCTTCTTCAAGCGTCTTAAGTTTCTCTACGCATATTTGGCTCTAAATAGAACCTCGAAAGAAAAAAGAAGGTTTTCTTTAATTATGCGCTAACACAAAAGAGAAACCATGGTTCGAAGCATACTGGGACAAAGTAATCGTTAGTCATTCTGTGTCTTAGTTAATAGATGATGTGTACTTTTCATACGGGTTCTTGATGAAATACTCATATTTATAAGTGTGATAGATATCGGCATTAGTATTAAAATTGAATAATAATGAAAGAATTTTGAACTTGTCAAAAAATATATAAACAGTAAATAAATAAATAAAAACAAAGAAATAAAAATCGGTCAACTACTGAGTACCGGGCACTCAGGATGAAGGATCTGTAGTCACGAATGGTCTTTAGTGTAGTATCTCAAATAGAGAGCTTTATGGTAATTGAAAAAAGTTTCTAGTACCCCGATTTGGCCTAAAACTGAGGAACTAACGAAAACGTTGTCTATTTGAGTCTTTCCAGTTGTGAATGACAAGGGTGAGAGAAGCGACTCCGACTTCTTCCTGGAGAAGCGATTAGTCTTGGGGAGAAGCGACTGGCAGGTGAGGGCCGTGCAAGCTCCGCACAGGCTCCTCCCCACCACCGCCGCCTCAACACTGGTTCTCTGAGTACCTCCTTGCCGGGACAACTCCAACTTTGAAAATTGTTAAAAAATACTTCTCGTCGCAAAATTTATAAATTACCTTTATAGAATTATTAACTAACTATTTAGCAACCTTTTGTCACCAAAAGGAGAGTTGCTTAGTACAAAGAAGTGCGCTATCGAAGTGCAATAAAAAATTGTTTTTTAAATTTTAACACAAAAAGTAAATGATAGATTTCAATCGGAATAGTTTTCCCTCGATAAGCATCGAATAACGCATAGCTCATGTGGACATGTGTTTTTGGAATGGGCGGCACCTGGAACGTCAGTTCATCTCTGCCTCGTATCTCTGTGAAGAACAGTACCACTGTAGAAGGGCCAGAAATTAGTAGTGTATGTTTGTGTGTGTTCTATTGTGTCTGGCCAGAAGCATCAATCACCTGGAACGATGATTGTGGGTACTTGTCCACACCACGGGAAGGTGGGCCAGTCCCAATGGAGCTTGCACTGTCTCAATTCGAGACGCTGACCCACCTGATGTTGGCAAAAGATGGGCTAGATTCCTCTGGGAGAATCTAGCCCATCTTTTGTAGGAGTAGAATTATTCGTAGCCGATGATAGCTAATGTGATTTTTAAATTTTTAGCTCCATTAACGACGGAAATAGAGGGAAGGGACACGAACATTAATTTTTTTAATTTTAAAAATATTTTTAAATTATATTTTAAACCTACTCGTTGAGCTCTTTGCAACGGTGTATAATAAGCTATAGATTGTTGACAACATTCCCCCCACATTTTACCCCACATTTCTTAGACAAATTTTTGTCAACAACGAGCAATACGGCGTTATGTTGGCCCACATGATGTACAAACCCATGCAAAATTTCACAAGTCAATAGGTTGAGTGGTTCCAGAGATAGAATGCTGTGACAGACGGACGGACAGACAGACAACCGAGTGACATTATAAGGGTCCTTCGTTAGACTACGGACCCTAAAAACAAATCTAGTATTACTCCCCAAGATATTTATGCCTTCTAGTCCTTGTCTCATTCACCAGTGAGAACAATCGCAGCACTTCATTTTAATAATCCGTCAGTGAAACATCTCAGTCAAATATCCTAGTTAGACCTACACCGTTCGACAAGATTAACAGAACAAAGTGGTTTTTATGAATATTTTATTGTAAATAGTGTCGACGAAGGCGAATATTTGATATAGAAATCGAAATGCAATAGGAAAGCCAATAGAAATCGAACTGCCACCTTACAGAGCCACACATTATGCAAATTATTCAGACCTATGAAAAGACAGGAACCATATAAGAAGAGCTGGCTAATGTCGCACGAGGGCTACGTCCACCAGAACAGACCGCTATCTGGCTCAACAGCAAGACAGAACCCCTATGATGTCCCGACATCAACTCTCTCTCGAGGTTGCTGCAGTGACAACATTTCTAACCAGACTGCGTTAAGAAGACTCAATTGAAGTAGACTCTACGCAAGGAAACCAGTGGTTTGTATTCCATTAACTCCCCTTCCCCCGAATGAAAGATGCCTTAGTGAAATGCATTAGCTTTGAAAGTTAGCTCCTGGAATATAATTTTATTATTGTGTTTTTGGGCCACTTCCAGTTGTGAAAATATGTTCATCAGAAAGATAAAGTTCTGGTGAATCAGAAAATGTTTATTTCATAGCTGAAAATTTCTTATTTCTCATTAGAGAAGAACTCGAGATTTCCGTTGTTGATCTCTTGGTCTAGCAGTCTTTACTTCCATAAAAAATTAGGCCCGAAACGGTGAGTTATATTATTTTGTAAAAGACTGATGTCCATCCCCAAAATACTTGTGATAGACATAAAAATAAGTGTGTTTTGAACACTTGAGCAGTTGCACAACGTCGTGGGACATTTTTCAGACAGTTTGACGTCAGATTTGTGCTGACCTGGTCATTTTTTCTCTCTCTCTCATTTGCATTGGTTTAATGTATAACTCATAGATTACAATGGAGACAGCCATTTTTGCCTTCTTCCCCATTTACTTATACCTGTCAGAGCGCGAAGATTTGGCGCGATTGTGTCTGCAGGAGGCCCCCATATTGGCTAATATCACATACAAACTAATACATTATTGGTTTAAACTTTTATATTGGAATTAATGTTGAAATGAGTTATTTCTTTTCTTGTAAGTGTAAAGTGTGTTAGTTGTCAGGCGGCACCAGGGGGTATGCCCCATCTCGCGTTGTATACTGTTTGTGCAGCACAGAACTCTGTGGAGGCCAGAGATTTGAAAAGTGTGTGGAGAGTGGTTTGTTGTGTAGTGCTATGTTCTGTTGTTTCTGTGACCATTTATTCGTTGGGCTCCTATTGGGACCCACCGTTGCCCACATTTTGCCCCACATGAGGCAAGTCAGGCACCCAGTAGATAGATTTTGTATTCTGGCAGACTCTGCCACTTAGTCTCCGAAGATTGGGGGTTTCCGAAGCTTTGGGAGTGAGGTTATAGCCGAATTTGGAATAAAAGTTTCGATGAGGAGAAAGAGAACACCTGCAAGTAACTCGAGAAGGTCGCAATCTTGAATACCTGTAGGATAGTTAAGAGTTCCTCAACCAACAGTAGCACCGGATATAACAATCGCCCTGTGCACTTGATGCCAGGGTCCGCCACAAGGTGGAACCCTTCTCCCATCAAGCTAAAATAATAGAATAAAAACCATAATAATAAGCAGCAAACAACTATCCATTGAACAGCTAAATGTCTTATCCAACGGCATGAAATTCGCCGTCATACCATCCAAACTTCCATTCACACAGCTCGCTATGGGTATAGAAGCCAGTATTACCAACCTTCCCGAAGAAACTGCCAACGAGATCCGTTTCAGGACTGCCGCAATCCTCCGCAGCACTCGAAAAACTTACTCAGACCTTATCCATCGTCAACATGCCGCCCTATCATCTCTAAGAAAAGACAACTCCATCGTTGTACTTCCTGCTGATAAAGGGCGCCGGACCGTTGTATTAGACCGATCAACCTACCGAGAGAAAGCCCTGACCCTACTACTAGACCCAAACGTATATGAACCTCTATCTGATCCACCCATTAAGGCCTTGAAACGTCTAGAGACACATGTCAATAAACTCGTCCGCACATGGTTTAAAGATAAGAAGATCTCGACTACAACTCAGCGTCTTCTACGTGCTACTGGCCCAACTACTGCAATTCTATGGATTACCAAAGATCCACAAACCGGGTATTCCCCTCAGACCAATACTGTCGTGCTGCAGTGCCCCAACGTATGAACTGTCCAAGCATATCGCGCGCCTCCTCTCACCTCTTGTAGGAAATACCTCACACACCGTTAAAAATAGCAGTGAATTCATCCACCTCATTAAGGACCTTTCAACCCCTGACAACACCGTCATGGCATCATTTGATGTGATTTCTTTATTCACTTCAATTCCCGTCCAACAGCCGTGCACTGCGCCAGAAGGCTCCTCGAGAACGACTTAAACCTCCAATCCAGGACATCACTATCCACTGATGACATCTGTACCGCCCTCAACATATGCTTATCAAGCAGCATCTTCACTTTTGAGGATTCAGTCTATCAGCAGGTACATGGCACTGCTATGGGTGCCCCTGTTAGTTCCGTAGTAGCCAACATCGCCATGGAAGATCTGGAGGAGTAGTTACACTGGAACTCACCTACACCTATTACAACATGGTGTAGATACGTTGACGATATTTTTACTGTAATACCACGTGGCTCTGAAACAGCACTACTGGAATACCTCAACTCCCTATCTAATTTCATCAAGTTTACTATAGAGTTAGAGGTCAACGCATCGTTGACCTCTGACCTCGCGTGGGCCTACGCGATGCACTAGGACATCCAGGAACGGGAGCGCATCGCTCCCGTTCCTGGATGTCCTAGTGCATCGCGTAGGCCCACATCTAGAGACTTCAGTATACCGCAAACCTATGTGGTGCGGTCAATTCACTAACTACAGATCCGGCCACGCACCAAGTCATCTCAATAGCACTGCCCGCACCCTATTCTCCAGGGCTTGGAGCCATTCCAGCACTGATACAATTAGGCGTAACGAGATCTCCCGTGTGAAGGCGGACCTAACCAAATGTGGTTATCCATCCCATGTGCTAGGCAGGTGCCTATTACAAGCACAAGAACTCACATCCCACCCAAGACCACCGAACCAAGACGGTATATCGTCCGCCTACATTCCCTATTATCCAGGCGTGTCAGGACGGATCTCGAAGGTCCTTAGAAATTACAACATCAAATGCGTGCAGTTACCCTGCAGGAACCTACGTTCACTTGTCTCCAGTGTGAAGATCCCTGTCACACCTGTCTTACGCAGCAATGTAGTATATCGCATCACCTGTAGAGACTGTGACAGTTGCTACATAGGAGAAACATCAAGGCGTCTCTAAGATCGCCTTACGGAACATGACAGAGCAATCCGGCTTGCCGAAACTGACCAGTCCGCAGTCGCGGAACATTTTTGGGCCACCAACCACGATCTTGATCCCAAACGTGACTTTGAAATAGTAGACCACTCAGGACACTTTCGCCACCGCTTATGGCTAGAGTCACTTAACATATTAAACAATCCAAAGGCAATAAACCGCCACAAAGGCATACACCCCATCCAGAGACAACCGTTTTAATGCTAGATGATCAGTGGAGTAAAAGCAGCGCACGTCAGTGCAAAAACAATGGCACATGATTAACGTGCCTCACTCAGCTCATTGCACTTATCCGTTGTATTTTTGTATTTGAATTTCAGTTGATGAAGAGACACGCCAGTCTCGAAAGCTACTGCCTGTTAGTATATATTTGTATTTTTACATTAAACTGGATTTATAATTTATACGTGTATGTTATTTCAACCATGGACCCCAGTACACCAGGCCCATTCGTTACTATTCGTGTTTCTCTTGCTTCTAAGGCCACAGGATCTGTCTCCTGTAGAGCATCTTGAGATATGACAGAATTGGTTTTTTGATTAGTGGGTTTTGCTTCTGCGTCTCCTTGGCCAAATTAGAGCACATGGAGCACACGCATAGCGAAATCTCATTTTGCAGATCTAAAGAAGTATTACCATTAGAATTAGTAGTGGCAAATGATGCAAGAAAGCAAGCTTATAGAGCATCAGCCATCTGTCTAGGTCTTCCTTAAATTTATTTAAGCTATCAACTTCCACAAATTTATTCCAGCAAAAACCACCCGCAGGATCAAGGCAAACTTCCACACATCTACTCTACAACCATCCTCCCTAAATTTGTGCCCACTCATGTGTGCAGTTCGACCTAGAGAAAGAATCACATCAGCATTGAGCAAAGAATCAAATCAGCATCAGCAATCCATTCAAAGCCGTAAACACCTCAATCAGATCACCTCGCAGGTGCCTAGCCTCCAGACGTTGCAATTTGCAGTAACTGAAGCCTTTCCTGATAAGAGCCCTTCGTTCCCCATCACAAATCTTGTTGCCCTTCTCTGTACTCGTTCCAGCAGCTCTACATCCTTCTTAAAATGAAGCCTCCGTACCTGTATGCAATACTCAAGATGTGGCCTGACCATTGCCTTATACAAGGGGACAATCACCTCCTTATCCCTGCTTGCAAAATTGCTGTATATCATTGACAAAACCCCATGAGCTTGGCCTGGCAGCCTGTCTGCATTGCTCAGATAACTTCATATCCGACTGCACAACTACCCCCAGGTATTTTTCATTTTCCACTACCACCAACTGGGTGGTAGTGTACATTTTCCACTAACGTACCAACTGGGTGGTAGTGTACTACCACCCAGTTGGTACGTTATTCTGGGGGTTATTGCTCATTGCCTAACTTTTCTAAATCCTGTTGCAGTAGCATACCGTTATTCCTGTCATAAACCACCATGCCAACCTTTGTAAGGTATTTTTTTTTCTTAATAATGATGAAAGGGAATGAGATGAAACGCAGTGGACAGATAGACCCGTTAATAACGTTCAAAAAGACCGCCAGTGCAATGTTGCGGTACAGTCGCCTCACAGCAGATTCCAGTTGCAAAATGGCGGCTACCGTACGAGTGTGGTCCAAAACAGATGTTCGTGAAGTTATTCGCTTTTTGCAAGCAAAAGGGTCTTTACCAAGTGACATTCACCGTTAACTGGTTGCTGTGTATGGCGAAAAGGTGATGACAAAGAAGCAAGTGTGTTTTTGGTGTAATGAATTTAAAGCGGGCCGTGTTGACATTGAAGATCGACATCGGGCGGGCAGGGCTTCATCGAGCAAGACAGAAGACAACATTTCGCGCATTAAGGTCATTGTTCTTGAAAACAGGCGAGTGAAACTGCGCGAATTTCACAAATAGTGAACGTGAGTAAGTCGACCGTTCACGAAATTGTTCAAGATGTCCTTGGCTTTCGAAAGGTGTGCTGCCGCTGGGTGCCCCGACAATTGTCAGAGGAGGGCAAAGCAAAACGCATGAGGATGTGTCTGGAGAACCTGCTGAGATACAGCGACGAAGGAGAGGATTTTCTCGCTCGCATAGTCACAGCACACGAAACGTGGGTTCAACACTTTACTCCGTAGAGCAAAGAAGACTCCATGACCTGGAAACATCCACAATCTCCTGTGCGCAAAATATTCAAAACTGTTCCCAGTTTCCGAAAAGTCACGGCCACAGTGTTCTGGGATCGCCAAGGCGTTCTGTTGGTGGATTTCTTGCCGAAGGAGGGACAATCAATGCACAGCTTTGTGCAACTTTGGAAAAAACTGAAAGAAAATTCCAGAAGTGATTCTGGATGAAGGAGGGGTTACACATTAATTCAAAAATCACACGGGTGACAAATTTTTTATCTGGTGTCTATAAACTGAACTGACGCGATCAAGGTGTCTCGGTCGGGGCTTTCTGGGCTTTACGTCAAGATGGCTGCCAGCTGCTCGCCACTGTTTGCCAGTTTGTATAAAGACTTCTTATAGTGTCTAGACACATGCTGAAAATAAGGTAGTGCTGTATTCTTGCAAAACGTCTACAGTTTGCGTTCTTTTCTGTTGTCTTCTTTTGGTTTAATTTTTCCGGTATTCCTTCCATTACACATGGTATTGATCTGGCCTAATGTTGGTTACTAATCAACTGTGACTGTTATGCTGACTTGTGTGTCCCGTGGTGTTTTATTTTATGTTGTTGTTGTTGTAGAATTTTGGGAGCATCGGCGACTAAGGCCATATTGCTCCATGTATATTGTCTGTAAATTGCGTGTGTTCGGAGGTTGATTTTCTGTTTGCTGGACGAAAAACCAGAATTTCCGGGATGAAAAAACCATGTTACCCTCGCCTAAAACCGACTAACTCATCCACATTGTGAAAAAGGCCCATAAAAATTCCTCACGTCATAGACGGAACTCGAACTCGGGTCTATTCCACCCGGTGTGGAGAGGACGGCTACCCACGAGAGTATTTTTTGTTGTAGCAACATGTACAGTAATTTTAATCTTTCCATGAAGCTGGTTCACCATTAAATGCGAGATCAGGTTTTGAAATCCTGCACTAAAATTTGTGACCAATGAACAATAAATATTATTATACATGATGCTCTCGTATACTCTGAGGTTTTCAATTACCTCGATCACAAAAACCAATTTTTAATCAATACAAGGTCAAGAATCAAACTTACATTCCCCCAACGCAAGCATATATTAAAATCAATGGCCCCTAAAAACTAAATAATTTATCTTAAGAATGGATCCACTCATAACAGGAAAATATAAAGTTCGATATTAATATCCACGCAAGAAAAATTAAAACAAAATTCCCAAATTGTGCAAATTGCACTCCTTTTGTATGAACTACAATATGCATGAACTAAAATACATAAAACTGTTAACTATTATTTACTTAACTGTAAAAACCAAATAAACTCGTTTATGGACAGTATAATCTTATAAGATTATCCGTTAATTTTTCAGTTATTAATTAATTTTTTAATAGAAACATGGTTCTATCCATTGCTATATAACGGTGAGTTCGTTCCCCTCCCCTCTCCAATTCAATGTTCTCCGTAAAGGTCATGCAGGTGGGGGAAGAAGTTAAAATCTGAGGTTGATAAGTTCGATTTTGTTTATTCGTCTTTACTCTCCCTTCCTGTCAACCATGATTTATTAATGGAACTAGTTCGCAATATAGATAATTTAACCTTTTTAAACTAAATGATACAATCATTATTCTTGAAAACTTTAACCATCCGAAATTCGGTCAATATTATAATGATCATGATTTACTAGATCTAATAAATCATGATCATTATTTACATTATTTACATGATTTACTAGATCTAGTAAATCATGATCATTCAACAGATCATGTACTAGATCTGTTGACCATCTATGTATTGAATCAGCACTTATAACCGTACTCGCGGTTAATTGGTTTAATATTCTCAAACACAGATATTGAGGTTGAAGTAATAAAGGGATTTATTCATTTGGATCATAAGACTTTGGAATCTAGCGGTGAGCAGAAATCTCGCAGATTGCAAACGTAATTTGAACAATTTTAGAGTTGACTGGGAAAAGTTGACATTCTATTCCAAACTGACTGGAAGTGTTTATATCAAATTAAATACATAGATAATATGACTAATCGATTAAGTCATACAATTTATTTAAATTTCGATAAAAAAAATATCCAGAATAAGGGAATAAGAAGGCTAAAATATTAATAAATTAATCTGGAAATAATTTTAGCAGTCAGATGTATTGGGAAATAAGAAGTATTGCACTCAAGAGAGCAATACTTCTTATTTCCCCAACATCCTATCAAAGATTCACATAGAAGAAACTGACATCCAGTGTATTCCAACTTCCTTAAAAAAAATTATTTACAGGATCTCGACAAAATTTCTGTTATTCTTAGTCCATCTGTTATCATGTCTTCGAGCTATGTGTCCTGCCCAAGACCATTTTAGTTCTTTTGTTTTGATAAGAGCAGGACAATTACGTGTATATCTTTTATGTGATACTTATGTTCTTGTACGCACATGGCTAAAAAATTAGAAACTATTTATAATTGGTGTCAATTGATAAATAAATGTAGCGTGTGCAAATGTAAGTTGTTTCGTGGTATGATCACAGGTTTCCTGGGTATCATATAAATACTGAATGGCTCACTTTTCTGGGATCCTATCATAGTAAAGGCATGTACTATGCGATCTTCCCGATTTTCAGTAAGGTGTTATTGTTGGAGTACATTTAGCACGAGCCACAATTGAGAAAACAACAAAAGAAGTCGACTTGGTGCGACGAAAGCAACCATCCCAAAGTATACAATTAGTGGAGAAGGGAAAGTAAAAGTAAAGTAGGACTCCAACGAGACTGCAGTAATTAAAGGCGAATTGTGCGTCAAAATAGAAGGTCCAGTGTGTAACCAGTGACTGGGGAATTCAATTAACAAAGAAAGACCCATTTCCAACCGAACTATACTGCTGCAGTTGAAAAGTCTGGGATTTGATAGTCGTGTGTTGATACTAAAGCCACTTCTTTGTAAAACATCGAAAGATCCGACTGAAACGGTGCCAACAACAACAAGACTGGACTGTGGAACAGTGAAAAAAAATGGCTTGATCTGACGAGTCGCGAGACATGAGACTGGATTGATGATATCCAATCAGTCTTGTCTAGTGTCCACCACTCAAGAAGCTAGAGGGGATGTTCGTGTCTTTCGGCACCAGGGGTTTCCCCCATCTCCGCAAGCTTGAGGTGGTATCGTGGTATGGGATATTGTGTTGGTACGGATTGGGTCCTCTGATACTGCGTGCTCTCGTGGGTAGCATATTTGGTATAATCGCCGTCCTCCCCACGGCGATGATACCAACGAATTCAGGTCATTTCCACTGGTGAAAAATACCTGAATTCGAATCCCGTGAATGATGCGAGGAATTTTTATGAGTCTTTTTCACTACATGGCTCACTTAGTTGGTTTCAGGCGAGAGTAGCATGGTTTTCTCCCAGAAACTCGGATTTTTCGTTCATCAAACAGCAAATCTACCACAGAACAAATGCAATTTACAGAAACATTATATACGGTGCAATATGACTTAGGTTGTTGAGGCGCCTGAAAATCCTACAACAACAACAACAACATCATCTCTGATACTATCAGACGGTTGTGTTGCCTCCAATGAATATCTTTCTGTCGTATCGGACCAACTTTACCCTGCAATGCATCGTTTTTAACTTCTACATGGTTCGAGGAACGTTCACAAGCTTTCCAACATCTACCTTGGCCGTCTACTTCTTCAGATCTGAATCAAATTTATAATGTAGTTTGAAAGAGCAGTTCAGCTTCGCAGTTCTCTACCGACTACAAAACAGCAGCTGACAAATATCTTGAGAAATATGGAAGAATTGTCAAATCTGAAGAGCTAAACTCCCTTATACACCTATTGGGATCCATGCCACGACGTATACGGACCTTTAATTCGGGTAAAAGGCTTATTTACTAGATGCTGAATAAAGGTTACTAATTTTTTGGCCAGTAAGTTTATATTTGAGAAAGTTTTCCTCGTGGAAAAAAAAAAAAAGGCTCCAAAGTTGAGCTAGGTTTATATCTATGTGAGAATAAAACCTACACCTCTTACTGAAACCATTCTCATGCATTCTCATCATGTAAAGGTCGTTTTTAATAAAAAGTATCGGCGGTTGTCAAATGTAAATTTATTTTCGTATTTATATGGAAAAATTTTCTTATTACTAAGATTGCTTTTAGGATATAGCTGATATTAGAGTGTAATTAAGTTGTGTTGTTTACAAAGACAACACTGAACTCTTTTTCTTTATCTATTTCGTGTAAAATTTTCCATCTTATAAAAAACAACTGAACTTCACTAGCCTCCAAAGTAAGTTTGTTTCTCTTAATTCTATTCTTCTGTTACTTTATTTATTTACCCCCTTTTTTTATTATTAAGAATATAAAAACAAAGTCGTGTCGAAGTCTAAAATCACTGATCTTATCATTTCTTCATCCGCCTTTCTTTCCAACCCTTCTCATTGGTTGGTATTCCCAGCAATGCTGAATAGCTTTTTCCCTGGCACTCTTTCAAAATGTTCTTTTAAATCTTTTTCTATTCTTTTATGTTTTCTATTTTACCTTTCACAAGAAGTGCCTGTCGAATGTTTCTTTTCTTGTGTAACTGCTGCCGCAAGCACTGGAAAGTGCCTTTCTCTCGACCTCAGAAGTATGTTGTTCACGTGATTAATAATCCACCTTTCAATGCTGACTTTTCAAAAGAGTCCCAGCTTCTCCAGTATAACCTAGCCGCCTATTTTTTTATACATTTTTTTTTGTCTATTCGCTTGTTTAGAGAAGGAGAACAGATAAAGATGCACAAAGCAGAATTCTTGATGATTTCGTACTTCACTCTTAAGTAGACACTTTTTTTACTTACTTAACTTTGAAAGTAAGAAAACAAAACATGTGAACATAACATGGATAATGAATGTTATACTACCCAGGATTAAAAATTTGTCTTTCAAATCACTGTGTACAATTGAGAGAAGTTTCCCTACTTCACTCCCTGTCACTTTATACGGATAGTGAGCTAATAGCATGTTGACCCAAATTACTATTCTAAAGCAAAGTAGTGGGATCAAAAAGGTGTTGAAAAGTCCTCAATTCCTCAATTCATGTAACCAAGTCCTCAATTCCTGAAGTGAAGCAGGCAGAGGTTTTTGTTGACGAACATACCTTTCCAATTCATCTCACAGATGTGCTCGATGAGATTTAAATCCGGGGAAGAGGCTTTCCAGGATTATATGCCCATCGGGCATATAATCCAAACTCCGTGGTTCTAATAAATGGTGGGTAGTGTACAACGACAGTGCGTAAATAAAGTGAGTACTAAGTTTTTGGTTCTGCTCGAAAAGACCTTCAGCAGTTGCAATCGAAGTCCTTCCACATTGTGTGGAAATGGCTGGGTTTAGATCCCGTCAATTAGGAGGAACATTTTGGCTATTTTTACGATAGCCCAGTTAGTCAGTCGCGAGCGTAGTTGTATTTTTTATTTTATTATTTTTTTATTAATATAATTCTTATTGTAGTAGTCTTATACAAATGTTCAAGAGAAGTTTCAGATGATTTATGCAAATTTTCCTATTCAAAATACATTGCCCTACTATTAGTATCCGGTCACATGCATGTCTACAAATAATCTTTTTTTACAGGAAGCCCTCGTGGGTAGTACAGTTGGTATAATCTCCGTCCTCCTCACACCGGGAAGAAAAGACCTGGGTTCGAGTTCCGTCGATGACGAGAGGAATTTTTTTGGGTCTTTTTCATAATGTGGCTGAGTTAGTCGGTCTCAGGCGAGGGTGGCATGGTTTTTTCATCCAGCAACAGAAAATCGACCTCAGAACACAGCAATTTACAGATAATATACATGGAGCAATATGGCCTTAGTTGTTAATGCTTCTAAAAACATAACAACAACATTCACAGGAAAACTAATAAAGTGTGCTGAATGCTTTAGGCTTTCTGATTGCCTCTAGTCTCTGGAACACTACTCCAGTTTCTTCTGCAAACGTCCTCTGATATTTTCTGTTAATTAGCTTATCAGCCTCCAAAATGGCGACCAGTTCAGCTCTGTTTTTGAGCAGTCTTTCTTCGCGTGCATCCGATGAACAAATTCATCCCTGAGAGTCTCTATAGAATTGAGGACAAGGCTCAGAGCCGGCCAGTTCAACTTTTTGAAGTTCGGCTCACAACTCAGGCAGCATGACATGAAGCGTATGAACCTTCCTCGATTTTCTGTCACAATGTAGGCAGCAAACTATTGTCCAGGACACCTAAATAGACCTCAGTGTTCATGACTTTATCCAAAATAGCCAATGGTACCAGGCGAAACCATGAAAAACAGCCTCAGATTACCACATTCCCTCTGCCAAACTTCATTGTTGGGACGATACAGTCAGGCAGGTAACTTTCTGCGTGCATCCACCTCATCCAGCCACGATTGCCAGACTGAGATCATATACCGCTACGAAAGCACAGCTGTCCGTTGGTCTATGGTCAGAGAACGGCGGGGCTCACACCATGCTAGATGGCGCTTGACGTTAGTCGGGGTAATTAGTGACTTGAGGACGGCTGCATACTCTTAGTAACCCATATCATGTACTGTTCTCTGCACTGTACTGGTGCTGACTTGTGGCCCAATCGTCTTACTGAAGGCCTGTGCGTACTGCTGTCTGCGTGGGTAGCACAGTGGTATCGTCATCGTCCTCCCCACACCGGGTGGAAAAGGACCAGGTTCGAATCCCGTCGATGACGCGAGGAACTTTAATGGGCTTTTTTCACTCCGTGGCTGAGTTAGTCGGTCTCAGGCATAGATAGCAAAGTTTTCCCCCCCAGAAACTGGGGTTTTTGTGTCCAGCAAAACAGGCAAATCGACCAGAGTACATACGCAATTTACAGACAAAATACATATATGGGTATATATTAGAAATAATGGGTGGCCTTAATATAATAATTTTATTTGATTTGTGCGTACTGCTACAACCTCGATCTGTGATCCATGCGGATGATTCTCAGCAAGGGCCCTCCTGTTACGTTCCTTTACTTTCGAAGGTTTTCCGGGTAGTTTCATGAGGGTTTCAGCCCCATTCTGCTTCCATTTGCAGATTACATCACTATTATTGGCCTGGAATCTTCAGTGCCGTTGAAATTTCGCGGACACGCGGACTGCTTATGTGGAACCCTTATATCACTCTGCGCTGGAAGTCTTGATTCTTCGATCCGATTATGAGAAGTTTTGGCTAAGAATGCAAAGAAAAGGCAGAGAATTCTTTGTATATGTTAACACTAAAAGGAAAGGGATTAATCACATTAATCCACTGGATAAATAGCATAACTGTCTTATGCAGTTAGCAACAATTTCTCAATTGCTATAAGAGTAATCTAATTTAGAAATCATTGATCACACTACGTTTTATTCATTTTTCTTTAAACTTCAGCTATAATAATGCGAGCATTCATCCTTAGACTCAAAAGAAGTTGTTACTTATTGGAGACTTCCAAATGCCTCTCCTATTCACAAAAGTAGATGGGAAGATGAAGCGAATAATTGCAGACCTATAAAATTTGATATTTTTGTGAAAATTGTGGATTCCATAGTTAAAGATGTTCTAGTACAAGAAGCGCAAGATCATCTCGATAAGCAAGGAGCTGCAAGGCAATCATAGAGTGGATTTGTTGCAATCGCAGTTTGATCAATCTGATTGGTATTACTGAAGTTGTCACAAAGAAACCGGATAAAAAAAAAATAATTTTCACATCAAATACTTAGCTTTCAGTAAAGCCTTTGCTACTGTTCCACATGAACTATTTATACAACGATTGTATACATTTGGATGGTAAAGTGGTAGTAGAGAGAGAGAGATGGACACTGCTCTTCGTGGGCTAATGGTTATAAATTGGGTCCCACAGGGTTCGTTGCAGGGCTCGTCTTACTATTTTTTTTTTAATACAGTGGGAAAACCTTGATCACACATAGTGGTCTGACTGATTTCCATCACTCAATTGCAGTAATTTTTTTTATCATCTCTGCTGGCAAAAACTTCTCAAAGGCTTTTCAAACGATGGCTGAGTTAGGCAATCCCTCTAGAACAGTTAGTTTACCGATGCCTCACGACTTTACTTTTGAACCTAATTCTTTTAGGTTCAAAAGTCTTCATCTGTTATGTAGATATAAATATTCCTATTCACTAGAAGATAGTCTTTTGCTGTTGATGTAGTTGCTGCAGGTTTAAGGAACATCAGCAGTTTAGCCCATATTACGCCATTTGATGTATTACATATGTGTTATGTCTGTAAATGGAGTGTATTCAGTAGTCGATTTGGCTGTTTGCGGCAAAATCCCTGAGTTTCCAGAAGGAAAAACCACACAACTCTCACCCGAGATCGACTAACTCAGCAACGTTGTGAAAAGGCTCATAAAAATTCCTTGTGTTATTGGCGGGATTCGAACCTGGGTCTTTTCCACCCAATGTGGGAAGAATGCTTATATGCATTGCGCTACTCGAGCGGTCTTGTTTATTTAAAAATAAAAATTCACTCAAAGTTTTTCACACCTAGTTAGACACTGTTACCTCAGAGCTACTCTTCCTCCTTGGTTATGTCAAAAGGCACTTGGAGTCATATGTATGAGTCAAATATTAGTCTGGTATCAGCGGTTATTAACTTTCGCAGACACTCCACCCCTCCCTTAACAATAATCCTTATCAGCCAACCAAATGAAAATGTTGGGGTAAGCAAATATTGAAGCACGTTACATCATACTTATCGTTCATAAATAAAGCTTTCATATCATGGCTTTGCTGACTCTGTAAAACTAACCTCTTCTCTATTTGCAAACTGTAAACCGAAAGATTAGAAAATGCTTATTCGAGGTTATTTATTTTTATCTCATCCTTTCTCACAAATTTTTAGCCAATTTGATACTTGCATTAAGGTGATATTACTTTACGTCACTGCTGTAGAGGTAATAAAAAGCTCCAGCTTTTTATTACCTCTACAGCTACGATAACAGCGACACCTAGTGAGTCTGGCTATTGTTGTTCAGAATTCCGTTACGCCTAAATCAACCTTTTTAGTAAGTTAAGATAATCACAGTTGAGATTTCGTACCTTCAGACACTTTCTTTGGCTTATTCCTGGCAATAGTTCCCCCCCACACCTGTTTGGCTGTACATAACCCAGATATCTTAATTATCCCCCCTCCCACCCGAATGCAAATTCCTGTGGTAATCTTAATCCTCAAGTGTCTTTTCTGTCATCCGGGCCAAATATATCTTGGACATTTTCCAGTTTACTCGACTTTATATTAAATTCAGCTCATGGCTTGCTTTTGGGCTTGATTTATGATTCTAGAAGACTGTGAACCTCACTTACTGTCAACCAACGTAGCTTCATCTGTTACAATAAGCTGATACAACTCTTGGGGAAAGGAAGCCGTAATGTAAGCTAGCTCTGCTGCATGTAGCGCCGTTCGTACAATTTATCATCCACCCTTCTAACTGGTCTGGTAAAGTTTCTGAGTGACATCGGTAATTTAGCTTTCTTAATTGTCTTTGTGAAACGTGGGCAGTAATTCCTAACCTTCACAATTCTCAGCTTTCAACAGGGAATATTAGCTGGCGCATTATCAGGATTTAACACTTACTGAAGCCTAACACCTCTAATTTAACTACATCTCTCTTCTTCCTATGTTAAATAGAGCCATTCCATTGTGTCACCCGTTTGATTAATTGCTGGTTTTTTGTTTGTCTTTTTTTATCTCCTGGTGTCTCTTTCCTCTCCCTAGGGAGATTTTTACCTCTGCTAGGGCTAATTAATGCTCTTTGTTCCATTTCTTCACATACAAATGGTTGGTTTACATGATATAACGTAATCAAAAGCATTCCTATTAGGCACTTTAAGAAGTTATATTCATAAATACCAATTTAATATTCAAGAGTTTTTGTAGTTCCCACACCCTGGCCGAGTTAACCGTTCTCAGCGAACGTCTCTCAGTTTTCTTCTGCAAAAAAGCTGATTTGTTATTCAGAAAAACAAACAAACAAACCGATTCGAAGATCCTGACGTTTTATGGTTATCAGTATGTTGTATCCTTAAATTCTGAGTATCCAATGGTTGATTTGTTTTACAAGAAATTCTCGCGTTTAAGGATGTAGCTGCGGTTGTTGTAGGCGTATCAGCGACTTAGACCATATTGCACCATATATATTATGTCAATAAATTGAGTGTATTCTGTGGCTAATTTATCTGATTTGCTGATCGAACAATCCGAATTTCTAGCAGAAAAACCATGTAACCCTCGCCTGAGACAAACTGATCCAGTTTGTGAAAAAGCCCATAAAAATTCCTGAGGTCATTGACGAGATTAGTGGGAAGAGTCACGAGTTGAACCGGGACTTTTTCCACCAGTGTGGAGAGGACTGTGTTTATATGTACTATGCTATCCGCATTTTTCGCCGAGACCGACTAACTTGGTCAAAGTATGAAATATAAAAAAACCGCGAGGAGATCGATTCCAGCCCTGTTCCAAAAGATGTGAGAAAAACGGAACTGTCCACTTACTACTAGCGAGGTAACTAGCGTGAAATGCAAATAAAACTTTCGTCCATTTAATGTACACCTTTCATATTAGCTTTTTAATAATTTTTCTGCTTTTCAGTTTAGAGAATCTGCTTGAAATTTTGCAATCTTCCTTGACCACCCAAAACAAATATCAAATAACTTAAATTCCATATTCTGGTATCAACATAAGATGAAAAAATGTTACTTGTATGAGAAATGTTTTGTAACGTTCGTTGGCGTATTCATGCTTAGATAAAAGAAAAAAAATTGAAAGCATACCATGGCTAAGTTGAAGTTTAATATCAGAAAAGTGTGTATGTACCTAGGAAATATTAGCTTACTTCCTGTATATAGAAAGGTTTAAGCCGATTAATTTTACTACGTTTCCAGACATTCTAAGAAGTGTTTATGATTGATGTCTGGACACTGAATTATGGATAAGCAGTTTTTTCCTGCTCTAGAACCATTGAATAATTTCTCACAGCCAGAAATTAATCCAGGATACTTGAAAATTTCGAAGGCGGCAGTGAATGAAGTTAACTTTGTGACTGCCACAAACTTGATTACATACTAGGTTAGCAACCAATTGGACTCAACATATTTGCATACTGTAGACACTCCGTCTTGAAAAGCTTGTAGTCTAGACTGATGGTCTGAAATAAATCATTTAAGTCTAGACAGAGGCAACAGCTTTAAATGGAATGCTCATGTATCTAAATTTAAGTGTCGTGTACATCTATCCAGTTGTTCTTTGACGATTAAGGTCTGTTTCTTTACACAAAAAAATCATTGCAGTCGCTTAGTTCAAGGTAGGGAAGGGGCAATAGCGATCATTTAAGGAAAACAAATGATTGACTTTTAAGTTTGGTATGGACAAGTTTCTTTTTTGCTGCCACCTTCCCCCACACTCCCCAAAAAAAAGTACTCAAAACACGATTATTGATGTATTACAGAATACTTTTCGCACCAGAATTATTACCTGATGCGCATGAATATTAGTTGATCGTTAATATTGACTTCCATATCTTAATTAACAGCAAATATGGTCCTTGGAATATGGAATATTCGAATATGGAATATCATCGGTTTGGCTGAAACAAGAAGAAGAATTGAATCACTTATAAGTTTATCAAGTGGAAATCTGCTGTACACCAATGGAAACAGTGAAAGGAGTGAAGGTGGAGTTGGGTTTCTGGTCCATAAAGATTTTAAAAATAACATTTTGGAATTCAAAAGTACATCACCAAGAGTGTCAAGACTAATACTCAAGATTTCTAAGAGATACAAGCTAAATATTATAATGATTTATGCACCAACATCGAGCCATGATAATGAAGAGGTTGAAGAAATGTATACCGAAATTGAGAGTCTTCTAGATGAGCATAAAACCCACTACACTATTATTATGGGAGACTTCAATGCTAAGGTTTGAAAAAGACAAAACAGCGCAGAAAGGGGAACAATAGGAAATTTTGGAATTGGTGAAAGAAATGAAAGAGGTGAAAGACTTGTGGAATTTGCAGAATCTCAAGGATTGTCAGTAATGAACACTTTTTTCAAGAAAAGGGTGAACAGAAAGTGGACATGGAAGAGTCCAAATGGATTAACTACTAATGAAATCGACTTCATCCTCACTAACAGAAGATATATTGTGAATGATGTTACTGTCCTGAACAAGGTAAATGTTGGAAGTGATCACAGAATGGTAAGATGTACACTTGATATAGATGTAGGAAAGGAAAGGAAAAAACTGACTCGAGTAAATAATACAAAGGTCTTTGAGATAACAGAAGAGGAGAAAAAGCAGTATGTACTGGAACTTAAGAACAAGTATGAGCTTCTGCAGACTGCTCAGGACCAAGATATCGACGAGGAATATTACAACTTTTTGAAAGTGATAAAGCCCAAGAAACCTATAGGGAAAAAGAAATCCAAAGAAGAAAAAATTAGTCAAGAAACACTTGTCATGATGAACCGAAGACGACAAATGAAAAGCAAGAAAAACACTTACAGGGAGAAAATTGAGTATACTGAGTTATGCAAAGCCATTAGAAAGAGACTCAGAGAGGACATAAGAAGATTTAACACAAGAAAAGTAGAACAAGCATTAAGAGAAAACAAAGGAATTAAATCAGCAGCCATGAGCAGTAATACAGAAAGACAAATGATACTGAAACTGAAGAATAGCGATGGTGTACTTATAAACAGCAGAGAAGGCATAATTCAAATAGCAGAAGACTACTATAGAGAATTATACAAGGAGCAGGGGAATGATGCCAGCAGTGGGGAAGATGGATTGCAAAGTAGCAACACATACGACATACTCAATATTCTTCCTGATGAGGTAGAACGTGCATTGAAGAAAATGAAGAATCAGAAAGCCCCGGCGGAAGATGAAGTTATTGTAGAGTTGTTAAAATTGGGAGGAAGAGACATAACACAAAAACTGGCAAGGCTCTTCACAAAGTGCATTAGAAAAGGTGTGACACCTAAGTAGTGGAATAATGCAATCATAGTTTTGCTGTTATAGCTTGCTATCCCACATCTACAAGTTGTTCACAAGGGTCATTACTAACAGATTAGAAAGAATACTTGATGAGAATCAACCGAAAGAGCAAGCTGGCTTTAGGACAGGATTCTCAACTATGGATCACCTTCACGTAATATCACAGCTAATGGAGAAAGCAAATGAATATAAAACACCATTATGCCTGGCATTTGTGGATTATGAAAAGGCATTTGACTCCATACAGCATAAGGCAACGTTTCGGGCACTGGAAAGACAAGGCATTGATACCCCATATATTATGATTTTGAAGAAAATATATGAGAGTGCTACCTCCTTTATTAGACTAGACAAAGACAGTAGGAAATTTAAAATTGAGAAAGGAGTTCGACAAGGAGACACAATATCTCCGAAGCTGTTTACTGCTGCCCTTGAGGAAGCTTTCAGAAGATTAGACTGGTCGCAGAAAGGAGTCAATGTGAACGGAGAGTACCTAAACCATTTACGATTTGCAGATGACATTGTGGTCATTAGCCACGATCCCAACGAATTAGAGGAAAATCTTAATCAGTTATGCACCGTTAGTAAGGATTTTGGACTAAAGATGAATATGGCTAAAACAAAAGTAATGATGAACAAGTATGCCACAGAAAGGGAAATAATGATTGAAGGAGCAGTAATTGAAAAGGTGGAGTCATATACTTATCTGGGACAAGTCATTAGCTGTAATAATGATAAATGGCTGGAAGTCAAGAGAAGAATAAATTTTGGATGGATTGCATTCAGGAAATATAGTCACACACTGAAGAGCAATATCCCAATTTGTCTGAAACGTAAAATAAAGAATCAATGTATACTCCCCACCATGACGTATGGAAGTGAAACTTGGGCACTCACCAAAAGAATGGAAGAGAAGCTGAGAACTACACAGCGAAGAATGGAACGAATCATATTGGGAATCAGACTGTTAGATAAGGAGAGAAACACATGGATTAGGCAACAAACTCAAGTAAAGGATATTCTGATCAAAACTAAAGCACTAAAATGGTCTTGGGCAGGACACATAGCTCGAAGACATGATGACAGATGGACTAAGAAAATAACAGAATGGTATCCAAGAGGAGCTAGAAGAAAACCTGGAAGACAAAGGCGTAGATGGATAGATGAAATTCATGAGTTTCTGGGTAGTAAATGGATAGCCAGTGCTCAAAACAGAAGGAACTGGAAAGTTGCTGGAGAGGCCTTCATCCTGCAGTGGATTGAAAATGGCTGATGATGATGATGATGATGGTCCTTGAGGTTATCACAGACATTCTCTCATATATGCCAGACAAGCTGTACGTGCTACCTGGGAGTCTAAAACGCTGATGGAACTGAGATGATATTAAGTTCTTCATCATCACAAAATGCCCCAAGTCTCTCCAGTCTATTACCGTGAGCTCCAACCGACAGCAACATGAACTGAAAAACTACCTTCATGCGATTGGACTCTCCATTAATAAAGAGAAAACTGCACAACTCTCTATCACCAAGAAGAAAAATACCAACGATGTGAACATCATTATAGCGAACTCTCCAGTTAAAAAAGTCACTCAACATAAAGATTTGGGTATCATCTGGGACAAAGACCTCACCTTCTTGCCTCACTTTAATGCCACTCGAACGAAAACATATTCGGCTTCATGGGCAGTAAAACAAGAGATCTTCAACTTCCATAACCCGGACCTTATCATCAAATACATTATTCGTTGCATTTTCCCAATTCCATTATATGCCTCGACTATATGGCCCTCAGCACCCTCATCATACCAAGCCAGGTTCCTCTCCTTGGAATTCTGGATCTTGAAATGGCTAAATAGGGTTGCCGGGCTAACACCTACAATCTCAAAATCTGTTCTGGTCACCAATCTTAATACGCTTCCTCGGAGGTACCTCATCATCTCTAGGAACCTTCTTACCCTCTCTCAGCTTCTATCCGGAAAACTGAAGTCACCCGATATTTGGGATATCATCGCCAGACCGTCCGACAGGAGAAGATGCCAGTCCAACACCTCCCCATACAGATCGAAGCTGCGTAGCATGTCCTCCCTGGACAACATGTTTCCACACAACTCCTTCCAGATATTTAATAGATTAGCCATAGACGTTGAGAAACTTTGCAAGGACAGAACATACAGAGCTTCCATTCTTGCAGACATGTATTCCTTAGTCATGTTCTAGGTGGACTCTCTGTGATGCCACACTATCCACGCTCCGATGTATCCGTATGCACTTTTATTTGTTGTAACTTTATGGTTTTGTATTTGTTGTAACTTTATGGTTTTGTATTTGTTGTAACTTTATGTTTTTGTATCTTCACCAGTGGCTGTTTAAGGCCGAATATTGTATCTGGCTCTGTATACAATGTATTTGTCTGTATTTTATGTTTTATCTCTGTATGTAACTCATGTCCTCTAGCTGCATAGCTGTAAAGGGACATTTCTTCGGAAAATAAATTGATATTAATTAAATATTCGGTTGACACTCAAGTCAAGTGGACCCAATTTCTGCGAAGTCCGTACGGTCTCTGACAGCCAAATCCTCTGTTTGCACCTTCACGATGGTGGGACTGTTAGTAATCCTGGGCATAACCTTCATGCAGAGTACAGAATATTTTTGGGTCTGACGGCATCTCCGCGTATGTTCTTTATATCGAGGACAGTACGCTGTCAAGGCCAGAGGTGTAAAAGTGTGTGGGTCATGAGTTGCGTAATATGTTGTGCTAACCTCCATGCACAAGTACATGGTGGGTGACCACCCAGGTATGAACCAACATAAAGGGTCGGGGTGTGGCGCCCACACCACATGGAGGAATGCCGCCCCTCTATGCTACCAGGCAGTACTAGGTGGTAGATGACTCTCATCAACCGGTGCAATACCACCACTTTGCTTATTGGAGGCTTGAAGTGGTGGAACTCATGTTTAGTCTCTAGAGCTAAGTTCTGGTCAACCCTTCCCTATCTCTTCCTCTCTTCCATCATGAAGTATGATTGATGACTTTTGAGGTTATGATGAACACCGTGGCGAGATCTAATGTTCCTTACATTTCGAGGGTACAGCTCTAAGACGGTGTTAGCAGGCCGGCCGCTAGTTAGTACACCGGACCGAACCTATTGGTAACTCTCTAGGAGGCTTCCCGATCAGCTAGTGTATAATCTTGCTACCTCTACTCTGCCAGATAATGACTGGAGGGAGTCCGAGTAGTGTGTATGCGGGGAGCATTGTCTTGGCCACGTTATGTCAATGATCTGGGTATATTCTTACCATGTGTACGCCATATCCAAAAATTTCATTACTTCATACAGTATGTCCCACCCACTTTTTTCTTACTATTGAATACACCATGAATTGTCAAACTAATAGAGCAAGCTTATCTGCGAAAAGATCTAAAGCTCCCAAGCACTTCCTAATTCATTTCACAAATATACGTGGTCTCAGTTCTAATCTCAACGATGTCCATTTCCACTTGCAGTCTGCCAAACCCCATGTACTTTTTCTGACAGAATCTCAGTTATCGGTTGATTCAACTACTGCTCATCTCAGATGCCCAAATTATTCGCTGTATGATTCCTTTCGCCTCAAAGGTGGTACTTGTGCATATGTCCGTTCTGATAGCCGACCGGGCTAGCCGGGTGGGTAAAGTACCTGCCCGACAACCCAAAGGTCGCGGGTTCGATTCCCGCCTCGGGCTTGGATCAAAGTACTGCAAAAACCTTGGGAGGTGCAATATGGCCACAGAAGCCGATGCGCCAATAACTACCAAATCAAAAAATCAACCGTTCTGATATTCCCTGTCACGGACTTGGCAATTTCGAATCTACTCTCTTTGATCTTCTCTGGCTTAAAATCTCTCTACTTCATTGTGTCAAATCCATCTGTTGTCTCTACCGTTCTCCCAATTCCATTAATCACTTGGAGCTCTTTGACTTCCTCTCTTTGCAACTTGACTTTCTCCAGTCCAACTTACCTAACAGTGAGGTAATTTTCCTTGGTGATTTTAATGTTCACAACTCCAGCTGGCTTCCATTTTCTAGTCACACTAACCCAGCTGGTCCATTTTCTAGTCACACTGACCCAGCTGGTAGAGATGCTGAGGCTTTTGCAATTGCTAATGACCTTGCACAGATTGTTCATTTACCTACAAGAATACCGGACAATCCTAATCATACAGCCAACACGCTTGATCTTTTTCTCGCAGACAACCCTTCTTAGTATATGGTCGAAGTGAGAGGTCCTTTAGGCACTTCAGATCACAAACTGCTGATTGTCTCTTCTCCAATGGAGCCTTTATCTCATTGCTATTCACAACCTCGTGTTGTCTGGATTTACAAGAATGCAAAATGGGATGGCCTGAGAGATTTCTTTTCTTCTTTTCCTTGGTCGGATTACTGTTTCAAAATTTCTGATGTCAACGTTTGCTCAGATCGTGTCAGTGAAATTATTCTTGCAGGAATCGAATCCTTTATCCCACACTCCACTTTAAAATCACGTCCTTTATCTAGACCTTGGTTTTCCAATAAATGTGCTAAGGCTGTTCAAGAGAAGAATGTTACCTATCGTAATTGGCTTGTTTCTAATTCTTCAGTTTCATTTTCTGCCTACACCAAAGCTCGCAACAAACAATTGTAAAGCAGTTATTAATCAGTCCAAACTAGAGATTGACAGGCTAAGAGTAGAAAACTTGCTTCTTGCCCTAATGGTAGCCGAGCATTCTGGTCTCTTGCCAAAGCTATTGGCAGCAACTTTTGCCCATCTCTGCTCCCACCTCTGTCAAAACCAGATGGTTCTGTTGTCACTTCAGCCAAGGATAAAGCTGACCGGCTAGCATCCCATTTTCCTTCCAACTCATGTATTAATGATCTTTGTAAAACACCTCCCACTATTCCCAACACGCTGCATTCAATGCCTCCTGTGGTCTTCCGTCAAAAGGATGTCAGAAGGATTTTGACGAATCTTGATGCTAAGAAAGCTCCAGGTCCCGATGGTATTTCTCCATTTGTTCGCAAAACCTGTGCTGAACTTACTCCTATTCTTTGCCGCCTTTTTTCACTTTCTTATTCCAAAGGTGTTTTTCCTTCTGCTTGGAAATTTTCTCATATCCAGCCAGTTCCTAAAAAAGGGTGACAAATGCCTCCCATCCAATTATCGTCCCATTACTTCTACTCTTTCTAAAGTAATGGAGAAATCAATTAACCGCCAACTCTTAAACTACCTAGAAACCTTCCGTCTGATCAACGATCGCCAGTATGGATTCCGTCAGTGTCGATCCAATGGTGATATTCTGGCTTATGTTACCCATTAATGGACTAACTCAATGGAAAGGTTCGGTGAAACACAAGTAGATGCTCTTGACATCTCAAAGGCTTTCGATCGAGTTTGGCATAAATGTCTTCTAAACAAGCTTCCATCTTATGGTTTGCCAACTGTTTTTAGTAACTGGTTATACAGTTTTCTCTCTGATCGCTCACAGAGGATGATGGTAGATGGCTCTCTGTCTTCTAACTTCTCCACTAATGCCGGTGTCCCCCAAGGTTCAGTTCTTTTCCCCACTCTTTTCCTTTTGTATACTAATGACCTTCTTCCATTGACTGGAAATCCTATTCATAGTTTTGCCGATGATAGCACATTGCATTCCACTTTCCATTTTGAGAAACCTTTCCCTGCTCAATCAGCTTCAACTTCTCGAAAATCTGCTACCAATTCCTTAAATGCCGATCTTCAGGTAATTTTCCAGTGGGGCAAAAGACAGCTTAGTTGATTTCAACCCTTCTAAAACTCAGTCTTATCTTATATCTCGCAAAAAGGATTCTTCTGCTCCTATGCTTATCTTTAATGACACTCCGATTTCTAAGCAAAATGATATATCTGTTTTGGGGATTACCCTGACTTCTAATCTCATTTGGCACAAGCACATTACAAATATTGCTTCCTCTGCATCTAAAAAACTTGGTTTTCTCTTTCGCTCTCGGTGTCACTTTTCTTCCAAACAGCTGCTCACTCTGTATAAATCGCAAATCCGCCCTGCCATGGAATATTGTTCTCACATCTGGGGTGGTGCCCCCCAAAACCTCTCTCAGGCTTCTTGATTCCATTCAGAAGAGGGCAGTTAGGTTAATTAATGATTCATCTCTAACAGAGTCTCTCCACTCGCTGTCTCATAGACGTTCTGTTTCTGCTGCATGCCTCTTCTACAGATACTTCCACGGGCACTGTTCTGAATTGGCTTCTTTAATTCCCGCTCTCTCTTTCAAAACAGTCCGAACACGTGCCGCCACCAGCCAACATCCATTTACTGTCCAACTTCAAACTCACAGAACCAACTTTTCATCTTCCTCGTTTATTCATTCAACTGCCGTTTTCTGGAACAACCTTCCTTCATATGTATTTCCTGAAAATTACAATCTACAGAAGTTGAAGTGTAATGTCAACAAATATCTTCTTTCGTCTTCTCAACCTCCAAACCAAGCACGATACTAAGTACTATAGGTTCTAATACCTCTCGTGTTTGGGGTTTACATAAAAAAAAAAAAAAAAACATAGACCTAATATATACACTGTGCTATATTTTATGCATCTAAGAAGAAATTGAGTTCTTTATTATTGGTTTAATTCATAATTTAAAATTGAAATGTGCAGTTTTCAATTTGAAATGGTTAATTAGGCCTTTCTATTACTTTTTAATAGAAAGACCATTATTTTTTTCTTACCTATTGGTTCTTGGTCGAAGAGAATTTCGCAAAACTGGATATTTAAAAATAACTTATTTAGAATTTAATGCCATGTCGCTAGGTTTCTTTTGACGGCGTAGTTTCCGCTTGAGAGAAGAAAAAAAATTCTTTCTTTATCCCTCTGTTCCTAAAGGGAGCAGCATACCACACAAGTTCCCGCAATTATAATGGATGTTCCCCAAGAGCTCGATCACACAATAATGTTTGCATTTAGCATCAGGAATGCTATCGGCACAAATTTTCTACAGTTTGAGAGTTGTTGCATTGCACCAAGCACACATATATTTTGTATATGTGTGCTTGGTGTATCTTTGGAACATGGCATTATATAACAACAGTGTTAGTCGATAGTGTCAGTTCTGGTCCAACGAAGTCAACCAGATGATAAATGTGAGTTTACAGAAGAAAGTAATTAGGATGCGTAGCGGTCACAAAACTTTCGTTTACATTCGCTTAGTAAACTTTTAACGACATACCACAAACAGCAAGAAATTCTGCAGTTTTAAAATACCGTACTTTATTTTGATATTTTTAAAGTTAATTCTAATTGGCAGTTAAACGTTTGTGTAGTAATAAAGCTAATCAATTCGAATGAAGAATATATTAATATCGTTTTAAATTTCAAGTATTATAATAAGGGTAATTAAATATTTATTTTTCGACATTTTGTCAATGTCCAAAAATAAATATTTAATTTTTATAAAACTTGTATTTCCGCTTCTAGTTTCGCAGACGTAAACGAAACAGGAAATTGTCAATTTTGCCAAGGCGCCACCTTTAATAACATATTAAAGAAGGCTTACGGTAATGCGTGCAGAAACATTTGGATAAAAGCCAATAAAATAAACAAATATTCTTTAAAAGAAATTCTTATCATATTTATAGAAATGCTTGTTTAAATTTGCTCTTAAATGTTCACGGCTTTTGTTGCACGCAAATATGAGTCAATTTGCTGTAAGTAAAACGTGTTGCATGTCTAAAAATAATTGTGTACTTATTTTTTGTGTGTTGGCAAGACCAATCGATAAACAAAAAATGGGAAATTTGCTATTTGATAAAGGTAAGTGATTTTATTTTTACATTGTAAAGTTATTAGACACGAATAAATACTATTGTATTCGTTATTCATGAAGTTAAAATTTAAAAATAAGAATTTATAATGATAAATAATTTTATTTTTACCCTTCCGAGTTGTTAGATCCGAACAAATACTATTGTATTCCTTATTTTTAAAAATAAAAATGTCCGGGTTATCCCTTTGCCCGGATAAACAAAGAGTATAGAGGATACACCTCCTCCCCCACCAAGAAAAGTATAATCACTATCCCCTACGCTTTCTTTTTCTGAGTATTTGCGTACTCAGTTTCGAATAGTTGTGTAGCTTTTAGTGAAAAATAAAATAGATTTTTTTTATTTTTACATATATATTATTTTCCAGGTTTCATATTGCGACTCATACCTTGCAAAATCAGGTATCAGTCAGTGTAGTTTTATTTTCAAAATACAATAAGTGAATACTGTAGGATCCAGCAAATAATTTCGAAGGTGAACGCAGTAAAACTTGAATTAGTATAAATTTGTGAAAGTAAAAATATGTACTAACCTTAAATATTATAAATAGGATAAAAAGAAAACGTTTACTTTTATCCTTACCAGCTATTTAAATATTAGAACAGCTATTCGTGACCAAAGGTATGCACCTGTTTTTAATTGTACTGTATTCCGAAAAAAAAAAAAAAATAATAAAATAAATAGCACTTGCACTTTTTACAAAATAAAATTTATATTTTGTTAAGAGATTGACATTGAAATATATAAAAATCAGTCCTAACTGATATAAAATTTTCATTTACAACTAGTAAATTGATACGTATATCGATTGCTCACTCCAGCTTCCTTTAATAATGTTTTTAGTGGGGGGAACCTGATTATAAATTCAACTCTAATTTTCCTTTTCATGATCATATTGATTTATTTATGTAAAATAACAATTAAGAATGCGTTATTTTCAAAGAGCTATTAAAATTATTATTTAAAATAGACACCTTCATGCTTGCGCTAATTTTAAAATATAATTGTCATTGACTGTTTTATATAACCGATACGTATTTTGTCAATGCCATGAGCTGTTTTTATTAATTTCTTAATGCATAAATTAACTAGCATTCTTCTTTAATGATATTAATTGTAATGCAATTTTACTGTTGACTAATTTTTATTAATAATTAAATCACTCCATTTAAATTTTATTAAACTGTCGTATATCGATTACTCACTCCAGTTTCCTTTAATAATGTAATTGTATTATGGAACTATTAGAAACCATTTAAACAGTAGCATTGTCAACAGAAAATTGATTGGAGAACAAAAAAGCCAAAGAGAGAATCATAACTGCCTGCAGCAGTGGATCTGGAATTCATAAATTGCCACTTTTCTGTTGCTGGTAAATCTACAGAGAAGCTCTTTCTAGATAGCGCAACTCTACATCCCAGTTTTGAGGAACTCAAAGAAGGGATGAAAAGGCTGTTTTCACTATGGAATGAAACATCCTTGATCCAGCCTATGGATCAAGTGGTTCTAGAATGTTTAAAGAGATGACATAGGCGAAATTTTGGGTTCAGTTCGAGAAAAATAGAAGATACCAATATAGGTCTTATAGAGTCATTAAAAGTTAACAACAAAAATATGGTTACGATATAGCACGAGCATGGAATTTCATTCCAAGTTCAACATTTCTTAAATCCAGGAGAAAACTTTGGCCCAAGGTTGGTAATGCCAATGAAATTCCTGATCTGCAAGAAGATAAGGAAGAACATAGATTATTAACTGATTTCAGGCAAATTGAAAGGGCCAAAGATGTACAGCAAGAAAGTATACAGCAGTGAATTCAACAATGTTTTCCAACAAATTGTTACCAATTTTTTTTGCCAACAAAATTAAATTATGGACAATGTACAAATCATACATACTGTGATGGAAACAGATGGATCTAAATATGAAGAAGATATTGAGTCATATCCAGGGCCAAAGGTTTCTCATGCAGGTTCAAAATTTTTAAGGTACTTATGCATACTCTTTTTTTTTTTATCTCGATTCGCCACTTTAGATGACTTCATTGGTTAACTGACCAACTACTGGTCCCGATCGTGTTTGATAAGAGGGCGTCTATTGTAGCACAGTTGGATGGAAAAGACCTGAGTTCGAATCTGGTCGATGACGGGATAAATTTTAATAGGTCTTTTTCATAACGTGGCTGAGTTAGACAGTCTCAGGCGAAGATAGTGTTTTTTTCCTCCCTGAAACTCTGGTTTTTCATCCAGCAAACAGAAAATCGACCACGGAAGACGCAATATACATGGAGCAACATTGCCTTATTCGCATATGCTCCTAAAACCCAACACAAACTAATCAACCACAAAACCATCAAATAATGCCAAAATTACTACCTTTTGCTGAAATCAAATGCACAGTTTGCTTTCAATGGATAGTTTGATTGCATTAAAAGAAAACATAGCAATACTCTTAGTTTATGGTTAGATTTTATTTTCACATTTCAAGCCGTTTTTAACTCCTAAAAGTAATATTTTATCTACCAATAGCACGAAGATGTTTAGAAATTGCTAAAATATCTTTTTCCTGTCAAGAACTGCTGTATACTATTTTTGGTTTATAGAGGATTCTCGCACAAACAATAAATCATTTTAAGTCATGTGCTGCTGTTAAGGGGGATTTATTTGTCACTTGATACTCTTTCGTTCTTTGCAGAAGTATCGGTTTTTGTGGTACACAAAAATATTATTGCTGTTGTTAACGGGGAAATGGATAGTCACCATATCGTTGGACAGGAGCGAAATCTATGGCTCATGCGTGCTTTAAATGGGTTGTGTCATTTTTAAACGACTTTAGCTTTAATGGCATTAATGCAGAGGTTCCTAAACTTTTGTACCTTGCGCTCCCAACATATAAAAATTTTACTTCACTTAAAAAATTTCAAATTGCGCACCCCACCCCTTCCAGAACAAGTGCAAATAAACAAATTTGACATAATTTTTCTAAGAATGTATATACTTGTATAAATAAATATGTACTTCGATACATTTAATCTCAAAGATTGAAATAAATACGCCTCATACCTTGATTAGTAGGTTGGTTTATCCATATTTCCTTAAAGTGCTTAATAAAAGCAACAACCCCCCCCCCTAAAAAAAGCGCTCTACACTTTGGAAACCTTTATATTAATGAGATTAATGCCTAAATTTACAAAGTCTGGAGTTCGTAAGATAGAGAATTTTATGCGCATTTGATCCCTTTATCCGCATGGCACAACATATTTAATTAACTGAAACTACACTGATGGACAGAAATCATGGGATACCTACCTAGTAACGGGTAGGCCCACCGTACGCCCGGATAATGGTAGTCACACGGCGAGGCATTGAGTCCACTATTCACAAAAGCGTTCCACAGGTATTTCCATCCATGCTTGCTGCACCGCTATCCATAATTCCCGTCGCATTATTGGGTGGAGGATCCAAAGCTCGATCAACCCTTTCCACAGCATCCCAAAGATGCTCCGCAGGGTGAACGGAGAGGCCATTCCATGGCCTCTCCGTTCACCCTGTGGAATGCTCTTTGAATCATGTTCTAGTCACCACGGCTCTGTGGGGAGGCGCATTGTCTCCTCGAAGAGTCGATTGGCCTGTGGGTGCACGATGACCATGAAGAGATGCAGATGGTGTGCAAGTATGGACACATAATCTGGACCGTTTAGAGATGCGTCTAGACGTACCAGAGGTCCCAGCATGTGTCAGTTGAACAAGCCCCAGACCATTACCGACCGTCCACCTGCCTGAACAGTTCCTTGTTGACATGACGAGTGCATAGCTTGACTGGAGGGTGCGCCAGATATGCTCTCTTCTGTCCGCGTGAAATAACTGGAAACGGTACTCAGGGGACCCGTCTCCAATCATCCAAGATCCAGTGCCAATGTTTTTTCGCCCAGTTGAGGTGTAGAGTCCTGTGTCGTGATGTTAACAATGGGACTCTGGTTGGGTCGGCAT
The DNA here is from genome assembly GCF_048544385.1 of Mastigoproctus giganteus. NCBI lineage: Eukaryota > Metazoa > Arthropoda > Arachnida > Uropygi > Thelyphonidae > Mastigoproctus > Mastigoproctus giganteus. Next base: position 11,754,313 of record NC_143581.1, read on the forward strand.
CTCTCATAACCTATTGCGGCTAATGATCGCCTGATAATCTTGGTGGAGACGTTTCTGACACCTTCCTCGTTGAAATCGGCGGTAATTTTTGGCACTGTCGCTTTCCGGTTGGCTGAACAATACGAGACAGACGTTGACGGCCACGTTCATCCACCACCTTTCTCCGTCCACAGCTCTGTCCACGATGAGATGTTATTCAGGAAATGGCGTATTCCCAGTACATCCTTGATACTGTCGAACGGGACACAGTGCAATTTCTGTACCACCTCCGCGATAGTGACCTATGCGTTGGGCGCCCACTATTATCCCTCTTTCAAAGTTGGTTAACTCACGTCGTTTATCCATATTGACATCGAATTACTGTCTACGTGGATGCATTGTACCTATATACCTGCCAAGCGGTGGGTTCGTCCACTGGCGAGAGGGGTGACAGTGTCGCATTGCCCATGAACCATGTATCCCATGAATTTTGTCCTTTCAGTGTAGTTAACTAGTACACAGAAACTTCGTTTTCTGTGATTCGTACGTTGGCATTCGAGGTGAGCGGACGCGCTTAGACAGGGCTCCTCAGTTAAGTGGTTTACTTTTGGATAGTGCTTTTAAATATTTATTTAGATATTGTTGGATTATTTTGTTGTAGGTTTTCCTGTAACTGTTTGATTTTAATAATATTATAGATATAATTTTTTAAAGTTACTTTCATTGATAATTATTTAATTTTATAATGGTAGTTACGAGATCTGCCTTAAACACGTCACAGGGTATCGTGACTCACACGGAAATAGCAGATGGCAATTTACGGGTGAGTCATGATTTAATCCGTTGTGGAACCTGTGGAATGTTTTCCAAGGTCGACCTGGTGACTAATACTACCTCACCTGGGGATTCTTTTCTTTGTGATCGATGTAAGGAGTGCACCGATCTTAAATTACAATTTGGTGCACTGATGGAACAATTTGAATCCCTGAAAAAACGAGTGCTTGCCCTCGAAAATAATGCTTCTGGGAGCTCGTCAGGGACTCAAAACTCCAGCAATCTACCAAGTGATGCACACCCGATTCGAGCCTCAAAACAGAAAAACCAAGTGCAAACTACCCTGGTTAAAAAGGACATTGTTTTATTAGTAGACTCCATTGTCAGGGAAACGGGGAATATTTTTTGTAATAAAGATAGGTGGAGCAGAACCAGGGTATGTCTACCGGGAGCAACTGTTGATGATGTCACCAACAGACTGTCAGATTTTAAAGGGGGTAAAGAAAATATTATTATTCATGTGGGAACAAATAATATTAAACGTACACGATCTGACGATTTGTTGGAAAAATACAGGACCATGCTGAGGAAATGTCGCGAGCTAGGCCATAATGTCTATGTGTCTGCAATTCTGCCCAGACACGATAGGAGGGATTATATGTTAAGAGCCTTGTGGATTAACTCAAGACTTGAAGGAATCTGCAAGGCTTTAGGGGGTAAATTTCTATCAGCATGGCCGACACTTGTAGGTAGAAGGAATTTGTTTTGTAGAGACGGGATACACTTAAACAAAGGTGGTGCAAAAGTTTTTGCCAGTATTATTGAGGATACCTTAAAGGTTCAGGGAAACTGCTAGTTAGGGGGGATGTGGGTAATACTGACACGCGTTTATCTGATAATATTGGTCAATGTAACTCTTGCACATACCTTAAGAGTTCTTATCTGTTACCCCAACTCGACGTATTATCTAGATGTTCTGGGGGCAAAGATGTTTCACGTGAGCGGGTAGCTAATATCAGGGAAGAGAGCCTAAAAAACTTCAAGGGTTGTGTTAGGGTTGTTAAATATACAAGAACAGTAAATCTTAATTGTTTATACAGTAACGTTAGAAGTGTCGTCAATAAAATGAGCGAATTCGAACTGCTGGTTAAAACAAGTAACGCGGACATAATAGGGCTTACAGAGACGTGGTGCCACCCGGAAATTGGGGATGATGAGTTTCAGTACGGCTTGTATAATGTATTTAGGAAGGATAGAGTGGATAGAAGGGGTGGTGGGGTAATGCTTCTTATCAGAAGCAGCCTGAGTGCGACGATAGCGTTCCCGGATTCAGACATTTCACATGCTAGTATAGAGTCTGTATGGTGTGATATAGTTGGAAACAAAGGTACAATGCGAGTAGGAGTAATCTATAGACCAGGTGATTGTGAAGACTATGACAAAAGCCTCTACATGCAAATGGAATGGGCAAGTAAGCGTCAATGTCTTATTATGGGTGATTTCAATTTGCCTCTAATTGATTGGAGTAAATGGGAAGGAAACTCGACATGGGGAACAAAATTTTTAAATCAACTAGATGACTGTTATTTGTATCAACATGTCAGGGAAAGTACTAGAGAAAAGAATATCCTAGACCTCATCATCACACATGAATCAGATGACATAACAGGGCTGACAGTAGAGGAACCAGTAGCAGGAAGTGATCATGGAGTTCTACGGTGGATGATGACGAGAGAGGTAGCAGAAGTAAAAGGCAAAGGAATGGGTTTTAATTTCAGAAAAGGAAATTATGATGCCTTAAGGTACTACATGGCCTCTATTAACTGGGTAGATATCGCGCAGAGAATGAATACAATTGAACTGTGGTACGCTTTTAAAACATTAATCACAGATGCCTTGAATGCGTATATACCATTAAAAAAATACTCCACGAGAAGGGTTCCAAGTTGGATGAATAGTGAAGTTGCCACATTACTTGAGCAGAAAAAGGTGGCATGGAAAGGTTACAGAGCAATAAAAAGTACTGAAGCCTATAACAGCTACAAGGTGATGTGTAATAGAGCCACAGAAAAGGTTCGACAGGCAAAGGCAGTTTATGAGAAATCACTAGCAAACAGAGCAAAGAGGGGGGATAAAGAATTCTTCACATATATAAAAGCCAAGAAGAGCAGGACAAACCAGATCGGACCTTTACGTAAGGGAAAGGGGACAGTAATAAATACACCAGCTGCCGTTGCAGATGAACTCAACAGTTATTTTGCATCGATATTCACAAATGAAAAGCCTTTTGTGGCAATGGGAAATTGTGGGACCGAAGTTAAAAAATATGTAATTAATGATATTGAAATTTCGCAAGATTATTTAATGAAAAAACTTTCAAGCCTACAGACCAGTAAGGCTCCTGGAGTTGATGGAATATACCCTATAATCTTGAGAGAGGCGGCAAGCGAGTGCATTGAACCACTGAGGCTGGTTATGCGAGCATCACTAGACTCTGGGGAGATTCCCTTGGATTGGAAAAGTGCAAATGTATCACCCATACATAAGGGTGGCTCTAAAAGTGAAGTGGGAAATTATCGACCTGTCAGTCTGACTTCAGTAGTAGGGAAAATCATGGAGGCAATGATCAAGGGTGGAATTCAGGATCATTTGGATCGAATTGAAATTCTCAAGGATACTCAGCATGGTTTTGTAAAGGGAAAATCATGTTTAACAAATCTGGTTCACTATTTCGAAAGGGTCACTCACGAGCTGGATTTAGGGAATAATTTCGACATTGTTTATTTAGATTTCAGCAAAGCTTTTGACTCAGTCCCACATGAGCGGTTGCTTTATAAGCTAGAACAGGTTGGAATCACTGGGGAAATCCTTAGATGGATAGAAGGATGGCTTCAGGGTAGGAGGCAGAGGGTTGTGATAAATGGCTATTCCTCAGATTGGGTTGATGTAAGAAGTGGGGTTCCCCAAGGATCAGTATTAGGACCACTGTTGTTTTTAATTTTCATAAACGACATTGATGAAGGGATAGAGGGCGTGATGTCTAAATTTGCAGATGATGTTAAAATTGGTAGAGTAGTTAATGATCACTGTCAAGCTGAGCTTCTTCAGAGAGACCTAGATAGACTTCAAAAATGGTCAGAAAAATGGCAGCTGTGCTTTAATCCAACAAAGTGTAAGGTATTACACCTGGGAAACAGTAATCCCAAAATAACTTATTCACTTGGTGGAGTTCAACTAAACCCAGTACTGGAGGAAAGGGATTTGGGTGTTACGATACGGTCAGACATGAAATTCTCTGAGCATTGTAAACAGGTTGCAAGGAAGGCCCATGGTGTCCTATCGATGATCTATCGAACTTTTGCAAGTAGAGATAGGGACGTGATAATCCCATTATATAAGGCTTATGTTAGACCACACTTGGAATACTGTGTTCAAGTATGGAGACCGCACCTAAAGAAAGACATCGAGCTTCTTGAAAGGGTGCAAAGAAGGGTAACTCGCCTGGTGAGATCGGCAAAAGGGCGTCCTTATGAAGAAAGACTTCGAATATGTGGGTTGCAGAGTTTGGAAACTAGACACCTTAGAGGAGATTTGATTGAGGTGTTTAAGGCTCTGAGAGGCATCAGTAAAATGAATGAGGACAAAATTTTCAAGATTATAAATGATGCTAGAACTAGGGGACATAAATTCAAGTTACGGGGGGAAATGTTTAGATTGGACTGCAGGAAGTTTTATTTTAGCCAGCGAGTTATAAATTATTGGAATAAGTTGCCTTCATGGGTGGTAGAGGCCGACAGTTTGGGGAAATTCAAAGGTCATCTGGATAGTACTTTCGGGTAAGGGAAGCGCATAGGATGATAGGATTAATTTCCTTTTTATTTATTTTTTATTTCATTTTATTATTTTTATTTATTTTTTATTTCATTTTATTATTTTTATTTATTTGTTAATTATTATTATTTATTTATTTATTTAATTTTTGTTTATATCATTGTTTTGTTCGGATTTTTTTTTTTTTTTTTTTTGGCTGGTGCAGCATAAGCCATAGGCTTTCTTGCACCGTACGGCCGTTACTAATACTAATACTAATACTATTTCGAGGCTAACAAATGAAAAAAAAAAAAAGAAGCTAAATGTAAAATAGACGAATTATCATTAGTGGTATAGTTACCACACTGCTCGACAAAATTAACAGAACAAAATGTTTTTCATTAATATTTTATTGTGAACAGTGTCGCCGAAGGCGAATACTTGACATAATAGTATCCAATAGAAATTGATCTACCAACTTACAGAGCCGCAAATTATGCATGCCTATAAAAAAATTGTGTGAGTGCCGAACACGGTGCACACAATTTTTATTATTTCAATGTAGTTTAATATTTTACAATTGTTTTACAAGTTTATTACAAAGTTTTTACAGATCTCTTATTTGTACTTATTTGTACTCACTATTTGTCTTCGGCATGTTGGGTTAAAATTATTTTTTTTGTCGAAATTTTTATGAAATACGGTAGAAAATGACGAAAGAAATATTTTCGTTTTTAAATGCAAAGTTATGTGATTAAGTCTGTCAGCATCCTAACTGAGAAGACTTATCTTTTCTCCCGTATGAATTCCGGAAGTTGGGTAACACTTAGGGTAGGCCATCTTGGTCGTGGTCGTCTGCTGGAAAATGTGAAATTTTCATACAGCCTACTTCAAGAGCCAATATTCAGCGACTAAGCCACTTCACCGTGGTGGAGGTGGCCGAAGCCCAAATCTCTGAGCCATAGTGAGGACTGATAGGAAGGTATTTGTAACAAATTATTTAGTGGCAAGAGAAGAGCATATTGAGTAGCGCAGTTGATTTTCGCTTTCCAGTAGACACTACCACGTTTTGTGAGAAGTTGTTCAATATATTGATGAAAAAAACAAACAAACTTATAGTTAAATTACTCCAAGGTCACAGTGAGACGAAACGTTTATCTTTTCAATATGTTCCCCATATTGAGGAAATGATATTGGATGGGTATGTTTCATATGAATTTTTTGGGCAGATTATTTTGAACACATGCTTGGATTTTTGAGTGGGTTGAAGGGACACAGATATTCTGTAAGGTCAGTTAACTTCTGGTGGATAAGCCTCTGAGCATTAAGAGATCTTCAGGATCAATTCTCGTGAGTAACTTCATATTGTCGATATAAGTGATTGTCACAGCTTTTGATGACAAAACAAGCAAGTGTCGCCAACTGAACTAGGGAAGGAACACCACCTTGGAGAACTTCAGCAGTTATTGATCTCGATCTCCTAGAGAGATCATGCTTCATAATTATGGTTCTCTCCCGCAGGATGCCTCTAATAGCCGGAGAAGATCAATGTGAATTTCGAAATATACCTCGAGGAGGTAAACTGGGGAAGGAATCAAATGTCATCAAAAGCGGCCTGCAAAGCGAGGTGCGTGACACCAATCGCCGCATTGTGGCAGATGACAGATTTGTGAAAGTCGACCTGCCAAGAATAGCACATTGGATTTGGGTAGCTGATTCTGAAGTATCATCAGAGGAAGAATGGGTTTCACTTATGAGCTGTCCTAGCAGTCTGTCTGGACTGACTGCTCAGAGAACTTCGTCTGATTGCACAATTACCACAGGTATTTTTCCTTCTCCACTGTCCAAAATATCTGGTGCGGGTCTCAGCCACCAGACGGGTCGCAGATGGCGGATAGCGAATGGCCCAAAGTATGTGGGTTAGTTGCGAATAACCAATAAGCAGTCCCGGACCGAGGCGGCAGAGATAACAGAGTGTGTAAAGTGTGTTTAGGGTCAAACGGTACCAGGGTTTTCCCCCATCTCCGCGTAGTTTACATTGTGGTGTGATACAGTTCACTGTAAAGGCCAGAGATTTAAAAGAATATGGATCTTGAGATGTGTGATGTCGTGTACCGTTCTTCTTCTGGCCATTTAGCCGCCAGACCCCTGCCGGCGTTGCCCACACTTCTCCCCGTGGAGGCAGACCAGGTACACCAGTATTTTAAATAAGTACCCTGGCAAGTCCTGCTACCTAGTTTCCTGAGATTTCAGTGGCTAGGCCCGACCTAAAAAAAAAAAAAATTACTTTTGCGTGGGTTGATCGCTAGATTGAAAGACCGAAATGTGGGCGAACTTAATTTGGAACTATTAAATTTTGACCTGTGGGGTATCTGCTGGCGAGCAGATAGAGAGGGAAGGGAGACTGAAGACTAGGGGGGGAGAAAGATAGAAGAAATGGGATCAATAGAGGAGACGACCCCATTATAAGTCAGTGGGCATACCCATGCCCCACCAGGAGGAAATATGGGTTGAGGAGTAGGGAGGCGGTAGGGGAGGAGGCAGGAGGGACAGCCTCCTGCCTCCTCCCTTACCGCCGAGGGAGGGGGGAAAGAAAGATGGATCCAGCAAGAGCGTCGGCACCGATTGCCATTATGACTGGCATATACAGAAAGCTCTGCGGTCTCATTGGGCTGGTTGGAATTCAGCTGAGTAGAATTCAGCGTCCCGTCCGGGGGAGGTCCACATATCGGGTGTGCAATTTTCGTGGGTTAGGTCCAGTTCGTGTGATTCGCTTATCATGTTTTTTTTTTTTTTCCTGAGGCAGTTAGTTGTTGGTTTGTATTGTTTGCTGTCATAGGTTATTCATTTCATGGTTGTTGCTGTTGTGGTGGTGGATGCGGGAGAGTCCGCCTTCTTGTGAAAAGGTCTTGCGCATATTGAGTGAAGGCACTATAAGTATCTTTTTCAGTTAGTATCAGATATTCCTGGTCTCGTAGCATTATTTGGGTGGTGGTTATAAATCGGCAGCGGAGATCCTCATACAGTGGGCAGTCGCACATCAAGTGCCCCCATGTCTCTCGTAGACCGCAGTGGTATGGGGGGAGTGTCACTCAGTCCGAATCCATGGAGTTTTGCCAGGAATATCTGATTCTAACTGAAAAAGATACTTATAGTGCCTTCACTCAATATGCGTAAGACCTCTTCACAAGAATGCGGACTCTCCCGCATCCCCCACCACAACAGCAACAACCATGAAATAACAGTGTGGAGGGATGAACTGTGGCAGGTTCATTCCAATTTAAATGCCACAAGAACTCAATGACATCTCTGTGTCAAGGCGAGGAAACGCCGCCTTATAAGCGTTGCCAACTTGCTACCTTGCAGGATGAGCTGTTGCATCAGCAAAGACTAGGGAAAGGTAACCACGATATCAAATCCCTGGTCCCGCAGGTTGAGGGTTGAGGCATCGGGCCAGCACCCCAGCACTTGGAAAAACATTTTACCGCTAAAAATACCATTATTGCAAAAAAGCCGGATGGACTAAAAGGAAAACGACTTAAGCGCGGAAAAAGGACTATTCGTATTGGTACATGGAACTTTCGTGGTAGTTCGTGGACACAAGAGATAGTTACAGAAGCAAAAGAGATGCACCTTGATATTCTTGTCATGACTGAAACAAAGAAAAAGGGAATGAACAGATTGGAGAATATGCTCATTACTGGAGTGAGATTGAAAAATCAGAAAGAGCTAAAGCAGGTGTTGGTGTTCTAGTGGGTAAGAGACTAGAAGGATTTGTTAAGGGCTATGATCAAATTAATTAAAGATGCATTAAAGTTATTTTCAACATACACGACCAGAAAATGATTATGTTAGGTGTATATGCACCTATAGACGATGCACCTGATGCTGAAAAAGATAGGTTCTACCATATGCTTTAGGAACAAATGGATTTGGTTAAGAAGAACCAACAAATAGTTTTGACAGGGGATCAAAAAGGAATGACGATGTAGTGGGTCGCTTTGGAGAAGAGACTGTGAATGGCAACGGTGAGAGACATCGGTTTCTGTAAACAGTACCACCTGAAAATTCTTAACACCTTTTTTCAACACCAAAACATCCATAGATATACATGGGAGCGACCATCACTCCAGCAGAAATCAATTATAGACTTTATAATTACTCGCCAGAAGTCTGTATGGACAACAAAAAGACTACAGAGTAATGAGAGGTGCCAACTGTGGGTCGGATCATTACCTGCTGATTGCAGATATATTTATTCAAATACCATAATAAGGGGCAACTGAGACCTAATACGGTCATTAAAGTCAATAGGGTAGTACAATAAAATATTGCTTATAAACTGGAACTACTATCTCATGACAGTATTAAAGATCTTTACCAAAAAAGACTCCAGAACCACCTATCTCACATTGGAGAAATTGAAGAGGTGAATATCTTATATAACAGCATTAAAACCGCCATACACAGTGCTGCTAACGAATCACTAGGCATAATTGATCACAAATGTAAGCCACAGTATTGGTGGAATGAGGAAGTAGCGAGTTTGGTGAAAGAAAAGAAAAGAGCCTATAACAAATGGTTAATGAATAAAAATCAGGAAAATAGAGAAGAATACAAAAGGTGCGATAGAGCAGTTAAAAGGAAAATTGCTGAATTCAAGAATGCAGCATGGGGGAAAAGATGCCAAGAAATTGACAGCTCATTAGGAGGAAGACAGTCCTCCGAAGCCTGGCGAAGATTGAGAGCACAAAAAACAAATGAATCTCGATCGAATAAGAACTTTATAGATATGCCAACATGGGAAAATCATTATAATAACCTCCTAAACGAAAGACGATCACAATATCAGAGCATAATTACCCCTCCACCAGTAGATAGAAATTACAAAACATCAAGTCCTTGACTGTGCGAAGTTAATGAAGAACAAAAAATTTCCAGGCCCTGGAAACATAGCGATGGAACTAATTAAATATGGACCACCAAGTCTTTTCGATCTGATAGCACAGCTGATTAATAGATGTATACAGCTAAGGTAAACTCCAAATGAATGGAAAGTAAGTTATATTTCATTCATATATAAAAAAGAAAATAATCTGGATCCGGGAAACTATAGAGGCTTAAGTGTTAATTGCAGTATGTCCAGACTATGCTCTAAATTGCTTCAGTTAAAATTACGAGAGGAGGTAAAGGATAAGATAAGTGAAGAACAAAGTGGATTTAGGTCGCTGTTGTGTGGAGAATCTTTTTGTTCTACAACAGCTGGTGGAGAAAAGAAAAGCAAAGAATAAAGATACTTTCTTTGCCTTCATCGATTTAGAAAAAGCTTATGACTCCGTTCCAAGAAAGGAATTATGGAAAGCCCTTCAAAATATATCAGTTGATCCAGAGCTTGTGGAAATTAGGGAATTGTACGATAACAACGTGGCATATATTACAGTTGAGAATACTTTATCTAACCCAATCTATCCAGCAAAAGGGCTGAGACAATGATGTAGCCAGTCACCTTTATTGTTTAATGTTTTCTTAGAATGTGCTTTACAAGAATTTAAAAGCTGTTATAGAATGGGAGTACCAATTAATGACAGATATCTTTGGAGTCTGAATTTTGACAATGTTCAGGTTATAATTGCACAAGAAGCTTATGATTTAGAATACATGTTGAGAAAATTGCATCTTACATATGACCAATGGGGCCTTAATATCAATTTTACAAAGACAATACCTAAGCACAGCGGAACATCCTGATGAATTGAAAGTTACAGTCTATGCAACTAAAACCTGTTGACTTTTTCAAATACCTTGGATGTAGATTAACTAAAGAAAGATTGGGGAAAGAGGAAGTTTACACAAGAATTCATCAAAGTAGGAAGATTCTTAGTGCCCTAAACTCTATATGGTGGGACCAAAATATCTCCTATAGAACTAAAAAACATATTGGACAGTCGTTAGTGGAATCGGTACTTTGCTACGGATGTGAGATGTGGACACTGAAAGAGGGTGACAAAAAGAAACTTAGAGCCCTAGAGATGATAACGAATGAGGAAATAAGAAGACGTATGCACGCAGATTAAGATATTATAGAACGAATAGAAAATAGGAGGTTGAGATGGTTTGGACATCTGCTGCGCATCAATGAAGTAAGATGGCCTAAAATTATACATATATGAGTGGATACCACAAGGGAAGAGAAGACGAGGACGCTCTAGGAAAATATGGAAGGAACGTGCACTATCAGCCATGAAAAAGAGAAATTTGAAAGCTGAAGATGCCCACGTCCGACGACTTTGGAAAATGGGAACGACAAGGCGGCGATCTGCCGTATTAAGTCGAACACAGATAGACTGTCCAAAATATAGATACCGATATGAAGTACATTGCATTTTCCAATATTAAACTCAATTGCCACTTCTTAGTTGTTGTTGTTGTTGTAGGATTTTAGGAGCTTTATGCTGTCAAGAGCATTACTGTCAAGGGCATAAAATTCCCTTGACAGTAATTATGTCTTTAAGTAAATTCCCAATCAATATATTATGATCATTGCCACCTAGTGACAATAATCACAGTGTATCTACAGATTCTTAATACACGGAGTCGTTGCTGATGAGCAGAAAAGTATTGTTTTCTCTTTTTCAACCAAAAACATCATCCAATAAATCCACTAAAGTCTTGCTACTGTGCGAGTGACCAATCCGTCAGTTCCAATCAATATCCAGAAAGTTAAAATTCCCCATTATAGGACAATTTCTGATTTACTGGATCACTATGCAGTGTATTTGTCTGTCCAGTTGTTTTTTTATATAATCATCGCATTCATTACGCATATAACACACTCCTACTCTCATTTTTATTTTCCCAGTGCTTATATCATCCAGCCGACTGAGCATTACACTGACCACCTACTTCAACTTGGTGCACTGCCTTAGATTCTATGTGCTTCTTAACTCAGAGTATAATCCCTTCCCCTCCTGTCTGTACACATTGTACTCTCCATATTCAAATCCTGCATCTTATGTCTGAGTATCATCATGTCTCCGATATCACTACAATGTCCGCGTTTGATGACTTAAAATAAGATGATCAAATTTATTTGTTTGGTGGGCGCATTGCACGTATACGTGCTCTATACGCCTTGCAGCGCTCACTATTAGTCCTCTGCATGTTGAGTTATAAATTTTTTCCGTCGAAAAAAAGTACCAAAAACTGTCACTAAAGGAAATTGGTGCTGTCTGTAACTTATAGAGTACTGTTTTGATCTGCTAGGTATGAAGACTGAGATGTTCGATATGGTTATTTCAGTCCACTATATACTGGAAGAGCAGTATAACTAAGAGCTCCTCTGCTGCGAGCCACAGATGTTACCCTTTCAGATATTCTCATAATTTTGCGCAGCCTTGAGCACGTTTTCTGGTAAAACAGTTGAAGTGGCACACTTTAATTATAACCACCCCATACATAATATAGTTGTTGTTGGGTTTTAGGAGCATCAGCGACTAAGGCCGTATTGCTAAGTGGATATTATCTGTAAATTGAGTTTGTTCTAAGGACAGTTATCTGTTTGCTAGAAGAAAAACCCAAATTTCCGGGATAAAAAAACTATCTACCCTCCCCTGAGACCGACTAACTCAACCACGTTGTGAAAAAGGTCCATAAAAATTCCTCCCGTTATCGACTCAGGTCTTTTCCTCCCGGTTTGGGGAGGAGAGCGATCCTACCAACTGTGCTACGCATGAGCTTATATAATATAAACAACTAAAATATATACAGTCGGTGGAGAAATTATCGGGAGTGTCATGAATACCACAAGTTGCCGATCCTTCATGTAGAACCTCCATTATCTTCAAAAGTGTGCTAAGAGAGTGCCCTCTGGTGACCATTCGTTGTACATTTTAGCCATAGTCCAAAAAGTTTTAAATCTGAATGGAAAATCGACGAAATGGTGGCAATGTTTCCATAGTATTTACTATGGGACAATTGTTTATACTTGAATATGAGAATGTGGTTATTAAAACTATTTTATATCTTTTATTTATGGATTTTCTTTTTATTTAAGCATTATTTAAAACTGAAAGCTATTTCCCAGTTAGATACATCATTTTTTTGTAGGATGCTAGCAGAGAAACTTGCAATAAATATTCTCTGAAGGATTTTTATCTTCTTGGTAATCTTCCATGGTTTCGTGCCTACTGAACAACTATCGCTGTATTTACAAGCTGGAATCAGATATCAGTGTTGAAAATTAACTCCCATTCAGTGCTAGAATTATGACATACAGAGCCTTCCTTATAACCAGAGCTTCTAAAACACTTATTCTTTCACCAATTTCCCTAAATAGCTCTGAGATCATAAGATATGGGAGGGTTGCTTTCAACAGATATATTCCTACCTATACACAGTCTCTTGTTGTCAACAGCCAGGTGCATCCACTTAGGACGAAGTTTTATCAACCACGATAAAGAATATATTGAAACTAGCTTACATCACTGCAGAAGTTCAAAGACAGAGATGGTTTACATTCTGATTATTTTGTAAGCAAGTTGACATTTTAAAACACAGCAGCTTTATTTCTTTCCATGAATAGGAGTCCCAAATAGGTTAATCAAAAAATAAGGGTGTGCAACCATGAAGTGACTTGTTTATTCAGCAGCTTCTACAAGTCATGTTACTAAGGGCGTATATGTGATGTATGCATTTTTGTTGATTTTCAATCACAGCATTGAATGGATGGTGCAGAATTACTTGAGTCTCCCTTCTCGAAAGAAATACTAGACACGTTTCTGATGATTAATATTGATCTCTTTAAAAAAAGAAATCATAAAGAGGAAACGTATACCTCGTCTGCTCATCTGTTACACATGCCAATAGTCCCTTAAAGGAGGCTTATCATATTTCGTTTCGTGTCAGACAATTGTTTTAGATTGCGGATCCAGCTTTCACTTTACATTGAAATGGCTTTCAATCTCTTTGCTAAGGGCCCACTAGTTGAGATTAGTACAGTAGTTATAGTCGCTGTCCTTCCACACTGGAAAGAGCTGTTCGAATTCCATTTTGATTAAAGAAACTTTCATCTTTTTTTTTTTTCTCACAAAGTGGCCGATTTAGTCGGTCTCAGGAGTGGTTGAAGGAAAAAAGAGCGAAAAACAATGACTTTTATGCGCAACCCGAAAAAATTTCGTTTCTGCGCATCCACCATTGTCCATTTAGTCCATTTATACTAGCGCACGGTAACAAACATATCCATTACTTCAGTTACAATATATGGTATATGGTCATACCATATATTGGATAGCTTATGTGATAGGTATGAAAAAAAAAAATAAATAAAATTATTGAATTCTATTGTAATTAACTTTGGAATGCCTCAACAGATCTTTCTAAAAAGTTTAAATATAAATTTCATGAAAATCTCTCCAATAGGAGTCGAGTTACTGCAGACATACGTCTGCAGTAACTCGACTCCTATTGGAGAGATTTTCATGAAAGTCATTGGATATCTTCAGTTTCAAGATATTCCTTCACCACTTGAGTTCTATGTACAGTAGCGTTGTCGCCCAAAAAAAAAGAATCTGGGACAACCTAAAAAACCCTAAATCCTAAAAAAGTTGCACATAGGGTTCGAGGATCTGTTGTCCGTACCTCTGCCAGTTACAGTACCCCTATCATAAACATGAAAAGGGGTACGGCCGTCGATCATTATTCCATCCCACACGAGAACACCGTGTGGGATGGAATCCCACCGTAAGTATCCCTCTCTCTGATGTTGGAGGGATGGTACCGCATTCCTCGTACTCTCCAGATGAAATAACGTCTAGACTCTGTTTGTAGGCTAAAACAGGTCTCATCACAGAACAGAACTGTACCCCCTTTGTCAGGGCTCCAAGTCACATGTTCATGGCACCAGTTTCGATGAGATCTGCGGTGATTTGGAGTTAATGGGATACAGACTTCCTTGCGTAGAGTTAACTGGAACTGAGCCTTTTTAGGCTCAGTTCCAGAGAGAAAGAGAGAGAGGGAATCACTCTCCAGCTCAGGACCCTGGGTGTGCCAAGCCCATACTCACCAGATGTGAGCCCCTGAGGTTGGAAATGTTTTCACCCGTGGCCAGTTGATGACAGGACATCGTAGGGTACCTCTTGCTGTTAGAGCCAGATAGCGGTCTTTTCTGGTTGACGCAGCCCTCGGGCGACCTTGGTCAGCTCTTGTGATGGTTGCTGTCTCCTGAAACATTTGTTGTTGTAGTGGATAGCTTAAATAAATTCAAGGAAGAACTGGATAAACTGGAGGAACTGGATATGTGAAATGGGAAGTTTTTTATTTGGCTGATCCTGTATACGCTTGCTTTTTTTCATTATTTATCTACTAATATTAATACTAAATGGCACATCCATAATCCCTGATATAATAAGGCATGTGATTTCCGTGAATTACTCAGTACAATAGCGAAATTTACTCATCATGTGGTTAATGAAACTATTAATTCTCGTTGTTGGGTTAGGATTGATGCAAGCTCAGTGGAGCTTGCATCAATCCTAATCAATCATCAATACCAGGAGGAAACTTGTGATTGGGTCTCTCTTTTTGATCGACTTCTGAGGATTAGGCTGGCCATTCCATCAGTTATGTTGTAATGTAACGGTGCTTATTGGGGGCCTTCACCAGCATCGCATACAAAATCAGCATTAATAAATACTAGTTTTAAAATTATGTTATACCTTTATATCATGTTTAAAAAAGTCCGTACATTCTATTTGTGTTTCTCAAACTTTCATCTATCTCGACTTTTTCATTGCTGAGACTTCAGGATGTTATTCAAATAAGCGATAAGGACGATCAGGGGCCACTTTTACAAGAACTTTCTTGAACTTACCTGCATTCCATGCTATATTTTTATTATTTTTATTTTCTTAGCCGATTTACATGCTTTAACAGTTTGTTCTTGATTTTGTTTATGGATCAGATCGAAATTGTTTTGTTTTATAAATGATGAAAATTTGCTTCTAATTTCATTTGTATCTTAAAATGCATTCGCGTTTTTTGTTTGTTCCATAAGTTCTTAAGACCAGAGTATTACGTGCCAGAACTTCCAACATTATTAACAGTAATAGAAAATATATCGCAAATTCATTGAAAAATAACTTAAACAAAGTGCTATCAAAAATAACATTAAATAATGTATGTATTCATGCATACACTAAGTGGTCAGTTTATTAGGTAACCTATCATCGAAGAAATGGACCGCTTTGTGAGAGATGGTGCCATATGTCCGTATCAGTCTATGCATGTGTACTCTAGTCCATTTATGCTTTATTCGTTTTACTGTATGTGTGATGTTGCACGCTATTTATCTTGATATGTAAATAGTCGGTATTTCTTTGAAGAAGAAATGGTTAATAGAGTAATCAAAACTATGACAGTAGTTGGAGGACAAATACCAGGATGGTGCGAGGCACCGTTTCCTTTAGAATTTATTTTATTTATTTTCCCATCAGCATTTCTCAAACATACAACTCTTGTGTACATTCTTGAACTCCGTTGTGGTGCCAATTTTCCTGTTGAAATTTTAGCAGGTGTCTCTCAACATCCTCATTATTAGCACTGACATTCTTACATAATCAACTTCAGCTGACTCTATGTGCGTAGAAGGTACATTACTTCCCTCACACATAAAAGACTAAGTTCTGACGAAGATTCCAGGAGACTGGATTCTATTCCACACAGTTAAAAAAGCACTTTAGCCAGCTTTTCTTCACATTGTGATCGACTTAATCGGTTCGGGGCAAGTATTGCACAACTTTTTTTCTCCCTGAAATTGGAACTTTCAGGGAATTTTTCATTCTGCAAAAATACACATAGTTTACAGAAACGACATGCTAATTACTCATGGACTTAGAAGTTGGAGATCTTGATCGACCCTGCTGTTATAACAATTAGGTGATGATGTAAGCTTATGCAAACATTGGTTGAGATTGCGTCATCTAATGTTTTCGTACTTTAGTTCACACCGGTAAATCCAATTCAGTTTATTTTCTTCTGAAAATTCCCCTTCAAATTCTGTTCTCTTCAAATCATAGGTTACCAATCGCTGCTTTGTAACATGAAGTGTTGTCATATTGGAAGGTGTAAGGGCCACTTCTATGAATTTGCAGCCACCGTGTAGGGCACACACATAATTGTCCAAAACATCAATGTTGGACGGTTCCATTCATTGCGAACAGTGGATATTTTTCATGCTACTAGCAATACCTGCTGACCAAAACACCTTCACCCAACTTCATAGTTGGGACAACACGATACCCAAACACATTCATCAGAGTGAAAGAGCGCGTAGCGTGACTGCTCGCTATCCGCTCTAGTCAGGACTGATTTCCATTGAACCACAGTCCAGGTTTGATGGACCTTACACGTTAGCACAACCAGAAATTTTGCTTGGGTGGGGAGCTTGTACCACATCTGAAACCACATCTGTAACTTTTACAAGAGTTAACTCACGATAGTATTATATAATATATAAAACAAAATATTCTTGGGGGGTTTAGCCCACTCAGCCTCTCCTCTGTGGGTGCGCCTGTGGCCTCGAACACTGAATCTATACTGTGTGGACAGTTGTATAGAAGTCAAAAGATGTGATCACTCCTTCAGGTTCATAAGTAACTTTGATCTTGTAAGGTCAAACTTCAACCAAGGCTGTGGAGTTGGGACTTGGGTGCAAGCCTGATCTTTGGGAGGCGCTGCTGCTGCTGCCTACGTTCTCTTTTAAGTATGTTATAACAGTTTAACAAACGTTTAGGGGAAAAGCCTCCTCTATTTTTAAGAGTTCCTAACATATTCAGATTGGTCAATGTTCTAAATCACTGCTTGTGACAAACAAGGCCTAGTAATATATCATCTGCCTTCAATGCTCCCAAAATATTTTCACCATCTTCCAAAGATCACCCTATTTGGCTTCCGAGTCATATGAAACTGTCTGATAAATTCTTTCGAATGTCTGCATAATATTTCATTTTTAAATACAACTCAATAACAATAATGGTTCACTGTTTATATGCATTAGCGGCAGAATTTCGTGGCGCCATCTCTTGGCAGTTAATGGTTACACATTTTATGATTTCGATGGACTTATTCCTTTAATTATAGCCATGATTGGCTCAAAGAACTCAACAATCATACTATATAACATGTTCCCGATCTAATTTTTCCTTTCCCAATTCGATTCTGAATTTATTACGTACCAAAATACTTCCTATTTGAATGGAAGAAACCTTTATGGGCTATTATTTTCCATACTGTGGCCAAGTTAATCGGTCTTGGACGAGTACTGCGTGGTTTATTCATTCAGCAAACAGACAAATCGACCAAAGAGTACATGCAAAAATACAGACGCAGCACACTGATTTGTGTTCTGTCCAGGAATCTGAGAGTTATTTAAATGAGTATGCCAGAAAAACAAATCCTAGTGGATAGCACAGTTAGTATAATTACTGTCTTCCTCACACCGGCTGGAAAAGACCCGTGTTCGAATTCCGTCAGTGACGTAAGGAATTTTTAAGGATATTTTTTACAACGTAGCTGAGTTGACTCAGGCGAGGGTAGCATGGTTTTTTATCTCTGAAAACTCGAGTTTTTCGTCCAGCAAACAGCAAATCGGCCACATTTGCTGTGGCCGATTTGCTGTTTAGGCCACAGAACACACGCAATTTACATTGCGTGTGTTCTGTGGCCTAAAACCCTACAACAACCAGCCATCAGAAAAAAAAAAAAAAAAAAAAGTCTTCTTCTCGTCAATGGAAGAATCCATAGCTGTTTTGCACAGAATGGAAGCTTGTTTAGCTTGATATAATAAATTATGACGTATTTGTTGTACACTGAAAGGACAGAATTGATAGGATACCTAGTTCGTGGTAAACGCGACGCTATCACCCCTCTCGCTAGTGGATGAACCCACCGCTTGGCAGGTATATAGGTACACTGCATTCACATAGACGGTAATTCGATGTCAGTATGGTTAATCGTCGTGAGTTAACCGACTTTGAAAGAGGGATGACAGTGGGTGCCCGATGCATGGGTCCACTCTATCGCGGAAGTGGTACAGAGATTGCGCTATCCCTGTTGAACAGTATCAAGAGTGTACTGGGAACACGCCATTTCCGGAATAACATCTTATCATGGACAGCGCTGTAGGCGGAGAAAGGTGATGGATGAACATGGCACAAATCACCGCCGACTTCAACGAGGGAGGTGGCAGGAACGTCTCCACCACCAAGACCATCAGACGATCATTAGCCGCAATAGGTTATGGGAGCCACCGATCCACCAGAGTCCCATGCTAACACCACGACACAGGACTCTACGCCTCAACTGGGCGAAAACATCGGCACTGAACCTTGGATGATTGGAGACGGGTCTCCTGGTCCTATGAGTCCAGTTCCAGTTATTTCGAGCGGACGGCATGGTACGTATCTGTAAGAAACCGCATGAAGCTATGCACCCGTCATGTCAACAAGGAACTATTCTGGTAGGTTGACTGTCGGTAATGGTCTGGGGTGTGTTCAACTGGCACACGTTGGGACCTCTGGTACGTCGAGACGCATCTCTGAACGGTCCAGGTTACGAGTCCATCCTTGCAGACCATCTGCATCCCTTCATGGTCATCGTACACCTACAGGGCAATGGACTCTTTCAGCAGAAAAATGCGCCTTCCCACAGAGCCATGGTGATTAGAACATGGTTCAAAGAGCATTCCGTAGATTCTAACACCACGGAATGGCCTCTCTGTTCACCGGATATGACCCTGTGAAGAACTTTGGAATGCTGTGGAAAGGTCCTTTCGAACTTTGAATCCGCCACCCAGGAATGCGATGAAATTATGGACAGCGGTGCAGCAAGTATGAATGGAAATGCCCGTGGTACGCTTTCGTGAACTAGTGAACTCAATGTCTCACCGTGTGACTGCCCTTATCTGGGCGAAAGGTGGCAGGGCAGATCATGTGAAGATGCCCTCTCTGATTTGATCCTGCATCTGGAAACTTCGCAATCCAAGTATGAACTCGCTCTGTTTATTGACTTCGAGGGGGCCTTCGATAATGTATGGTGGGAAAGTGCACTGGAACGTCTTCGCACAGCAGAATGTCCAAACAATCTTTACTGGCTGTTCAGAAGCTACTTCTCACAACGTACAATAGTAGTTAAGTCAAAATATCACCAAGTCCTTAAACCCATCCACCGTGGGTGTCCCCAGGGCTCTGTCCTGGGGCCCTTGGTATGGAATATGGTGCTCCAGAGCTGGCTCAGTAACAATTTTGAAAAAACGAAAATCATAGCATTCGCCGACGACCTCACCATCGTGGTCGCTGGTCATTCCAGAGCAGCCCTCGAATCCACAGCACAGCGAGTACTCAACCATCTCTCTAGCTGGACAACAATCAACAAATTGCAAATCAACCCTGCCAAAACTAAGATGATGGTGTTTAAAAACCGACTCGACTTACGAAGGCCTCCCCAGGTCAAAATCAACGGAACCCAGCTAACCTTCGTAGAACAGACAAAAGTCCTGGGAGTAGTAATAGACAACCGTCTGTCTTTCTTCCCCCATCTACAGCATCTGAGTTCCAAGACCAAAAAGTTCTCCGCCGCAATTATACGGATCTCAAGAAGTGAGTGGGGACTATCAAAACGAACCCTTCTTCTTTATTATAAAGCTGTCTTTCTCCCAATAGTAACCTATGCTGCCGGGGTCTGGTTTCACAGAGTTCCCATCATTAAGATGAAAGAAAAGCTAAACTCTATACAAAGAGCTATGTTGCTGGCGACCCATCGAATCTGCCGTACAGTCTCTACAGCAGCTCTCCAAGTTATAGCAGGCACCCTCCCTCTCGACCTTTACACAATCTACAAAGGGCTCTGCTATCGAATTAAAAAGGGTATTCCGGCAACGATCCTGGATATAGAACTCTCACTAACTACGGATATAAAGCAGGAGAAATCTCGATGTCTCAATAAACTCTTCAATGTATGGCAGACCAGATGGGATTCTTCTACTGTAGGGGTTGTAACTCGGAGTTTTCTTCCGGAGGTAACCTTTGCAACCACTAAAAATAACGCCCGATGGTTCTCCCTCAGCCTCGAATCATCCTTTCTCATTACCGGACATGGTTCTCTAAATGAGAAACTGCATACACTGGGACTCATCGACACTCCCTACTGCTTTTGCGGACAAAGTGAAAGTTGGAAACACTTGCTTCTAGAGTGTGTACATTACAACGATATCAGAAACCGTCTCCGGAATAAGATCCAGGACTTCCCACCAGCAGATCTGCATCAACTGATATGTACCCAAAACAACCTCGAAGCCTTCCAGACCTTTGCAGCTGAGGTATTTGCCTGGAGGAGGACACTGATCGTCAGTCACCGACATGGAAATGCCGATCATTAACAATTCCACTGCCAACTGAAAGTCATCCCTTCTACTGACTATTTTTTTTTTTTTTTTTTTTTCCTAACCTCCGTTCTGCATTGTTTCCGGGTCCTTCCCTGGAACTAGGAGCAGCTTTGGCTCACCTTTTCTTCTTTCCCACTATGTGCAAGATAGATAACCACTCTCCCATTTTTTTTTCTTTTTTTTTCTTTTTTTCTTTTTCATTCTCTCTCTGCTGGCACCCGATTTACATCTTTCTCTTCACTGTAGCCAGGGTGTGGGATTAAAATTATTTATTTATTCCTTAATTATTTTTATTTTTTATTTATTTTTATTTTATTATTATTATTATTATTTTTTTTTTTTTTATTTATTCTTTTTTATTTTTCCTCAAACCTGCGTTCTGCACTGTTTCCGGGTCCTGCCCTGGAACTAGGAGCAGCCTTGGCTCACCTTTTCTTCTTTCTCCCTCTGTGCAGGATAGTTAACCACTCTCACATTTTTTTTTTTTTTTTTTCTTTTTCTCTTACTCTCTCTCTGCTGGCACCCCGACTTACATCTTCCTCTTCACTGTGGGATTAAAATTATTTAATTATTCTGTAATTATTATTATTTATTTATTTTATTATTATTTATTTTTTATTTATTATTATTTTTTTTTTTCATTTACTTAGCTTCATTTTTTTTTTTTTTTTTTTTTTTTTTACTCGTGCTCTGTTCTGACAACTAGGATGTGGACTATCATTGGTGCCAGACAGCTCTCCCTTTTTTAAATTTTATTTATTTATTTTTTTATTATTATTATTTTTATTTTTATTTATTTTTTTTTTATCATTATTTATTATTTATTTATTTATTTAATATATTTTCTTTTTCACCACGGGGAACTATTATAATTATTTATTTGTTTATGATTATTTATTTTTTTTTATTTTTTATTTTTTATTTTTTTTTATTTTTTTTTTTTTTTGCACCACGGGAAATACATTTTGTCTCTGTTTTTAGTTTATTTAATTTTTATTTTATTTCTTTTTTTTCCCCCTCTCTGGAGTGGGCCCCCAGAGAAATCTGGCCCACCTTTTGGCAACATCAGGTGGTTCAGAGTCTCGTATCGAGACAGTACGTGCTCCATTGGGACTGGCCCACCTTCCCGTGGTGTGGACGAGTACCCAGAATCATCTATCCAGGTGATTGATGCTTCTGGGTAGCCAAGAGGTCAGAACAGAACAACAGAACACACACACAATACACACAAACCGACGTCACACACATCTGGCCCATTTGTAGTGATACTGTTCTTCACAGAGATACGAGGCGGAGTTGAACTCGCGTTCTAGGAGCCGCCCTTTACAAAAACACATGTCCACACACATGGGCGAAAGGTGGCCCTACCCGTTACTAGGTAGGTATCCCATGATTTCTGTCCATCAATGTATATACTGTATTCAAATTCACCCATTGATGTTCCAGTTGTGGCGGCACTTGTTAACTTGAATACTGGTGTGCAAAATTTAAGGACCAGTCAGGTTTTCACCTGTAACTTCTCATAGGAGTGGCCTGGACATGGGAAAAGCATACCAAAGGAACCTCCTGAGGTACAGAAATGATGAAGGAAACAAAACGGTACAGAGGGACTTTATTCAAAAATGGCAACATAGCACTGGCTACTATGATACAGATGCATCACTGCCAAAGATGGAACAACAGGAAGAGGTGGTCCTCAGTAGGAGATATGGCCACCCCTAATGTCGATGCAGGCTTTGCACCGCCTGACCATACTTAGAACAATGTTGTTGATAGGTTCTTGCGGTAACATCGTCCATTCCTCTGCAGCGCCATCTTCAGCTGGTGAACATTTTCTGGTGGGTGTGGATGTGCCGCTAGGCGTCTCTGCAGAGCGTCTCACATGTGTTTGATGGGATTTAGATTGGTGGAACGGGCAGACAAATCCATACGAACAATGTCCCCACTTTCCAAAAGCATATCACATCTGCAGTGCGATGGGGTGTGGCGTTATCATCCATAAAAACGAACTCGAGGCCAATGGCACCTCGGAACAGACGCACATGAGAAAGGATTACCTCAGTACAGTAGCCTGCACCGGTTACAGTACCGCCTTCCAGTATCTGGAGTTGTGTACGTCCATCCAAGATAATGCCTCCCGAGACGAGAACACCTCGACCGCCATATCGATCCCTTTCAGTGATGTTTGCTGGGTGATACGGTGTGCTAACCTCCCTCTAGATTAGCTGACGTCCAGAATCGCTGCTAAGATTGAATCTACTCTCATCAGTAAAGAGTACCTTAAGTTTAATTTTGTGGTTGTAACCTTTAGAAATAATGTTGGTCCTTAAGTTTTGCACACCACCAGTGTATTTACTGTGTATCTAGCATTATTGCACGAGGTGATTCAGAATTGCATTTTATAAATTCTTCTGTGGTTTGTTGACAACAAAAGGAATCAAAAAGAGAAATGGATGCAAAACGATATGATTACACTGGAATACAGCAAATAATGGTAAATAACGTAGAGGTAAATACACACATGGCACAATCCACGTGAATTCAGAAAATAAAATTTATTAAAAAAACGTAAAATATCCATCTGTTTACAGGGTGCTGTTTCCCATATTTAGTTTGTAGAAAGATGGCGTGGATCTCTTTAGAGCCGAAATTGTCCCTTATTTGAATAAGAGCAGCAGGTGCGACCCTCCCATATACAGGGTGTCTCAAAAATACATGGCATAACTTCAGGAATGAGTTCCTCATATGGAGACAATAAAAATATTTTATATCAACATAGTTCCGGAAATGCTTGGTTCCCGAGTTATTAACCAGAATGGCTTATCTCCCGCAGGTGATTTCCTTCATTCTGACAGAATCTGGTGGTTTTCCATTCCGACCATGTACTCAAATCAAGAGCAAGCGGATATCCACTTTATGTACGGTTTGGCGGATGCCAATGCTCTGGAGGCTCGTCGTTTGTACCACGAAAAGTTCCCAAAACGAAGATGTCCAGACAGGAAAACGTTTGAAGGTATCCATCGCCGCCTTTGTGAACATGAGACCTTTACACCTCGTGTTGCCGACAGAGGACGACCAAGATCTACGACTCCTGAAGTAGAGGAGGAGATTTTGGATGTTGTGCATGCCTCCTGGAATCAGCACACGCAGAATAGCAATGCAACTGGCTGTTCAGCGTTCGACTATTTGGAGAGTGTTGCGAGAACACCACTGTATCTTTGCCATCTGCAACGGGTACAGGCCTTGTCACCAACGGATTACCCTGCGCGAGTAATTTTCTGCCAGTGGTTCTTGCAGCAGTGTGGTACAACTCCTCACTTTCCTGCCTTAGTGATATTCACAGATGAAGCACAGTTCACACGAGACGGAATCCAAAACTTTCACAATCAGCATGTATGGGCTGAGGAAAACCCACGTGCAATTCTTCCATCACATCAACAGCGGTTCAGCCTCAATATCTGGGCAGGTGTTTTTGGTGATAAGTTATTTGGGGCCCATGTACTTCCAAACAAACTCACAGGGCAGGCGTACAGAAACTTTCTGGAAAACAACATGCCTGAATTCTTGGACGACACGCCACTGATCATTCGTCAACAAGCACACTTCATGCACGATGGCGCTCCCGCACATTTCAGCCACCTAGCCCGCAATTAACTGAATCGAAGGTTTCCTGGTCGGTGGATAGGTAGAGGTGGACCAACTGCCTGGCCTCCACACTCACTGATTTAAACCCACTAGATTTCTTCTTGTGTGGCCATTTAAATTCATTGGTGTATTCGACTCCGGTAGCTGATGTGGAAACTCTCCGCAATCGAATTGTGGCAGGTTGTGAGACAGTACGCCAGGAATTTGGCATCGTCTTCTCGAGTCCATGAGCGTCGATGTGAGGCCTGTATTCAGGCAGAAGGTGGACATTTTGAACAATTACTATAAGTTGATGTGAACAGTTAAGTAGTAGTAGTAGTAGTAGTGGCATGTGATGCAAGAAAGCAAGTGTATGAGCTTATGAAGCATCAGCCAAAAAAAAAAAAAAAAAATTACACCATTCCCTCCAAATGCCTGTCCAGTTCCTCCTTAAATTTATTCAACCTATCAACTTCCACAACGACAGATGGAAGTTTGTTCCAGCAATTAACCACCCGCTGGCTAAAGGCAAATTTCCGCACATCTATTCTATATCTGTCCTTTCTTAATTTGAATTTATGCCCCCTTAGGTTCGTAATCTGAACAAGTGGAAGGATCCCATCAGAATTCAGCGTGCTGAACCCATTCAAGGCCTTATACACCTCAATCAGATCACCGCGCAGGTGCCTAGTCTCCAGCCACTGCAATTTGCAGAACTTAAGCCTCTCTTGATAAGAGGATCCCTTCATTCTCCTCACCAATCTTGTTGCCCTTCTCTGTACACGATCAAGTAAATCTACATCCTTCCTAAAATGAGGCCTCCAGACCTGTACGCAGTACTCAAGGCGTGGCCTGACCATTGCCTTATACAGAAGGATAATCATCGATCCCCCTTTGTGAATTGGGGATACATTTGCACATCTCCAGTCCGTGGGAACCTCCCCTGAGTCCAAGGACGCTCTCATAATTATGGCTAAGGGTTTGCTTAGCCATAATTATGATACTTATTGCTTATTAACCATAATAAGTGTTATTAGACAGTTGATATAAAATAATTTTATTTTCTACATATGAGGAACTCATTCCTGAAGTTATGCTGTGTATTTTTGAGACACCCTGTATAGTCGTATTGGTGATTGCCTAGGCTAAAGAGCCAATTTCATGGATTGCTTAGGGCACATTATGCAAATTCGTTAACAGAAAAAGATTAAAATTGGCCTGCAATTAAATGTCAGAATACAGCAATTTTAATGATGCGCTATCTGTATTTGAATCTGACACCGAAAAACAAAACAGAAAAGCCAGTTTTTTTTTGTTTTTTTTCTATTCATATAATCTTAGCCCACATCTGCAGTGAACAAAATGGGTGTTTAATCTCCTATACGATATTTGATAACTCAGCGAAAGTTGTTTGTTTTGATTGCTGTATCTCTCTTGTGCCAGACAGTGGCTAAACACAGACAAGATAAGATACTTTATCATATCAAATGCGCTTCAGTATTCGTTATCTTTATTTTTTTGTCTTTTCTTGTTTCGAAGAAAATGGATTTCAAAGCGATGTTGACAACATGCGAATAAAAAAGTCTTGAAATGTCGTAAGATGTGAAATTGGTTCAGAGACCTCTCATGAAAATGCCCACACATTAAAATGACAACCAGATAATAACAATAATCATTATATATATATATATATATATATATATATATATATATATATATATATATATATATATATATATATATAAAATAAAAATAAAAACTTTTTCTCCCGTGACGGGTACTGGTATCAAGTGAATGGAATGATTGGTTGTGTCCCATTACTACACTGCTCGACAAAATTAACAGCAGAAAATGTTTTTCATGAATATTTCAATGTCGCCTAAGGCGAATATTTGATATAAGAGACATCCTGGTATGCAAATTGCGAGTATCCAATAGAAATCGATCTACCACCTTACAGAACCGCACATTATGCAAATTATTCATGCTTATAAACAAAACGATTCCCGTTTTTTGGCTTGCTCAGTGGGACAGCCACATCTCCAGTACTCACGATGGTAAGTCATCGTCGTTTACATGATTTCTTAAGATGGCCGACGACTTGAAGACGGGCAGTCGCAGGCGGAGGTGGCACGTTGGCTTAACGTAGCTTGTCTGCACTATGTAAGCAGTTTCAGAAGACAGGACTCATTACAAGAAGAGGTGGCCAAGATTGCAAGAACGCTACGTCAACCATAATAGACCGCTGTCTGGCTCTAATAGAAAGACAGAACCCTACGATGTCCTGTCATCAACTGTCTCTTGAGGGTGTTGCTGCCACAGGTGGAAACATTTCCAAGAACTGTGTTAAAAATGCGCAATTCAAGTGGACTCTACGCAAGGAAGCCAGTGCTCTTCGAAACTGGTGAGCATGCACATATGACTTGGAGCCCTGACAAATGGGGTACAGTTCTGTTTTATGACGATTCCCGTTTTACCTACAAACAGAATCTAGACGTTATTTCATCTGCACACAACGAAGAAAGCAGTACATTCGTTCCATCAGAGAAAGGGACACCTACGGTGTTCTCGTGTGGGGCGGAATAGTGATCAACGGGCGCACCTCCTTCATGTTTTTGAGTGGGGCACTGTAATTGCGTAGAGGTACCGAGAACAGATCCTCGAACTCTATGTGCGACTTTTTAGGGGTGCAGTTGGCTTAGATTTTCTTTTCCTGCATGACAACGCCACTGCACATAGAGTTCAAATGGTGGAGGAATATCTTGAAACTGAAGATATCCAACGACTGCCGTGGCTAGCACGATCATCAGACTTAAGTCTGATCTAACATGTGTGGGACGCTTTTGGGCGTCGCATTGACGCCGACAGCCACCTCCTCGGTCGCAGACCTTGGTGAACTAAGGTCTGCGATAGTTGAAGAATGGAATTTGTTTCCACAGAATATTATAGACATCCTTATATCGAGCATAGTACACCGCTGTCGTCCTGTTTAGCAGTGGAGGGAACCATGCGCCGTACTGATGTCATGTGACCGTATTTTCGAGCATCTTGTATCGATTTCTGTAATGTGACCTTGGTAATTCTTTTAATCACCCCCTATAATTGTCCCTTATACCTATTCAAAGTTTCTCGCTGTCTACTCCTTTCATCGTTATTCTATGGTACACTACCGTACCAAAACTTGTCCCGGTTCATTGCAAGTTGCACGAATTAAACCATGATTTCTGCGTGTTCTGTTAATTTTGGCAAGCAGTGTATTATTATTGTTCGAGGAACTGTCTTACTATCCGGCAGGTGTTCAGGATTGGGTTTTTTCGGACTTCCATGTAAGTGTTTTCTGGGAGGCCTTTTGTTGCTAGGTTCTTATGTAGGTTGGATTGTTTCTGTGGCCAGGTGGTATAGATGACATGTGCCATCTGTTTATTCTGGGGTAACTGGCGATGTATTCCCTTTAGTAAAGCTCTTTCTCGGGAAAGAGCTTTCCTTTCGTGAGCGAAGCGTTGGAAGCCATCTTATCAATGTAGTCTTGATGTAGGCCACTGTAGTATGTTCCATGGAGTGGCTTCTTCGCCGTCTTCCTGGCTTTTTGCATGTGTGAATATGGTCTACTTGTTGAGATTGAGTGTTGTGTGCTGTTTGTCTATATGTCTTATGGTTTGGTAGATTGGTGCTGTTTTCCTGGAAGTAATCCCGCAGGTTCTTAATCACCTTCTCTTGTTCAGTGTGGCCAGTCAATCCCTCCTTCCTTCTTTACGGGCTATAGTCAATCTGTGGATGGCTAAATTCGGGTGGTGTTGGCAGCTCTTGACCATCATAACCTGATAGATCTCAGAATTTCATCTAGCTCGGTGTTGATCCAATTTACGATCCTGAAGGAGTACGTTAGTACTGAAACTGCGTAAATTTTTATTGTCTGTGACGATGTTCCCAACATTCAGCTTTGATTTTAACAGGCTTTTCAGTCTCTGATGTTATTTCTCAGTTAGGCGAGCCGTGATCTCCTTGTGTTAACTGGTGGGTCTGCATCATCCTCAGATATTTGTATGTCTCTCCTTCTGTCATGGTTGCAATCTCTTTACCGGTTTTCAGCTAGTAGTTTTGTCTGGCTGGATGTCCTTGATATAATACACGGGTCTTACATTTGTCTAAGCCAAATTGAATCATGATGTCAGTGCTGAACTATTTGGTGATCAGGAGTAGCTGTTGGAGTTGATTCTCAGTTGCTGCATAGAGTTCGATGCATCCATCTACATCACGTGAGAGAGGCTGTACAGGTTCTTCCTCCCTTCTTTATAGCTTATACCCGTCTTGCTGTTATTGAGCATGGTGGACAGTGGGATTATTAATATTGAGTCCCAAATAAGAAACAACAACAAAAAGATATATATAGAAGGGAAAGGTTACTGATGAAAAGGGATCTTTGCCAAGTATGTTTGTTTGTCTGTATCATAAAAGTCTACCTCCAGTGAAGGCATTTTCATGTAATTTTTGTTTATGGATCTTTTAGAAAGATTTTGTTAAGCCGTCCCAAAGAAATAGAAATACGCAGTTATTGTAATTATATTCTTTCATATGTATCAGATTATCTATGTATTGGGTGATTCATGTTGCCATTCTTATGGCCTTCGTGGGTAGCACAGTTGGTAGGATAATCGTCCACCTCATACCAGGTGGAAAAGACTTGAGTTCAAGTCCCGTCGATGATGTGATAAATTTTTTCTGGCCTTTTTCACAACGTGGCTGAGTTAGTCGGTTTCAGGCATGGGTAGCATAGTTTTTTCTCCCAGAAACTCGGTTTTTCGTCGCAAACAGAAAATCGACCTCCGAACACAATTTACAGACAATATACACCAGGGGGGGAACATGGCGTAGTCGCCGACTCCTAAAATCCAACCCAATCCAACCCAACAGCAACTCTGTACTATATACTGTAACTGAAGCGCTGGATTTGTTTTGTGGAGCGTGCTGACTGGAGGAAAGAATTGGCAATATGGCGGATGGGCAGAAAATAAAAATTCTCATTTAAGTATTGCGCATAAAAGTGATTGCCTTTTGAAGAGTTCGTTTTTGTCAGCAATTTAATAAATATCTAAATGAGAAATGTTACTATTTATTTATTCTACTAATACTAGAAATCTAAAATGTGTATGGTATTTAAATTTTTATTTGAATCCAGCAAGAAACGCGTAAAGCGCATTACAAAAATGTTGATCGCAGTAAAGTCAATATAATTCCTTTTCATATATTATTAGTTAAGTAATTTTAAAAAAAGAAAAAGTTAATTAATTTCTTACTTTTTACTTCTAATAATCACAGAAAATATAAATTTTCAACTAATTAAAGAATAAAAAATGAAACATGGATTTAATACTAAAAACTATTTATGGAAAAAGAAATAATAATAAAAGGCGAATATTTTCAACACCTTTCACGAGTCAAAACAAGTAGAACAATTACAATTTGCTAAGGTTGACGCCCCTGTTCCAGAATTCAGTGGAAACTTTTGTTTTCTAGGTACACCAAGTTTTGTGTTTGATCTCGAGACTTTTTTTTCCCAGTTGTTATTAAATTTTCAAAATCACTTTGAACTTCCTCTCTTTGTTCAGGTTCCAAATACAGATGACGGCAAATATCAAAAGAAAAAACAAAAACAGATATCGTTGCCCTTGGCTACCACATGACGGTGTCCTCTACTAAAAGCAATGAAGTGAGGGTGTAGTTCAAAACACAGCTAATCCTTTATTTCGAGAAAATATAAAAGTAAATAGAAGACAACAAAGATCATAAAACACTGTTCTAGACAGTTATTTGGGCTCTTCGTTCGTTTTTGTGATTGAACGAGACTTCTGCTTCATTTTAGCCCTGAGGGAATACAATTACAGGCCCGACAAAGAAGAGGAGTAAAGGAAAAACCTTGTAATTCGTTCGTCTGGAACTGAAATTCTCTTATAAACAGGGTGGTTATAATTAAAGTACGCTACTTTGGACGCTTGTAGATAGAACGGATGATCAAACAGTGCTGAAGTGAATGGCAAAATAATTTCAAAATGGCGTCAAAGTTTTTTGTCCAGCAAAAGAAATAAACCAAACAAAGAATACACGTTATTAGAATTTCGGTACAGTGATAGTACCCATACTTAGGGGATGGTCGACTTAACCTCTTCGAAATAGCGTCCTTGTAAGGCGACGCACATAGCCCAACGATTTGCATCGAGGTAATAATGAGACATGTCTAAACACGTTATGATTTGTCGCAGTACTATGTTGTCTCAAAATAATAAATCCGCAGCTGTGTAAACTGGTTTAACTTTGTTCGCAGGATCATGATTGATTCCTATCTCACTCACTATTTTTTCGGTAATCCCTCAAATAGTCCTATACTTCTGTTTTAGGTTCTGCGAATTGGGATCAAGTTGTTTTAGTTCATAAGGGTTTGTCGTCTATTCAATGTGTATAAACTCTATGCGGCTGAAAAACCTGGAATAGTTAATGGGAGGAAGGGAACCTGCTTCCTCTAGCTCAGATCACATTAAAGATCATATTCTCCATATCAGTTTTCTAGCCGGATTGAATGAACTCCTGAGAAATTCCATTATTTTATATAGGATTCGAATCCAGACCTTTCCATGTGAGTTGCTGTTGTAGGGTTATAGGAGCATCATCAACTTAGGCCATATTGCACCATGTGTGTTATTGATTAAAGAGACGTTTAGAAATTCTTCCAGTCATCGAAGGGATTCGAACCCATAACTCTTCAAACAGTGACAATATAATGGTGAAACAACTATGCTGTCACGGAGGACTCCAAAAAAGTGACGAGTGGCGTAAATACTACATTGTCATGGAGGACAGTTAACAGTTTATGACCGAAACATGGTCAGAGTCCAGTAAATGAGCAACAACTTTTGTTCCAAACTTAAGGCCAGAATCGAACCTCGTAGTCGAGTTAGCAGGTCTCGGGTATAGTCCCAAGTCAAGTGTTGTACATAGAAGTATTTCTGGAAAGATTTCGGCAAATTTGATAATTACAGCATTTTCCACAAGATCTAAACCTGGACATTTATGGATATTTATTTTGCTTAGGGCCAGCTTTAGCTCGGGAAGAGTGAAGAGATTCGTGTCATATGAGGAGTGGTAGGTTGAGTTGCTATTCCTGATAGATATTTGTTCTGGAGTTTCTGTGGTGAGATCGTCCAGGGGAAGCAAGCGATCCAGAATGGCGTTAACTGAGTCATTCCAGTTAGTGGTTTCTGTGTCATTGTTCACTTCATGAAAGTGATACTTGTTTTTGCTAATTTTATATAATAGACCCCAGGGATCAGAATTTCCTGTGGAGTTTTTGTTTTTTGCAAAACAAGTTTTTGTTTTGCAATTGTATTTACATATTCTTTCCGCTGGCCTTTATAGATATTTTTTAGTCTGTTGACTTCCGGTTCAGGCCAGAACCTTCTCCGTTGAAAGTCTCTGCGTGCATTGTTTACTTTTTTGCGCAGAGTGGAAAGTTCAGCTGTCCACCATGGAACTGTAGTATGATTGCTAATTTTCTTCTTAGTGGAGCGTTCTGTAGCACGAAGTAAGGCAGCCTGTACATAAAATGCATATTCTGAGGCATTGAACTGGTTCAAAGACCGGCGAGTGTCAACGTTAAAATCCTCGTGAATTGAAGACATAAATAAAGGCCATTTGATAGTTTTGATAGAAAATCTTCTAAGATCTTTTGGAGGAGGAGAAGGAGGCGAACCTGTAGTATTTGGAAGGAGAGATACCTTAAAAGTGATTGCTCCGTGGTCACTGTTTGTGTAGTCAGTATGTATGGTCCCCCAGAGATCCTCGAGGACATGGCGGACGTTGAAATGGTTAAATCAATGTTTGATTCTCCGTGGACGTTTGAGAAGGTGTGCGGTTGGTTGGGTAAGTTGTGCAGATTTAAATTGTAGGTGAATAAAAATTCCTCGAAAATCCTACCTCTGTTGTCCAAGACACTGCTGAACTATAAGAAAGATTTTGAGTTTGAATCAGTTGTAATTATTAAATATGTGGGATTTAAAATAGCAAACACCTGTTCTAGATACCTTTGTGATAAATTAATATCTGCTGATGGTGGACAATATAGTGACAGTTAGTGGAACGAGAAAGTTGATGTAGAGACTAAAATACAGGTGGAATTTTGATTACACAAGCCAGAGATAACAGTGATATCCAGCTTGTTGTTGAATATGATGATAGCAGATTTAGGATCTGTTGCAGAGGACTGGATGATTCTTGTAGTCGTGGGATATCCCATAACTTTGTAAGATTGCACATAAATGTGCTTAGAGACATAAGATTCCTGAATGCATATAATATCAAATAAATTTTCCGTTGCAATGAGCCTGATCTCATCAGCAACGCATCTAGAGTGTTGTGCATTGATCTGCATGATTGTAATTTGGAAGGGACTATTTGGTTCGCTGCCTAGCTATGCAGAGAGAGGCACGCGGCCAGTCTTTGGTCTCGAGATCGCTTGTACCGCTGGTTGTTCGTTATGATTGCCAAACGATGGCATTATCAAGAGACCTGCAGGTCCGATATCTGTGTTTAGATACCTTTCTATATTGGGACTTTTGATCTTAATCCGGAAAGAGCAGTAGGATGGATGCCTGGTGTGACCTTTATGGGGGTACCAGGTATTTGAGCTGCTTCAGAAGGGTTTCAATTTGTTCTACGGTTGTTTCCGGCATAGTCGACTTATAAAACTACTGGAGGGCCTTGCCATCCTTCCTCTATACTGCACCGTTTTAATACCCAGTGTGTTAGGGTTAGAGCCAATAACTGCATCACGATTCTGAGCTGCTTGGGTGAAGAAGGTCTCCTTGTCTTGCTTGGAAGTAACTTTACTGCTGATAGGTGCTGATTTCATCCTCCATGCCCTTGGTTCAACTGTCTTCTTGGAGCTAATTTCAAACGGCATGTTGTGACCATCAGATGTATTTGTTGCATTACTGTTCGTTGTTGGTCGGAAGTAATGCTGTTGTATGTTCACTGCACCTGTTTTTTGCTGCAGATAGCTTGATTTGGGCTGTTTGGATTTTTTGTAGTTTAGTTCTGACCTCTGACGGTCGCTTTAGTTGGTCTTCTGATGCATTATTTCTCCTTGTGCAGCTGGTAACTGGTGTGTAGTCTGGTTCGGTCTGTTTAGCTGAGAGGATCTGTCACCTCTCAATAAGGAATCTGGAGTTTTTCTCTGTGTGATTTTTTTGATAAATTCTAAATAGCCAGAATTCCTTAGCATTTCTTGAAGAGGACTAGAGACCTCAAGAGCAGGTTTATTATTAATAATCGACACCTTAGGTTGCTGCGGTACAGTCTCACTAGGCGCGCAAGAGACAGGATCTGACGTTTGAGTACCCACTTCCCTTTTGAGTATGGCTTCCTTTTGTTTAGTTGAGCTATTCGGGGTTCTTAGGTATGTTTCAAGAGTATTGGCTGTTCTGTTAATACCTTCAAGAATCATCTCAAAGTCATTTGTTTCCTGCCCTTCTCTGTGCAATATTAAATCCTCAATTTTCTCGAGATGTTGTACCCGTTGTACGAGACGTTAAAATTTTTTTTTAATTATTTATCTAGCTAATACAAGTGGCATGCAATTCTGAATTTTTTCTTTTTTATATCTCTGTTTTTGCTACGGGCTCAAAGATCGCAACAGATTGTGGTTTATGGTCTTCTGTGTGGGTTATTGCTCCGGGCGTCCTCGGTTCAGGTATGCCGACCATCAGGCGGTCCAATGATTGTAATGTTATTTCACGTATTCTTTGCTTTTCTAAGTGTTTTCTTCATTGTGGTCTTCCTGTACGGAAATGCCAGAATTCTGGAACAATAGGCTTCCAAGGTCAAAAGTGCTAGTATCGACCCTGCTGTTGGATAATCCAATCAATTCCCTTAGGAATTTTCCCCCAATTCAAATTCTTACTCCGTCCAAGTGTAGATCTACCCTACAAGTATCCTTAGGACTTGTATACCTTGCCAACCTTTGCATCATCATCTGCAAACTTGGACATTAAACCTGTTATACCTTCATTAATATCACTGATAAATATAAAAAACAACAATGGTCCCAACACCAAACCCTGGGGGAATCCACTAATAACATTAGTCCATAACGAGCAGAGTGTCGGTTGGGGAGTTATTCCTAGAAACGCTAGAGCTACATTTAGTTGGCTGAACACTGAAGGCACGTATTGGCCTGTCACTTAGACGTTTTAATTGTGCACATTCCTTTCGTGGGAAGGTGGAGGATTTAGATTTCTTCATTGTTAGGCCAAATGGAAATTTCCAAACAATTGTTTACAAGCCCTAAGGATACTTTTAGGGCAGATCTGTACTTGGACGGAGTAAGAATTTGAATTGGGGGAAAATGCCTAAGGGAATTGATTGGATTATCCCAACAGCAGGATCGATGTTAGCACTTTTGACCTTGGAAGCCTATTGTTCCAGAATTCTGGCAATCAGCAGTAACATTATCGGCCGTCTAATATTAATTTTAAAACTGAAAATTGCACTGTACCTGTTACTTGTGGAATGAAATGGAAAGGATTGACGTACAGCTTACACTTCCTGGATTCCGCAGATGCCAAATATGGATCAGTTTGGTGAAGCTAATACAAGAACATAGTAACTAAACTGGCAGCACACAAACATGCGACCTGACGCCTGCCCTGCTCTGCAAGTCTATCTTATCTGGTTCACATAGTCGTTGGGAACTACCACTATGTCAACGTAACACTGGCAACCGGGGCCGTGCAAATGGGGGATGCATTTGATGCGCCGCACCAAGGCCCCCGATCTAGGGGTCCCCAATCGAGGGGCCAGTCAAAGTCTCAACATAAATAAACGAAGCCTTTAACCCCTTTTGCATTCGGGCTCCCCAAGTATCTTTGTTCGGCAGGGCTGGCAATTTCCAGAAAATCTACGAGGAAAAGATCAGGAAGTACACGGACCTAAAACAGGATATTAAAGAGATGTGGCAACAAGTAACGACCATCCCGATCATCGTGTCAACCACCGGTATGGTGCCAAAGACCCTACATAGCCTAGCAGCAATAGGTCTCCCAGAGAACACATGCAAGGAACTCCAGAAAATCGCAATCCTGGACACCTGTAGGACAGTAAGAGTGTTCCTCGACCAACACCGGACATAACGATCACCCTGTGCACTTGGTACCAGTACCCGTCACGGGGTGGAACCCCCCCCCCATTAGGAAGAAATAATATAGCAAAAATAATTATAATAACCGGATAATAAACCACCTCAGTTGGGTCGTGGTTTCTCCCATGAAGGAGAAAAAGGGTTTTTTTTATTATTTTTTTATAATAATAATAATATTCTTATTTCTGTTAGTATTGGTATTAGTAATGGCCATATGGTGCAAGGAAGAGTTTGACTTATGCTGCACCAGCCAAAAAAAAAAAAAAATAATAATAAATAAATAAATAATAATAATAAAAAAATATAATTAAAAAAATAAATAACAATAATAATAAAATAACAAAAAATAAAATAATAATAATAATAATAATATGAAGAAAATAAAATAATAATAAATAATAGAAAAGGAAATGGAGAACTTAAGCGTTTCCCACCCGTAGGTAATTATCCAGCTGACCTTTGTATTTCCCCAAACTGTCAGCCTCTACCACCCATATAGGCAACTTATTCCAGTAATTTATAACTTGCTGGCTAAAATAAAACTTCCTGAAATCCAGTCTAAACATCTCCCTCCCGTAACTTGAAATTATGGCCCTTAGTTCTAGTATCATTTATAACCGTGAAAATTTCGTCCTCATTCATTTTGCTTATGCCTTTCAGATCATTAAACACTTCAATGAAGTCTCCTCTAAGATGCCTAGTTTCTAATCTCTGCAATCCACATATCCGAAGTCTTTCCTCATATGGACGCCCTTTTGCCGATCTCACCAGGCGAGTTACCCGTCTCTGGAATCTTTCAAGAAGCACAATGTCTTTCTTTAAGTGAGGTCTCCATACCAGAACACAGTATTCCAAGTGTGGTCTAACAATAGCCTTATACAATGAGATTATGACGTCCTTATCTCTACTAGCAATTGTTCGATACATCGTCGATAGGACACTATGGGCCTTCCTTGCAACCTGCCTACAACGCTCAGAGAATTTAAATGTCTAACTGTATCGTAACACCCAAGTCCTTTTCCTCCATTAACGGCTTTAATTCTACTCTGCCAAATGTATAAGTTATTTTGGGATTACTGTTCCCAAGGTGTAATACCGTACACTTTGCTGGATTAAAGCATAGCTGCCATTTTTCCGACCATCCCTGAAGTCTATCTAGGTCATGCTGAAGAAGCTCTGCTTGCCGATCATTAACTACTCTACCAATCTTTACATCATCTGCAAATTTAGACATCACGCCCTCTATCCCTTCATTGATGTCATTTATGAAAATCAAAAACAACAGTGGTCCTAATA
Source organism: Mastigoproctus giganteus (assembly GCF_048544385.1). Taxonomy (NCBI): domain Eukaryota; kingdom Metazoa; phylum Arthropoda; class Arachnida; order Uropygi; family Thelyphonidae; genus Mastigoproctus; species Mastigoproctus giganteus. The sequence continues at coordinate 11,791,416 of NC_143581.1, forward strand.
CTGATCCTTAATGAACCCCACTTCTTACATCAACCTAATCTGAGAAATAACTATTTATCATAACCCTCTGCCTTCTGCCCTGAAGCCATCCAGCTCTCCATCTAAGGATTTCCCCTGTCATTCCAACCTGTTCCAGCTTATAAAGTAATCGCTCATGTGGGGTTGAGTCAAATGCTTTGCTGAAATCCAAATAATGTCGAATTATTCCCAAAGTACAGCTCTTGAGTGACCCTGTCAAAATAGCTAACCAGATTAGTTAAACATGATCTTCCCTTTACAAAACCATGCTGAGTACCTTTCAGAATTCCATTTCTATCTAAATGATTCTGAATTCCAACTTTGATCATTGTCTCCATTATTTTCCCTATTACTGAAGTTAGACTAACCGGCCGGTAATTTCCCATTTCACTCTTAGAACCGCCCTTATGTATAAAAGACACAGTGGCACTTTTCCAATCCAACGGAATCACTCCCGATTCCAGTGATACTCGCATAATTAGCCTCAATGGTTCAATGCACTCACTTGCCACCTGCCTTAAGATTATAGGGTATATGCCATCAACCCCAGGAACCTTACTAGCCTGTAGGCTCAAAAGTTTTTTCATTAAATAAACGTGTGAAATTTCACCATCATTAATTACATTTTTTTCAACTTCACTTCCATAATTTCTCTAATCAATTAGAGGCAACGTTAAATCACCCATAATAAGACATATTTTTTAGAAGGCTCAAATCTAAAATTTCACAAAAATCTCTCCACTGGAAGTCCAGTTGTTACATGCGGACGGATGGACTGACTTATTTCTCACAGTTTTTCTGACGTTGTAGATTTTTGCAATGATAATGCAATTTGTCCAACGTCTTTGTGTGCATTCAAGGGGAAAGGAATATTTCACCACTAAGATGGTACAATATATCAAGCAATAAAGATTATAAATTCATGCCATCACTTGTCATTTGTGCCCATGCGCAAATTGGGAAAACACGAACGAATGAATTCAGAAAGAGTACTTGAACGTTTAATGAAACACTAATTTATTAAATTGACTCGGAAACTGTATTCATCATAAGTGCAGTTATGAATTTAAATGTGTACTCTCTAGGGAGGTTAATTATTATGTTTACCACTCATTCGAGGTTAAAAGGGGACGTTTGTCAACGAATTAACAAGAAACGATTCATAAAAATTGGTGTTGATCGCATCATGAGTTATTATAAATTAAATTGCTTTAGTTAATAAGTTCCGCTCTTGTAAACAAGTTATCATAATTGAAAACTTGTGTTAGGGTTCCCCAGAGTTTCTGTAATTAATCAACTGGGCATACTATAGAGTTTGAAAAGTTAGTAAATATCGATTTTTTTTAAAGTTTCAGTGGCCTCAATGTACAGTATTTACTACAAATTGTATTCTGTTGTCGATTTGTTGTTTTTCTGGATGAAAAACAAACTTTCTGTGAGAAACGTTGCCAATAATCCAATATAAATACACATCGCGGGAACTGGCATACTTGCGGGAACAGCATATGATTTGATTTTATTGTAAATCAGAAGCTTAACGACAGATGGCAGGATACGTGCGCAGTGACAGGGAAAATATTTTTATTTTCTGGAGTAGTATTTCAAACTCTATTTCTCTGTAGAATTTGGACAGTCAGTACCCAACGATATCTAGAATTTTTTTAGAGTTTCATACGACATCTGGCGGTAAGGAATGTCAGGAAGGGTATTAGAATTTGCCAGTGATAAATAGTAACTGAAGTATGGTGCAGTGATAGAATAGTAACCATGGAAGATGTTTACTTTTTTCTTTTTGTCTGGTGGCAGTGTCCATATGTATGCTTTCGTAAATTCAAAATATGCTTCCAAGGCATAATTAGAAAATCCAACATAATGAGAAAAATTACAGACTGCAAATCTCCCAAAAATAAATTTTTTTTTTAAATGAAAACATCTTTGACAGCACCTACTAATCTTTCGGATTGAAGTAAAACTGATTGGTAACGAAAATGCCAGACGAAAATTACGTCATTTCCTAAATTACTCAGTAACTCAGTCACTAACGTTGATTCGGTAGCGTACGTAGCGGGCGTGAGTATAAAACGTTACATCGTTCATACTAAATATTTCGGACTGAAGTAAAGCCGATTGTAACGAAAATGCAAGACGGAATTACGCTAACTCAGTCATTAAAAGGCTGATTCGGTGGAGTATGTAGCGGGCGTGAGCATAAAACGTTGCACTATTGAAAATACAATCTGAGGTGTATTTTCTTAATTGATAAAAGTGGTATAGGTACGAAAAGTTGAGAATGAAGGAAAGAGAGATTACAGAAGTACATGGAAAAAAAATGGACGAAGAAAATAAATAGTTTAGTATTTTGTAAATATTTGTATAGTTTTGTATTGTATGTTATTATTTCTACAATAATAACATTATACTAATATACTAACAGTATAACGCACTGATCGAAATCTAATCAGGAAATGACCTATGTAATTATTTACCTGCGAAATCGTAGTGACGTAATTGCGGCGTAATTGCCCTGCCCTCTTCTACCATTGGCCGGAATAAATATCACTAGGAGGAAAACTTTTTTAAGGTACACAGAGATAATAATAACATTGTAAAGTAAAAATTATTTAGGTTATAGGGGAGGATATAAAGACTGCTGGCATGTACTTTAAATATACCCTCCCTTATAACCATAATTTTTGCTTTGCGTTACATTATTATATTACTTTTTACCATTTTTTTGATATAATCCAATTTTGCTATGGCATGTACTTTATGTTAGAAACAGAGGACACTATATTGTTGTCTTGTCTGGCAATTCTGGTTGTTGACACTTGAAGACGACACCAGGATTGTGCGATATACGACAATATAATAATTTATAATCATATATATATATATATCAAACATATATTATTGACTTATTTCTTTATATGTGTAATAATTTTTTTCTGCTAATTTATCTCATTCTCTTTGCTCTTGTTTAAAAATCGGAAAAGTGATAATTCCCCGCTTCATTTCCTTTTACGAATTTTTAAAACAAACTCAAACTTGAGCGTTCCGTTGTCATGGAAACTGACTTTTGAAGCAGACATCGTGATGTTCTCCTTCTATAAATGGACCAAAGTGAGACATCTGTTTCTAACGGACTCTTAAACTTCCTAATTACGCACGCAGTCAGTCGGTTTTCCATTGTTGAAGGGCCGGAATATAAAGGGCCGTTTTTTTTTTTTTTTTGTGTTCGTGCAGAAACCGCTAACCGTAAAGAAACGAATGAGAAATACAGGACCGTGCCTTGATAACAAAACAGTTGGGAGTTTGGGGTTGACAATGCTTTTGAAGGAAAGTGGGGTGGGGGGGTGCTATCTGTATTTGCACTTGCATTCATTTATTACTTGAATCAGTAACTGGTAGGGGGAGGGGGAGGGGATATGTCAGTTTATAACTCTATTGGTCTCAACGGAGTGTCTACACGAATGGTTTTGTTCCGAAGATATTTTTCGCCAGTCATTGTGTATTCTTCACGACCACAAAGACTGCGAAGGTCACGCATTCAGTTCTAATGAATAATGATAATGGTATAACAGGTAGACGTCTAGACTGTGTTATCTCCGAAACGCCTATTTAAATCGGAAGATGCAGTGGCTAGAATACTTCCGCAGCTGGCGACTGACTGCACCTTTTCCACCCCACGTCCGAAAAAGTTATCAGTCGAAGAATGGAATTGTGGGACGTGATGCAAATCGCTTTTGAAGATTTATCCCTCCAGAAGGGCAAATTTTAAAGTCCATTTTTGTTGCATTCCGAAATAGAAAAAAAAAAAGAATTTTGCTTCTTTTTTTTAGTGTTTCTTTTGATTCATAAGATTAAAATTTAAAAATATATATTTTTATTTGTCTTCACCATGTCTGTCCGTCCGCATGTAATGAACTCTTGGACTTTCATAAAATTTTGGATTTGTCTCTTTTAGAAAGATTTGTCTAGCCGTTTAAAATTCATTTAAATGAAAGTAATAGAAATCCGATAGTTATTGTTTCTTTATATGTCTGTAACTCGATTCCCAGTGGATGGATTCTCGTTACGTTTTATATTTCACTCTTTTAGAACGATTTATTGAAGCTTCCCAAATTTAATTCAAATCAGACAAATAGAATTCTGGCAACTATTGTTTCTTGTTTAGGCGCGTTAACGTATAACTACAATGCGTCTATTGTTTTGATCAAGTCCGTCCGTCCGTTTGCATGTAATAAACTCCTGTTGAAACAGATTTTCATAATTATAGATTTATCTGTTTTAAAAAGATTTCGTACCAATAGAAACCCAGCAATCATTAGTTATGTATTTATTATTTTTTTTTTCCCATATATATCACATATGCTAGCCATATACTATATATTGTAACTGAAGCACTGGATATTTCGTTTGTTACCATGCGCTGATGGACACGAAGGAAGGTTTTAATTTTTTTTCTTATAAATCATGAATTAATTATTTGTTAATGCATCTAAAATGTAACGCCCCTATTAACGATATGGTAGTGGTTGTTGGGTTTAGGGGCATCGGCGACTAAGGCTTGCTCAGTGTATATTGTCTGTATTCTGTGGTCGATATTCTGTTTGCTGGACGAAAAACCCGAGTTTCCGGGAGGGCAAAAACCGTGCTACTCTCGCCTGAGACTGACTAACTCAGCCACGTTGTGAAAAAGTCCCGTAAAAACCCCTCCCATCATTGACGAGACACGAACTCAGGTCTTTTCCATCCACTGAGGATCTTGAAGAAATTACGAACTATATTTTTAGAATAAATCTTTGTTATTAATCTCTGGAACTTCATGTATTTATATTCCAACATATTCCAGTAACGAAAGCAAGATTCGAAATTCATCACCCTGTAAAATCACGGACAAAAAAAAATTAAGGATGCAAATAATCAGTTTGTTGTTTTGCTGGATGAAACTCCTCCTTCAAAACCGAATAACTCGTCCACAATTTGAGAAAAAAGAAAAAAGAGATTCTCAATAAAGTTTTGCAAACGTTTTTATTAAATGGCAGACGAAATCAAAACATTTGTAGGTCGCCAAACTATATTGTGTAGGAGGCTTTAAAATTCAGAGCTGACGGGAAACTTTCGAATGAGCGTCTGGAAAGTCTTCTAAAACTCGTCTGAGAAGGAAGAAGGTTATTTCAAAATCACGTCTCGATTTACAGCGGCTAGACATGTCGACGGGTTAGACAGTAAGCAGGAAACATCTAGAAATCAAGATTTTCAAGTATCTAACTCCACTTTTAAGTTGTGGACAAGTACTGATAGTGCAGTATATTAAAATGGATGGACTATTTTCGTCTGCTTTCGTGCGCTTGACAGTCTGGAAAGTGTCAAACTAAAAAGTCAATTTGATATTTTGTAATAATTAGGGAACTTTATTCCATCTATTTCGACTGAATTTCTGGAATAACAGAGAAAAATGGTTAATATATGATGTTAAACTTTATCAAGAGAAAAAGAGAGAGAGATAGAAAAGTAACCGTTTCTTTGAAAGAGAAAGAAGAAATAGGCGGGCTGTGGTTGGTTGGTTGGTTGGTTTTAGGTGCATCAGCAACTTAGGCCATATTGCCGATATAAAGTCTGTGAATTCGTGTGTAATGTGGTCGATTTGTTTGCTGGAAGAAAAACCCGAGTTTCCGGGGGAGGGGAAATGCTACCCTCTCTTGAAACCGACTAACTCAGTTACGTTGTGAAAAATTCCCAAAAAATTCCTCGAATCATTGAACGGATTCGAATTCAGGTTTTTTTCCACTCGGTGTGGAGAGGACGGTTACTGTACCATGTATGCTACCCACGATGGTATGACAATTAGTGATAACGTGAAATACTTTGTATGATCAAAAGTATTGGCGCACACGGAATAACAGCTATATGAAAAATACCAACTATGCTAATGATGTAGAGGGCGTTATAATATTACATGGTATCAAATGAATTCAGGCATCAACATCTAAGGCCACATCGCGCCAGTGTATTATATCCGTACAAGCGTTGGACCTATTTGTATGTTTAGTCGGGGGTTGAAAAACTTGGAATAGCTCAAGAGGAAATGCCCTACTCCTTCCTTCGCGAAGACTCGATGAGTTCGAATCCCATTGATGACATTAGTTCTTTTTATGGGCCTTTTTCACAACGTTGCTGAGTTAATCGGTCTCAGGCGAGAGTACCATAGTTTTTTCTCCAAGAAACTCGGGTTTTTTGTCCAGCAAACAGCAAATCGACCACAGAACACACACAATTTACAACATAATGAAACGTTCTTATCGGACTAAAAACAATTCGAAGATATTTCTTTAACTTCTCGAAGAGATGCAAGTCTGAAGGGACAAGGTCACTTTGTCCAGGCTGTCAAGTGAGAAGTTGAGAACCCCTCCCCAGCACTCCATGTTTTTAAATTGCACTGGGTCGTTTCTAACGGTTGTTTTAAACTGCGAGGCCTTTAATGTATAGACAAAACGCCCCAATCAAACGGTTGCAATTTGCACAAATGACCTCCCCAGTTTTCAAACCGATCACATTCCACTCTCCTGGCCTGATAACGTTTAGTTAGTTTAGTTATGAAACGTCACCTTGTTATCTAGTAACTGTTCCAATAAACAAAGGTTGTTGTTGTTGTAGAGATTTAGGAGCATCAGCGACTAAAGCCATATTGTTCCGTGTTTGCGGATGGGGGGGGGGGTGATTATTACATTCACAGACTGTTGCCGGGCCAGTCCAATGCCTGCATTTCTGAAGTATGACTGCACCTTAAGGGAGAAAAACGAGGGAAAACATTGTGTAAGTATGCTTTAAGCCTTGTGAGACAAGAAGACAAACTCATCATTAAATTAAATAGCATAAAACTTACCAGTTTTGCAGTGTGGCCAAGTGCTGAGTCCTGTTGAAAAATGCAGTTTTAGACGTCTGTGTGGTGATCCCTAATAACGGGTTTCAGGCACTCCTCCAAGATAGCAGTGTAGGTTTCTGCATTCACCGTTCCATTGAAGAACTTAATTCGCCCCACCCCTTTGCTTGTTATGCATCCCCAGACCATCTGACCGGCGGGGAACTTTACAGTCGGTGTTATGCTGTCAGAATGGTATGCCTCAGTTTTCCGTCTTCTGACATATGGAGGACAAATTGTTGAAGGTAAACACAAGAAAGGCACCTGGGGTGAATGGGATCTATCCAGTTATATTAAACGAGGAAGCAAAGGAAGTAAGCAAACCCTTAGCCATAATTATGAGAGCTTCCTTGAACTCAGGGCAGGTACCCATAGACTGGAGATGTGTAAATGTGACCCCAATTCACAAAGGAGGATCAAAGGCTGACACAAGTAATTATAGACCAGTGAGTTTAACTTCTGTTCCAGGAAAATTAATGGAGACACTGGTTAAAGAAGCACTGCACGATCATCTAGACAAGACTTCAGTTATAGCTCGAACACAGCATGGTTTTGTTAAGGGAAGTCTTGCCTGACCAATTTGATTGGATACTATGATGCAGTCACAAAAGTACTGGATGCAGGGAATAACTTTGATATTATATACTTGGATCTTAGAAAGGCTTTTGATACTGTTGCACATGGAAGACTGCTGCACAAATTGGAGCAGTGTGGCATTGGAGGCAAATTGCTGCTATGGATAAAGGGGTGGTTGAGGGGGAGAAGACAGAGAGTGGTAATCAACGGACACTGCTCATCGTGGACTAATGTTATTAGTGGAGTCCCTCAGGGTTCAGTGTTGAGTCCATTATTGTTTTCTGTATTTGTAAATAATATTGATGATGGTATATCAAGCTTAATGTCCAAGTTTGCAGACGATACAAAGATTGGCAGGGTTGTTAAGAACACTACTGACGCTATGCTGCTGCAACAGGATCTGGAAAGGTTGAGCAGATGGGCTGAGAGGTGGCAAATGAAGTTTAACATTGACAAATGTAAAGTACTACATATGGGAAACGGCAACCCCAGAGCAACGTATCAACTCTGTTGTACTACACTGACAGTGGTAGAGAATGAAAAGGACCTGGGGGTAATTGTGCAGGCAGATATGAAGTTCTCTGACAGTGCAGACGGGCTACAAGAGTAGTTCATGGTGTCTTGTCAATGATATACAGGAATTTTACTAGCAGGGACTATTCCCTTGTATAAGGCAATGGTCAGGCCACACCTTGAGTACTGTATACAGGTCTGGAGGCCTCATTTCAAGAAGGATGTAGAGCTGCTGGAACGACTACAGAGAAGGGCAGCAAGATTAGTGAATGGAACAAAGGGTTGCTCTTACGAAGAAAGGCTTAAGTTTTGCAAATTACAGTGTCTGGAGACTAGGCACCGGCGAGGTGATCTGATAGAGGTGTATAAAGCCTTTAGTGGTTTGAGCATGCTCAGTGCTGATGGGATTCTTTCTCTTGCTCAGAATAATCACCTGAGAGGGCATAAATTCAAATTGAGGAAAGACAGATGTAGGATAGATGTGCGGAAATTTGCCTTTAGCCAGCGGGTAGTTGGTTGGTGGAACAGAATTCCATCCCTTGTTGTGGAAGTTGATAGCCTAAATAAATTTAAGGCTCAGCTGGACAGGCATTTCGAACGAACGGAGGGGTGAAGTTGAAGTGTTTTTTTTTTTTTTTTTTTGGCTGATGCTGCATAAGCTTGCTTTCTTGCATCATATGCCTCTACTAATGATAAAGCTAATATCGTTTCCCGTCCGAGCCATGCAAGTTGAATTTCGATTCGTCAGAAAAGATTACGGTGTCCCATTGCTCTTTTGTCCATAGAACATGCGTTTTAGCCCAAGCAAATCGCTTCTTCCTCATTTGTTGAGTCAACAAAGGCTTCTTGAGCCGACGGGCAAGCAGACCACATTTCGAAGCCGTCTTTGGATAGTTCGTGCACTTGTTTCAACACCAGAGGCCATCTGAAAGTCCACTTTTAGATCAGGAGCACTAGCATGGCGATTATGAAGGCATAGCTGTTTCAAATATCGATCTTGGGAAGGCGTAGTCACTCTCTTACGGCCTGATCCAGGTCTTTTCTTCACATCACCGGTTTCATGCTTTAATTTCAGAACCTGGGATACTGTTGACTGGTGGCAGCCTGTTTTAACAGCGACAGCACGTGTAGAAAGTGCTTTCTGGGACAGAGCAACAGCCACACTTTTTTTCTTGGTGTCAACTGAACATATGGAGCCATGCTTACGCCTCCGCAAAACAGAATACTAATGACCATGTATACCCTTTCAACGCCGTATTTATAGAAACGGCTGATGTAATACCTTGCAATTACTGTCTGATGCAATAGAAGCATTATCTGAGGCAATACCTTTGCTTTGCGACAAACAAAATGACTATAATCAAATAATATTTTATACGTTTCACTACAAATGTTACTTTTTATAAGGTGATGTAGTTTTTTTTCGTCCACCACTTAGATTATGGAATACCGTAGTATCCCAGATAAAATTTGATCAAAGGTGCTGGATAAAACGTGAAGTATATTTACAAGCAGGTATTTCCTTAGTTGAGGCAGTCTATATTTTCTTTCTGGTGATGTCACTGTGAGTCATAACGGTAAAGATTTATGTATGCGTCCATTAGCTTCTGGCGTCTGTATGTGTGCTGCTGGCAGAATTATCGAGGTCGATAGTTAGATTGTTATCAAATCAACCTTGTTTCCTGGGAACATGCGTCTCAGGCCTTTGAGGTTGCTGAAACTGATACTCAACGGGAGTCTTGTGTCCACTTGACTTCTTCAGGCAATTCGGGGGGGGGGGGTTATTTGATCATTGATATCAGGGGCGTCAAGTCGTCCTGTAATTAGTCTTGCCAGTGCAAAGGTTAGTTGCCATAATTCATTGTTTCCATGGTGTGACTTCTAGATTGATGTAGGGTAGAAATAGTGTACTGGTTGCCAGTCCGCCATTTGAGCCATTTCAGGAGCCAGTATTCCAGGCTGAGGAATTTGTTGAAAGTTGTTGTAGGAGCCGATGAATGAACAGTTGCTGCATAAAGAGAAATGGAGGTAGAGATATCAAAAGACATATTTCTTGACCAATTCAGCATTGTGTATCCCCATTAGTTCCTGGCAGATTGCCCACATAGCTGAAAACATTTTTGTTTTCGTGTTCCTGACATTCCAGGTGTGCCCGGAATGTCAGACCCCCTCATCCCATACTAAGTCCAGATCCTTGTGTGTTTTAACTTTTTTAATGGCTGATCCATTGATGGTAACGTTGATATTATTGTGCGACTTCTTCCGGAAGGTGAATGACATTTGGGCTGTCTTTGCTTGGTTAATCTCTAAACTAATCGAGGGAAGAAATTGTTCAAGTTGATGAATTTTTTATTTGCCTGCAGAGTAGTGGTAAGAACCTGCTTTTTGTTAGAGGATGTAATGTAGAATTATTATTATTATTATTATTATTTAGCCATAGAATGCAAGGAAGCCTGAGGCTTATGCTGCACCAGCCAAAAAAAAAATACCGAGTTACCCGAGACAGAGAGAGAGAGAGAGAGAGGGGGGTGGGGGGAAAGGAATCACTAAGAAAGAGAAGAATGGGTGTGCCACGCCCATAATTTCAGGTCATCAGCATATGACTGGAAATCCGTTTGGGATGCCAGGAAGCACTGCGGCAAAGTCTTTGGATACTTCGTTGATGATAGGACCCCTACGTGTTATTGTAGGAGCATGGACAGTGTCCTCCACACGTGCCAGACGGAACTGTTCATTCCGTCCAAGAAATATGGTTTCAAAGAGGGGATGAATACAGATTCTCCTAGTATTATGCTCAGAACAGCAAATTCACAAACTCTCGAGCCATTTTTGGCTCCAATATCTGTGTGAACGATTGACTATGATGGCATCGCCAGGTGAAATTTGGTGGTTCACCTTAAAAAAAAAAAAAAAAAAAAAAATATTTATTCAGTTGATTGCAAGTTAAAAATGCCCCTTGTACGGCGTGCAAGCCAGAGGGGTGTATTTGCAATGTAGAGAATAAATTTACAAAAAATATTTCTAGTTTAGTTAATAAAGGAAATATATATATTAATATAAAACTTTTTTGTTCTTCATTGCTGGATATCTTTGTAGAGGAGCATTCGCAACACTAAAATTTATTAACTTCGTACCAGAATGTCTTGATGACAACTCAGAGTAACTAGAAGACAATGGGTTCCAGCTAGTAGTGTTGTGACTCGGTTGTTAGATAGTGTTTCTGTAGGCCTTATTGGAGTACAGTTTTTCACAGTTAACCTGAATCCGATTTAGGATTTCTATAGTATTTAGTGGAAACATCCTGTTTAAACTTTTCAAGGAGTTTAGATTAGAGCGAAGGTGGCGTAATTTGCAGGTTGCATGATTGCCTCTGACTTCGTGGGGTGCGAGATGATGCCTATATGTACTGGCGCATCATATCTTCCTGTCAATAGCTTGGCCAGGATATCAATATTTGTCCAAATGACAATAAACATCCACGGTGTCCACTCCGTATTTGCATACAAAATGCCTCTGGAGACAGTGAAGGGGATTGGAAAGTCTTGTTTAGCCACTTAAGTATCCAGTATTCTACGTGTAGGAAGGTTTTAATGTACGTTTCAGGAGCTGAAGACCAGATGACCGAAGCGTATAACGCAACATGCCTAACAATGTATTCCTTCACCAGTTGAGCATTTTGAACCCCAGCCAATTCTTGTCTTGAGCGCCAGATGTCGGCGTGTTTTCTTCCTGGTGGTAGTGAAATGCTCAGTGAAGGAAAACTTGTCCCAGATACTTGTGATGATCGAATTTTTGGATGGGTTGGCCATTTAAGAGAATGGTGATGTTATGTATTTTATGCTTTCTGGATAGTTTTAAGGCAGTTTTAAGAGGGTTAACTTCAAGCCCAATCGAAGCGTGGAAGTTGACCAGATTAGTTAATTGTTGTGTGGCTTGTAGAGCAACGTTATTGTCACTATTCTGACTTCTGGATGGGAAGAATATTTTCAGGTCATCCGCATAGGCTAGGATGTTATTGCAGGTTGAGAGAAAAGGATCAAGAGCTGTGGCGAATAGTGTCACAGAGAGCATCCTCCTTTGGGGAACTCCTGTATATAGTGTGTAATTGACGCTAAAATCTTCATGCTTGACTATTATGATCCTCTCTTCAAGTAATTCTCGCAGTAGTGTGAGTAAGTTTCCTGTAATGCAACAGTGAGATTCCAGGAAGTGGAGGGGGTGGTTGGATCTCTATCCTGTCATAAGCGGCTTTGATGTCCAGGAATAAGATATCCATCTAGCTTTTACCGTTCAGGCCAGTTTGGATCCTGCAACTTGTCTCTAGGTTATTAATAGTAGACCTGTTTTCAATGATTGAGTGAAGATAGGATGGACGATGGCCAAAACTTTGTTTGATTATGAATTTCTCAAAAATCTTTAATAGGTATGAAAATAGCTATAAAATAGTTGCATCCTATGAAAATAGGTCTGTAGTCTTTCCAGGTTTTAGGTCTACTGGTTGTGTGGTACGTTTTCCAGGCTTTAGGGAGAGTGACTGTTTCAGTGATTCTATTGAAAGTATGAGACAGTCAGTCCACCAGAACTACATATCTTAATAATGAAAAGATGGAACTGTCTGGGCTGTGGTGTACTTGCTTGGTAGGTCCCTGATGACTGCTGCTATTTCGCTACTAGAGATGGATAGCTCCATGGGATACGATTGGCTATTGGGTTAATAGGCTGGCTGGCTTGAGCAAGGTGGTATATTACCATAATCTCTAAAGGTGTGATCTGCCCATTTTTCGAAATCCTCCCAAGTCATGTGTAGGCACTTTTTCGAATTGTTAGGGATTCTGTTTGCTTCTGCAAGTTTCTCATAAATTATTTTATGAGTTTCTCGTCTTATCATCTTGAATATAACTCTTTTCATTTTGAAAAACGTACAGGATTCTAGGGTTCATGTTTTTCACCATTCCCGATAGGATTTTTGCTTGTCATTGAAATGTGATTTCATTTGCTTGAAGAACCAGTGCCTGGTCCATTCACAATGTTCAGCCACAGCAGATTTCCCATAATCTGCTGCCTTTATTGCATTAATATGCTCCCTACTATCTTTGAATTTGGGGATTTAATCTCATAACCCCAGGGGCTCACATCTGGTGAGTATGGGTTTGGCACACCCAGGGTCCTGAGTTTCATTTTGAAAACTGAGAAGCTGGATATCATCATTCTTCTCTTTCTTGGTGATTCCCTTTTACTTTTCTCTCTCTCTCTTAGGGTAACTGGGGAATTTTTTTTTTTTTTTTTTTGGCTGGTGCAGCATAAGCCTCAGGCTTCCTTGCACCATATAGCTGCTAATAATAATAATAATATGACCCACACTTGTACCTTCGTAGGTATGGGATCTTTAACATGACACAACTGTGTGCAATCTTTGCCCTGGCAATTGCACAAAGCGTCTGGCAAATACGTAATGCTCGGGAGATTCGCTCAGTTAAGCCTGAATAGTGGGGAACATATGCGGTGGCAGTGGGTGTGAATGGCTCTCTTCACCCGCATTCTGCTTCCCGAACATATTTATCCAAAATGTTCTGGGGAGTACCCGCATTTCCCGACGTCTGCCGTGACACATTTAATATTTCTATCCTCGAAGCGCTACAGTGGGGCCCAGCCCTATCCAACAAAGCCCTAATGTCCCAAGTATTGTGATTGTTGTTTTGTGCCATGTTATAACTCATATATTGCCCCCAGCACATGGGTTTTCTGTATACACTGGGGCCATCTCTATAAATCAACATGTGAAGGGAAGGGCTGGTACCGTCTGTTTCCATCTCCCAGGTAAACTGAATAAAAGGGGAGAAGCTATTAGAAAACTGAGAACCTCATTATTCCTTCCCCTCTTTACAATGAACGTTCAAACTTTACCATCAGACAGTGCAGTTTATACATGCTCAGGTCATTGAAGAGGGTGAGCCATGGTGTCATTTTTGGTCTGTTTACATGCATCCCCATTGAGCATGGGGTGAAATGCATGGCGTTGGAGAGGGATGACACCTTGAGGGACAGGTCTTCCTTCAGCATAGAAGATATTTCAGCAGAGTAGAACTATCTCTAAAGTACTACGTCATTTCAAAACTATGTATAAGCAATTTAATGGCTCAGCAATGGGCTCTACAATTAGTGCTGTTGTAGCAAACCTAGCTGGAGGAGATTGAGTCTAAGGTTTTTGATGGGTGGGCTGCCCCCATGCGTGCATGGAAACGATACATTCGCCATTGTACAAAGGAGAAGAGGGTCTCCGTTTTCTTAACAACTTTTCCCCTTTTATTCTGTTTTCAGAGGTGGAAATAGACAGTACCCTCCTTTCCTTGATGTGCTGGTTTATACAGATGGCCAAAAGAGTAAAACCAAGCGTATACAGTAAACCCACGTGCCAGGGCAATATATGCATTATAACACTGCACAAGCCAACAATTAGAATTTTATTAGGGCCTTGTTGGATATGGCTAGGTCCCACTGTAGCAGATCTCAGGATGTGTGGGCACCCCCCCCCCCAAGGTCTTGGATAAATATGTTTGGGAAGCAGAACATAGATGAAGAGCCATTTACACCCATTGCCACTGCATACATTTCCTATTATCCAAGCTTAATTAAGCAAATCTTCCGAGTATTACGTAGTTGCCAGACACACTGTGCACAACTGCCAGGGCAAGACTGCACACAGTCACGTCAAAGATCCCATGCCCATGATAGGTAATATATGAGAGTAAATCCCCAGATTGTGGGTGAGACAAAATGCCGTTTCGAAGATCATATGGCGTAGCATATTAACGCAATAAAGGCCGCATATTATGGGAAATCTGCTGTGGCCAAACATTTTTTTGAGAACTACCAAATTTTACCTGGCAATGCCATCATAGTCGATCGTTCACACGGATACTGGAGCTGCAAATGGCTTCAGTTTGCAGATTTGCTCTTCTGAGCATACCATTAATAGACTGGGGAATCCATATTCATCCTCTTTGACACATTTTTTGGACGGGATGAAGTTCCACCTGGCATGTGTGGAGGATACTGCCCATGCTCCTACAATAACACGTGCTGTGAGCCATGATCCTGCAGTAATTTAAGGATGTACCTGACAAGTTAATTCTTACTCTCGAACAATTGGCTTGAGATTTTATGGATTTGTTCTTCTGAGCATACCATTAATAGAGATAGGGAATCTGTATTCATGCTGTTTGAAACTATATTTCTTGGCCGGGCTGAACAGTTCTGCCTAGTAGCACACTCCTGAACCATTTCTGGTTTCCGTGCACATGTGGATACTGCCCATGCTCCTACGATAAAACGTGCTGCAAGCTATGATCCTGCATTTAAGGATGTAATGTTGATAAAGGAGGCAGTCGCCTCTGAAAGCTACATTTGTTTTATTGCTTTTATCCCATATATTGTAATTGCTATTCTTTTATATTTTATTATTTTACTGCTTTTATTGTACAATCAGTGTATTTTATTTTATCATTTTTAATTTGATTTGGTGTTATATTATATTATTTCTATTGCTATTTGGTTTTTAGGAGCATTAGCAAGTAAGGCCATATTGCTCCCTGACCACCGCATGTCCCATAACCCCCTGACCTTTCTGCATCCTCCGTATTTGGTGGTCACGGGCTCGAACCCCGGTCTAATCAAAAAAGCGTGTGCTACTCCTGCCCACCTGGCTACGGAGGCACCATATTATTATTTCTATTTTAATAAAGTTTATATGGTTGGTGTATTACATTGCAGTTATTGTGAATGTCTTCACAAGTTGCCTGTTATTGCTGTTGTTGGGTTTTTTGGCACAAGAGCTACGAATAATGCTCCCCCAGTAGAGAAGACTGTTTCTTATTCTTGGCCAATACCACCACTGAGGCTGGGCTGAAAGTCTCAGACTAAATCCTCTTTAGTACTTTACTATTGCACACCATCTGGCATATTGTGGAGTTAAACTTTGTAACTGGGTTGTCACTCATATCACTGGAGTGCCTACCTGCCAACCGATTGAAGGCCAACAAGCTTTGAAACGGTACCATCTGGGTGGCGGTATCTGCGTGGAATAAGCAACATTAGTCTTCCCTATTGGGAAAGATTTGCTTATTCGAGGTGGTGCAATAACAGGCAACTCACTGTGAAGGTATTCACAATATGAGATGTAACAGTGCCATTTCACTAAACGATGCTTTGCACTAGCTTGTTCATATAGTAAATTCCCGTAGTCCCAAACTTTCAGCCCTAAATTCTTTTAAGTAATTTACATTTCTTATTACCAAAATGTCAAAACTTTTAATTTTTCTGGAAATAAAAAAAAAAAAAACATTAGACAAAATATATAAAAATGAAAATATTAAATCTTTTCCATTCTGAAGTTTAAGTTGCTAAGTGCAAGAAAATTAAATTGCACTATACACATGGTTATGCTAATTATGTATATAAATATTTTTAAAAAAATTAAGAAATGTGATCAGAAAGTTAACTACATATTTTGAAATTTCAGCACTGTAACAAGTTGTGACATCATGTTATAAGGCAATGGTTAGGCCACACCTTGAGTACAATATACAGGTCTGGTGGAGGCCTCATTTTAAGAAGGATGTAGAGCTGCCGGAACGAGTACAAAGAAGGGCAACAAGATTGATCAGGAGAACAAAGGGGTGCTCTTACCAAGAATGGCTTAAATTGCTTACTCATTTAGACTTAATAAAGCATGATATACCAATTTATTTGTCAGTCTGATTTTGTATATTACATTATGAATAAATAAAAATAAAATAAATAAATAAATTTTCTGTTTATACTCCGGGACGACCAAACGGTCAGAGGAGTTTACAAGATACACAGAATACAAGAAACAGAACCGTATTCAGCAGTCACGGGCTTGAACCCCGGTCACTCAAGGCACGTGTACGTATGCACCCGCGCACCTGACCACTAGGCTACTTTATGTTTTGCTGCGTTTTAAAATATGAGTTTATTGAACAGCAAATCTCAATCTGCTTCAAATTAGGAAAAAGTACAACAGAAATAAAAAAAAAAAAAAAAAAAGGTTAAAAACAGCTTTCTGAGAAGATGTTGCATCATTCAGAGCCTTTACAGTGGTTCACAAAGTTTAGAGGCCCCCACCCTGTTCATTGAAGATAATCCATGCTCTGGCTGGCCTTCAACTTCAAAACAAATGGTTCAATCGTTCATGATAGCAAACTGATTATCAGTGATTGCTATTGAACTATCCATGAAGTTGCTTGCAAAGCTGTTATTTCTTATGGAATATGTTAATCGGTTTTAACACAAGTGTGTGAACAAAAGTTTCAGCCAAATGTGTGCCTCACATCCTCACCGACAACACAAATGAACACATGGCAAACACTGAGCACAATGTGTGAGCTGCTAATTAATAGACCAGGTGTGCAGGAGATAATGCTCCAGCACACCTGGTCTATCCTAAGTGCAATTAATACAATAAATAATCATATGCAGATTACCAATTTAAAGTCCTCTTGAAATGCCACAGATTTGTAATGACTGAGGAAATTATTCGAAATGTGAAACAGGAACTATTAGCAATTCCAAAAGAAGCATTTTATTAGTAATACTTTCAGAAATTGTAGAAGTGTTGGAATCAGTGCATGCTGTATTACAGGTTTATCATTTTACCAAAGTTTAGTCCACAAACGTTTTGATCACACCTTTGTGTATATGTTTAGACCAGCCTTTCTCCTCCTTTTTACCCTGGAGGAACCCTTGAAATAATTCTGAGGTCTCAGGGAACCCCTACATAAAAATTATGTCTACAGCTCACGATATGTTAGCGTGATCACTAAGTTGTAGATACAATAAACCAATAATAATTGTCAGTGCTCTTTTGAGTAGAGAATGATACTTTTTTATCGATCTGTTTATTTTGGCCAACTATTAGCCTACTCTTTTTGTGTGGTTCCCCCTCCCCACAAAAGATATAAACTGTAATGCAAGTCAGTAGTGTGGTAGAGGGAATTTCAGTTTTTCCTTTTTTTTTTTTAATTTCTTACTTCATTTTTTTTTATCTTATTCCAGTAGACCTAAAAGTCTTATCACAAATTTCTACTATACAAGATGCTAATGAGGTATGGTATGTGCAAGAGTAGTTTTTTTCCCTATTTAAAACTTAAAATGACTTTTTAGCCAACCTTTCTTTAAAAAAAACAGGTAGTTAAGCTTAACTAACCTTTCTTGAAATTAATCTTTCTTTCCTTTTCATAAATTTTAAAAACTCATAAGGCAAACGTAATAAATTTCTGTTAAATAACTGGCTTAAGCCAAAATGGAATTTAATTTTTCTAAAGGTAGACTCAGTAGATTTAATTTAAATAAGGGTTGTAAATTGATTTTAATTAATGTTATTTACAACATGAAAATTTATTGACAATGTGGTTGAACAATAAAGTCACTAAAACCATAAGTCAAAGCAATATGAATGAAAATATAGCCTAGGACAATTTTATACAAGACTTTGACAAAACATTTTTTGAGTGACATGATCAGGCATATAGGCCTAGCAGTTACAAAATTATATATGTGTTTGGTTTCTTGATCTCTTTTATAGGCCTACATATGCATAAAAAGTTTTATTTTTGAAACTAAAAATAAAGAATGAAATTTATTTCTTTAATGTGAAACCCATGCTTGCTTTTCCTGCACAAATACTTAATTTTGAGTCGAACTTGAGACAAGCGCACACGAATTTCATCTTCAACAGAAATTAGACGATTTCTGTCCTTGTTCATGATGCATGTAAACAAGAAAAAGCTTGCTCACAGATGTAAGAAGTTGAAAACTGCAGCAAAATGATCATTGCTTTCCTATGAATGGCAGAATACACTTCTTTCAAAGAAATCCAGAACTTGTCCAGGGGCAGATCAGTAAATCTCATCTTGAGCGTGCGATCAAACTGCAGCTCACAAAGTTCTTCCTCTTCTCTCAAAGTCAAGTTCTCACCCTCATGGGAAGCACAGTTGGCAGGACTGCCATCAATTTTGTTCTGCAGCTCTACCAGGTGGTTTTCAATAAGACTTGAGACTCTCTGATATCCTTCTTCACTCTCAAGCCCAAGCAGCAGAGGCTTGTGATTTGTAGTTGTGTCTTTTCAATTTTGCTGGAGCCATTGCTGCATTTGTAAGTTGTTTGCCATATACGACGCACAATGGAATAGGACAACTTTGATTACTAGTCGATGTAAAACTCATTGATAAATAGCTTTCGTTGTAAAGATGGACTTTTTTTGTCCCTTGTTGCACTAGTGCAGAGAAATGACTCAGAAGATTCTTCATCACTAACCTTATCAGAATTGTCCGTAGTCCTAGTCTCCTCCTCTTCCTTCTCAAATCGCAAATAATACGAAAACTTCACAATACAATTCACATAACCTACACAATCAACACTTTGCAACGTTTACAACGTTGCAAAACGTGGATCCTCGCCGGCCTCTCCCTCAAAAAAGTTGAGGGAGAGGCTGACGTCATCAATCTACCATCCTCCCCTCTGTGCAATACAGCGCTCACTAATTATCAACGGCCTCCCCTATCTTGCATCAAAAACTGAGAATGGACTCACCCAAATGAACACGGTCCTATTGTGCACTACCATATGGAAATGAAAGACCTCTAACGATATTGCTAATGGGGCTGCTCGGTCACTGTCCATCGCTGCGGGTGCTAGCATCGCACGAAGTTAAAAAAAAAAAGATGGTTATTTATTTATTTATTATTTTTAATTTTCAATCACAATCTCTCGCAGAACCCTAGGGTTCCACAGAATCCTTGGTCCTTGAGGTTGTCACAGACATTCTCTCAGATATACCAGACAAGCTGTACTTGCTACCGGGGAGTCTAAAACGCTGATGGAACTGATATTCGGGTGACACTCAAGTCAAGTGGACCCAATTTCGGCGAAGTCCGGACGGTCTGTGACAGCCAAATCCTCTGCTTGCACCTTCACGATGGTGGGACTGTTAGTAATCCCGGGTATAACCTCCATGCACAAGCACATGGTGGGTGACCACCCAGGTGTGAACCAACGTAAGCAGGGGTCGAGGTGTGGCGCCCACACCACATGGAGGAATGCCGCCCCTCTATGTTACCAGGCAGTACTAGGTGGTAGATGACTCTCATCAACCGGTGAAATACCACCACTTTGCTTATTGGAGGCTCGAAGTGGTGGAACCCATGTTTAGTCTCTAGAGCTAAGTTCCGGTCAACCCTTCCCTATCTCTTCCATCATGCAGTATGATTGATGACTTTTGAGGTTATGATGAACGTCGTGGCGAGATCCAATATTCCTTACATTTCGAGGGTACAGCTCTAAAACGGTTTTCGCAGGCCGGCCGCTAGTTAGTACACCGGACCGAACCTATTGGTAACTCTCTAGGAGGCTTCCGGATCAGCTAGTGTATAATCTTGCTACCTCTACTCTGCCAGATAGTGACTGGAGGGAGTCCGAGTAGTGTGTATGCGGGGAGCATTGTCGAGGCCACGTTATGTCAAGGATCTGGGTATATTCTTACCACATGTACGCCATATCCAAAAATTTCATTACTTCATACAGCATGTCCCACCCACTTTTTCTTACTATTGAATACACCATGAATTGTCAAAATAATAGAGCAAGCTTATCTGCAAAAAGATCTAAACCTCCCAAGGATTTCCTAATTCATTTCACAAATATACGTGGTCTCAACTCTAATCTCAACGATGTCCATTTCCACTTGCAGTCTGCCAAACCCCATGTACTTTTTCTGACAGAATCTCAGTTATCGGTTGATTCAACTACTGCTCATCTCAGATGCCCAAATTATTCGCTGTATGATTCCTTTCGCCTCAAAGGTGGTACTTGTGCATATGTCCGTTCTGATATTCCCTGTCAGAGACTTGGCAATTTGGAATCTCCTCTCTTTGATCTTCTCTGGCTTAAAATCTCTCTACCTCATTGTGTCAAATTCATCTGTTGTCTCTACCGTTCTCCCAACTCCACTAATCACTTGGAGCTCTTTGACTTCCTCTCATTGCAACTTGACTTTCTCCAGTCCAACTTTCCTAACAGTGAGGTAATTTTCCTTGGTGATTTTAATGTTCACAACTCCAGCTGGCTTCCGTTTTCTAGTCACACCGACCCAGCAGGTCGAGATGCTGAGGCTTTTGCAATTACTAATGACCTAGCACAGATTGTTCATTTACCTACAAGAATACCGGACAATCCGAATCATACAGCCAATACGCTTGATCTTTTTCTCACAAACAACCCTTCTAAGTACACGGTCGAAGTGAGAGGTCCTTTAGGCACTTCAGATCACAACTTGGTGATTGTCTCTTCTCCAATGGAACCTTTATCTCATGGCTATTCCCAACCTCGTGTTGTTTGGCATTACAAGAATGCAAAATGGGATGACCTGCGAGACTTCTTTTCTTCTTTTCCTTGGTCGGATTACTGTTTCAAAACTCCTGATGTCAACGTTTGCTCAGATCGTGTCAGTGAAATTATTCTTGCAGGAATGGAATCCTTTATCCCACACTCCACTTTAAAATCTCGTCCTTTATCTAAACCTTGGTTTTCCAATAAATGTGCTAAGGCTGTTCAAGAGAAGAATGTTGCATATCGTAATTGGCTTGTTTCTAATTCTTCAGTTTCATTTTCTGCCTACACCAAAGCTCGCAACAATTGTAAAGCAGTTATTAATCAGTCCAAACTAGAGTTTGAACAGGCTAAGAGTAGAAAACTTGCTTCTTGCCCTAATGGTAGCCGAGCATTCTGGTCTCTTGCCAAAGCTATTGGCCGCAACTTTTGCCCATCTCTGCTTCCACCTCTGTCCAAACCAGATGGTTCTGTTGTCACTTTAGCCAAGGATAAAGCTGACCTGCTAGCATCCCATTTTTCTTCCAGCTCATGTATTAATGAACTTGGTAAAACACCTCCCACCATTCCCAACACGGTCCATTTAATGCCTCCTGTGGTCTTCCGTCAAAAGGATATCAGGATTTTGATGAATCTTGATGCTAAGAAAGCTCCAGGTCCTGATGATATTTCTCCACTTGTTCTCAAAATCTGTGCTCCTGAACTTACTCCTATTCTTTGCCGCCTTTTTTCACTTTCTTATTCCAAAGGTGTTTTTCCTTCTGCTTGGAAATTTGCTCATATCCAGCCAGTTCCTAAAAAGGGTGACAAATCCCTCCCATGCAATTATCGTCCCATTGCAATTACTTCTACTCTTTCTAAAGTAATGGAGAAATCAATTAACCGCCAACTCTTAAACTACCTAGAAACCTTCCGTCTGATCAACGATCGCCAGTATGGATTCCGTCGGTGTCGATCCACTGGTGATATTCTGGCTTATGTTACCCATTTATGGACTACTTCAATGGAAAGGTTCGGTGAAACACAAGTAGTTGCTCTTGACATCTCAAAGGCTTTCGATCCTGTTTGGCATAAAGGTCTTCTAAACAAGCTTCCATCTTATGGTTTGCCAACTGTTTTTAGTAATTGGTTATCCAGTTTTCTCTCTGATCGCTCACTGAGGGTGATGGTAGATGGCTCTCTGTCTTCTAACTTCTCCACTAATGCCGGTGTCCCCAAGGTTCAGTTCTTTCCCCCACTCTTTTCCTCTTGTATATCAATGACCTTCTTCCATTGACTGGAAATCCTATCCATAGTTTTGCCGATGATAGCACATTGCATTCAACTTTCCATTTTGAGAAACCTTGCCCTGCTCAATCAGCTTCAACTTCTCGAAAATCTGCTACCAATTCCTTAAATGCCGATTTTCAGGTAATTCTCCAGTGGGGCAAAGACAACTTAGTTGATTTCAACCCTTCTAAAACTCAGTCTTGTCTTATATCTCGCAAAAAGGATTCTTCTGCTCCTATGCTTATCTTTAGTGACACTCCAATTTCTAGGCAAAAGGATATATCTCTTTTGGGGATTACCCTGACTTCTAATCTCTCTTGGCACAAGCACATTACAAATATTGCTTCCTCTGCATCTAGAAAACTTGGTTTTCTCTTTCGCTCTCGGCGTTACTTTTCTTCCAAACAGCTGCTCACTCTGTATAAATCGCAAATCCGCCCTGCCATGGAATATTGTTCCCACATTTGGGGTGGTGCAACCAAAACCTCTCTCAGGCTTCTTGATTCCATTCAGAAGAGGGCAGTTAGGTTAATTAATGATTCATCTCTAACAGAGTCTCTCCACTCGCTTTCTCATAGACGTACTGTTTCTGCTGCATGCCTCTTCTACAGATATTTCCATGGGCACTGTTCTTCTGAATTGGCTTCTATAATTCCCGCTCTCTCTTTCAAAACAGTCCGAACACGGGCCGCCACCAGCCAACATCCATTTACTGTCCAACTTCAAACCCACAGAACCAACTTTTCATCTTCCTCATTTATTCATTCAACTGCCGTTTTCTGGAACAACCTTCATTCATACGTATTTCCTGAAAATTACAATCTACAGAAGTTCAAGTCCAATGTCAACAAATATCTTCTTTCGTCTCCTCAACCTCCAACCCAAGCACGGTACTAAGTACTATAGGTTCTAATACCTCTCGTGTTTAGGGTTCACATAAAAAAAAAAAAAAAAACAAATCCCGGTTGAGAAACCCTGGTTTAGGCTATTTGTTGTCTGGGCCTTTTTTTTTGTCATAGTTGGGCTGAATTTTTTAATTTGATGTTAAAATTTGACTAGATACTACTGTTCACATTTATGAGTTCTAAATTAAAATTTTGCCAAATCAGCTGTTTTTCTCTCAATGATGAAGTTGTTGCCCCACTTTGCTTTGGTATACAAACATCATCCATGTACTTTAATTAACTCTAACAATTAATTAATAATCTGTATGTTTACTTTTATGATGATAAAAGTATTAAGACACTAAGACACATTCTGATAGGCGACTAAAAACAATTGTAATATGCTACAGGTGTACTCTTGGCCTTCACAACATAGATGACATCCTATAAGACAACTTTCAATCAACTTTTGGAAAGTTTTGATGGAAATATTTTGACTCAGCTTTTGAAGTTAGTCTCCATGGTCATAACATGTCTCTCCAATTCAAATATAGATTCTCAGTGGTGCTAATATCACAGCTCTTAGATGGCTAGTCTAGTAGAAGCACATTGTTTTCCAAGTCATCACTCATGTACTTTATGTCAGGGAACAGCATCTGGCTGAAATACTTACGACCTCTTCATTGTAAAGTTTTTCCTTGGACTCAGGGGAGGTACCCATAGACTGGAAATGTGCAAATGTGACCCCAATTCACAAAGGAGGATCAAAGGGCGACACAAGTAATTATAGATCTGTTAGTTTAACTTCTGTTCCCGGAAAATTAATGGAGGCACTGGTTAAGAACTAGATGCAGGAAATAACTTTGATATTATATACTTGGATCTTAGAAAGGCTTTTGATACTGTTGCACAAATTGGAGCAGTGTGACATTGGAGGCAAATTGCTGCTATGGATAAAGGGGGTGGTTGAGGGGGAGAAGACAGAGAGTGGTAATCAATGGACACTGCTCATCGTGGACTAATGTTATTAGTGGAGTCCCTCAGGGCTCAGTGTTGGGTCCATTATTGTTTTCTGTATTTATAAATGATATTGATGATGGTATATCAAGCTTAATGTCCAAGTTTGCAGATGATACAAAGGTTGGCAGGGTTGTCAAGGATACTACTGACGCTATGCTGCTGCAACAGGATCTGGAAAGGTTGAGCAGATGGGCTGAGAGGTGGCAAATGAAGTTTAACATTGACAAATGTAAAGTACTACACATGGGAAACAGCAACCCCAGAGCAACATATCAACTCTGTGGTACTACACTGACAGTGGTAGAGAATGAAAGGGACTTGGGGGTGGTTGTGCAGACAGATATGAAGTTCTCTGAGCAGTGCAGACGGGCTGCAAGAGTAGCTCATGGAGTATTGTCAATGATATACAGGAATTTTTCCAGCAGGGATAAGGAAATGATTATTCCCTTGTATAAGGCAATGGTCAGGCTACACCTAGAGTACTGTATACAGGTCTGGAGGCCTCATTTCAAGAAGGATGTAGAGTTGCTGGAACGAGTACAGAGAAGGGCAACAAGATTAGTGAATGGAACAAAGGGATGCTCTTACGAAGAAAGGCTTAAGTTTTGCAAATTACAGTGTCTGGAGACTAGGCACCAGCGAGGTGATCTGATAGAGGTGTATAAAGCCTTGAATGGTTTGAGCATGCTCAATGCTGATGGGATTCTTCCTCTAGCTCAGAAAAATCACCTGAGAGGGCATAAATTCAAATTGAGGAAAGACAGATGTAGGATAGATGTGCGGAAATTTGCCTTTAGCCAGCGGGTGGTTGGTTGGTGGAACAGACTTCCATCCCTTGTCGTGGAGGTTGATAGCCTAAATAAGTTTAAGGCTCAGCTGGACAGGTATTTTGAACGAACAGAGGGGTGAAGTGGAAGTGGGTTTTTTTTTTTTTGGCTGATGCTGCATAAGCTTGCTTTCTTGCATCAAATGCCTCTACTAATGCTAATGCTAAAGTTCTATCAGCACAGAAAGTGCATCACTCTCCAGAATATTACACTAGAACAATTCACCTATGTACTGTTTTCAAAAATACATGGTCCAACAAGCATGAAAGCATTCAAAAACCATCACAACTTTCATTGTTGTACTTGCAGTTGGAATTATATGCTCTACATGGAAGCATTCTTCCATCAGAATGAAACGACAAATACTATGACTCATCACTCTGTAAGTATTTCTACTCTGCTAATATTCAGTTTCTGCAAGCCTGGTCCAAAGTAACCATTGCTGGGCACTGAATTTTGAAATAACGAATTTGTGTGCTGTAGTTCATCCAAAAATCATTATGCAAAGTCCGGAATATGGTAATCATGCCGCGAGTGACTTTAACCAAAGCTGAAGTGACAATTTTGTTTGGCAATACATTTTGCCAAAAAAAAAAAAGAGCTCTTTTTTTACAGTTGCATAATGATTCAAATTTTGCATCTCCTCTTGTTCTCCATTTCCATATGTTTCACAAAGTGGTCTTTAGGAATTTAAGTGTCTCATGTAAGACTAAGCCCTTTGATGTGACATCCAATAACCTGTTGGCATTCAAATTTGCTGAGTTCTATTCCACATGGAATTTTGCCTGAAACTGAACGAGGCACATTCTACCATTCAATTTATGCTACCATAAGTCTGTCTACATCATTAGCATAATTGATATTTTGTATACCTGATTATTCTAAGGTTGTGACAAGGCTACATCAGACTAGTAATTTTAATCCATTTCCTATGGATTAAAAGTACTTACAGAAAATATGTGGTTACACTAGTAATTCTTAACTCTTAGCAGTGGACAACAGTGTAATTTCCCCCCCCCCCCAATAACTTTCTTAACCCTCTGTTGCTAACATGGCTGGCACATGAGTGGTGCCAGTATTTTAAATTTTTCTGTCAATTTTTAAATTTGTAAATGAAATCAGATCCTCCCATATATTTTTGTCTGCCAACATTCCTAATTGGTTATACAGTAATTTCTGTTTTCAATTTAATATACTATGAATTATGGGGCATTAAATTTTTTTCTTGGCATTTAACAGACGCCAGGAGAGCAAAAGCATCTACCTTTCTTTTAGGCAGCTCTCATTCCCACGCAGTATCTGAGATGTCAGCAATAGTGAGATGTCTAATCTTGCCATAGAGCTTTGATTTTGCCAGCTAAATTGACTAGTTGACAAAAATACAGACTTTCATGTTGTGTCTATCAGACACCAAATGAGCATCTAGGTTTCATTCTGGGGATCAGTGACCTTGAAAAATTTTATTATTATTATTATTGGTTTCCCTCATTTCTTTTCATTCAGTACCTTCAATTAGGTGTTGAAAAATCATAAGTCATTTTCAATTCAGATTTTAAAATGCTAAAAATGAATTTCTTATACAGAAGACCCCCGTATCCGCGGGGGATATGTTACAAGACCTATCGTGGATGACTGAAACTGCAGATACAAGCAAACACCTGCTGATCCCATATATAACATGATTTTCTTGTACATACATATGTATAATAAAGTTTAATTGATAAATTAAACATTGTAAATTTAAACATTATAAATTAATTTAAACATTATAAATTAATTGATAAATTAAACATACAGTAAGACATTACCAACATTAAATACGGTAATAATAAGGTACAGCAGACTCTCGATTTACTGGGATTGGATTAAGTGGAACACTTCAAGACTCCAAATTAAAAAAAAAAAATCAACCAGATATCATAAAATTCAAATAATAACTAGAATAGGTATAAACAGATATTTTGAAAGTCGTAAATAAGTGACAAGAAACGGCATTATAAGTTGTCATTGGGAGGTTAGTGTACCTATTATCTTGTAACCTCCACTGCTCAAAAAAAAAAAAAAAAAAACCAAATATTTGATTTAGTGAGTCGTGTTGATTGCTGTGTTCTGTCGCACTGCAAAAGGACAAATTTTGTTTTGTTATTTATGTCAGGGATGTCAGATTTTTTTTTTTTTTTTTTTTTTTGTTTAGAAATCATAAAATGATGGGCAAATGCAAGAGTTGTGCTTTCAAATTAAACAAAAACTGGAAATTATTCAAAAGTTTGAAAACAGTGCATCCGTTAAATCTCTAAAGAACCATTATAATGTTGGTGACCAAACCGTATGTGACATTGTAAAAAATAAAGGGAATTATCGTATTAGACACAAATCTTTCTTCAATGTTCTTTTCTTCGAGTAGTGTGTCTTAAGTTTTTTTTTTTTTTTTCTGTGGTTAACTGAATCAACGGATACAGGGCACAACTGTAATTAAAAAACGGGAACATTACAGATACCGCATAAGTGTCTTTGTTAAAACTGAAGGTGCAAGTGATGGAAGGTTAAGCAAACTAAAGTTACAAAAGACATATTATTCCTATTTACAACAAATGTTGAAATCTTGACCCATGTTAGCAGGATGGCCAAGAGAGAGGGAAAGGGGCAGGCATATATTACTTGAACACAAGTTTATAACAGTTCAGGCATAACCTCGGTATGACATTTTAAATGTTTAATCCAATAATTATGAAAAATCATTCACAAATAACTTGTTTATAGATAATAATTAGCTCTTATATAGTGTATATAAGAGAAACAAATTTTTTAAAATTTGTTTCTTTATATTCAAATCTTTATAAAGAATGCATATATATGGAAAAATAAATAATACCTGATGCCCAAGTTTTTTTTAATAAAACTTTATTGATAATATTTCAGTATAACAAGAGTAATAAAGTGAAACAGATAAACTGTATTATATAAACTATTATAATGTGATTAAAAGATATAAAACAGATTATGCAAATTGACATGCTTAAGAATTCAAAACTACTGGAATGGAAGTACCATCCTTGATCTTGTTTAAGAGATGTCAAGTCATTATAAGAATAACAAGAAAAAAATAGCACCAATATACCAAAAATAAGTAATAATAATAACAAAAGCAATGTCTAACGATAATACGCATACAAAATTCCTATAAAGATATTCTCAAAAAGATCTCCTCTCCACCAAAGGGTTTGTTATAATCACCGGCACATGGTTGAATATTTTAACCTTATATAATTCTTTCATGAAACTAAAAATGTTATTTATGAGCATCATATTGTAATTAGGAGAATATTCTAAAAATATCTTTAAATACAAATATATAAAGAGACTTTTCCAACAGTCTGATTGATGAGATATTAACTTTGTGAAGTAACATTAAATTAAGCTTCAGTTCAAATGATGGAAGCTGCATTCTGAAATGCTATAATAATAATTTTATCAAAGGCACACAGGATAGTAAAGTCTGATGCATCAGTATCCTTTAACTACTTTTCTATCATCTATTTTGACTTACTCTCCACCTTCCATTTTAACTTCCTTTTCATCATCTACTTCAACTTGTTTTCCATCTTTTATTTCAACTTCCTTCTTATCATTTATTTCAACAATCTTTATAAGATTTTCTTCAACAATATTTTCAAGAATGTTTTCAACTCTTTTTATAAGATTTTCTTCAACTATATTTTCAAGAATGTTTTCAACTCTTTTTGTAAGTTCATCTTCAACCTCCTTTTCTTCTGGTTTGTCTTCAACCTCCTTTTCTTCTGGTTTGTCTTCAACCTCCTTTTCTTCTGGTTTGTCTTCAACTTTCATTTCTTCTAGTTTATCTTCAACTTTTTCTTCAAATCTTTCTTCAACGCTCTTTTCTTCGAGTTTGCCTTCAACGATCTTTTCTTCAAGTTTGCCTTCAGCGATCTTTTCTTCGAGTTTGCCTTCAGCGATCTTTTCTTCGAGTTTGCCTTCAGCGATCTTTTCTTCGAGTTTGCCTTCAGCGATCTTTTCTTCGAGTTTACCTTCAGCGATCTTTTCTTCGAGTTTACCTTCAGCGATCTTTTCTTCGGGTTTAACTTCAATATTCTTTTCAAGTTTGTCATCAACTTTCTCTTCAAGTCTTTTTTTGTTTTTTATTAATTCAACAATATCCTTCTTAAGTCTGAAAAAATTTCATTATATTACATATATAATTCTATCAGAGAAAGTGAGAGAGTTAAACAACTTATTCTCTTTATACTGTAAGATTTATTTTGACTCTTAATTGTGACTTCAGGTGACTGTTAGAAGCAGTTCCACAGTTAATTCTACACTTTTTAGAACTAATGAAACACTAGTTCTTGAAGGGCCAGGTAATATTCAACCACATATAGAAGCTTTTTAAAATGCTCGCTACCAGAAGGCAAAACTGTGTCAAAATGAACTGCAATTTTTGTGCCTTAATGCAAATATGCATCTATTAAATTGCAGTCAATAAATGAATGCTGTAAAAGGAAAAGCACAAACTGAGTGATATTGGCACATTGATTGAACCATAGGCTATTGCATTCCGGGTGGGATTTTGCTTAGTGTCAATCACAGTCTAGAGAGCACTACAGCCTGACCTCAATTAACACGATTAATTCGACCTGCAAACGCCTTAATAAAATATAATAATCAATAGGAAAAATTGTAATTGGTCCTTGATCTTCAGGAATGTCCATAAATAATTTTAAAAATACCTTTTAAATAACTTTTTAACCGTATACCATGTAAACGATTATGAAAATAATTATGGAATTAAATGTTTATTGAATAAAACAGCAGTTCCCAAACTGTGTGCCGCGGAATATTTTAAATTTTCGAGGGAAACATGGCGATACTCAACATCTGTCGGACACCGCGCGAACTACTAGCTCGAGGTAGTTCACAGTTTCAACATTTCTTATTAAGTTGTTTGGACCTAACTACTTAATAAATGGAGCTGTTAGTCTAGGTGCACCGTGAAAAAATTACTGAGACACTAAGGGCGCTGTGAACCAAGAAAGTTTGGGAACCTGACATAAAATACACAGTGAAGAAACAAGTTGTTATGGAAATATTTGAACAGTGTTGGCTTTCTCTTTTCATCAATCAATTTCCGACAGCCGACAACAACTTTCTCTGGGCCCTGGTGAAATAAATATCACAGAGAACCTCAAACCTTTTGTTCGAGGTTCTCTGCGATACAAAATATTTCAGCTAGTTCTTTTAACATTATCTCCTTCGCGGTAACATTTTCATCTGTCTCTTGCATTTAAAAATTAGAATTTTTAAATGCGAGTCTGCTTGTTTGTTTGTTATTTGGTTTTTAGGAGCATTAGCAACTAAGGCCATATTGCTCCGGGATATACGGTGGTCATTCCCTGACCTTTCCGCATCCTCTGTATTTGGTGGTGACGGGCTTGAACCCCGGTCTAATTGAGAAGCGTGTGCTACGCACTGCTGCTCCTTCCCACCTGGCTACGGAGGCGCCTGCGAGTCTGCATTGACTTTATTAGCGGGAGACAAACAAGTAATACGTCTTCTTCCGATGTTTGATGGAACACACTGAGGCGGGCAGCACGTCTATTGTCTATTGCCTGTCTGACGTGCTGTAAGCTTAACACACAATTCAAATCTTTTTCAACTATCACTTAAAAAAAAAAAATCGTGTTAACTGGAAATTTGCATCGTGTAAAGCGAAAATTGGTATAATTTTTTCAAATAGCGGTAACTGAAAAACGCATTAATCAAACTCGCATTATCCGAGGCCTGGCTGTATAAAAACAGTACACTTGGTTCAGAGTTTCATGTGTTCCAGTTATTTTATCTAGTTTATTATGTTTCACAAGAAGAAATAGTAACTTTTTTTTGAGGATTATGCTTACTGAATTTTAATTCTTTAGTTTATGAAAAACAAAACATCATCCTTAGTATGTATCTACTGATAAAATTTTGTGTAAAAAGTGTTTTCCTATGAAATTTTACCCTAAAGGGTTGTTATAATGAATCCACAAACTGTGACATCAGGACTGAAATGAAACAGGGATGAAAAATATGTTGAAACTGATGACATTGAATCAGCTCTTTATAATACATAATCTGACAGTGAAATAGAATTCTATTTGATGTGATTTGATGAATTCCAAGTGATGTGATTCAACTCTCATTCAAATGTATCTGTTGATGCTAGAATGCTACAAACAACAGATGCCAGTGTTACTTTTTTTTTTGTCTTATTAAAAGTCACACACACAAGAGGTATTAGAACATTAGAACTTAGTACCATGCATGTGTTTGAAGGTTGAGAAGATGAAAGAAGATACTTGTTCACAGTAGACTTGAATTTCTGTAGATTGCAATTTTCAGGAAATATGTATAAAGAAGAACTCTTTATTGCATAAAGAGTTCTTTATGCAATAAAAAAAAAGTATGAGTAAGTGCACTGGGACGATAATTGGATGGGAGTGATTTGTCACCCTTTTTAGAAACTGGCTGATTATTAGCAAATTTTCAAACAGAAGGGAAAACACCTATGGAATAAGAAAGTGAAAAAAGGTGAAGAACAGGAGTAAGTTCAGGAGCACAGGTTTTGAGAACGAGTAGAAAAATACCATTAGGACCTGGCATTTTCTTATCAAGATTGTTCAAAAATCCTTCTGACATCCTTTTGATGGAAGACCACAGGAGATATTGAATGGAGTGATTAGGAATAGTGGGAAGTGATTTACCAAGATCATCAATGCATGTCAGAAGAAAAAATAGGATGCCAGCAGGTCAGCTTTATCTTTGGCTGAAATGGCAATAGAACCATCTAGTTTTGAGGTGGGAATAGAGATAGAGCAAAAGTTGCAGCCAATAGCTTTGGCAAGAGACCAGAATGCTTGACTACTGTTTGGAAAAGAAGCAAGTTTTCTACTCTTAGCTTGGTCGAAATCTAGTCTGAACTGATTAACTGTTTTATAATTGCTGCGATTTTTGTCATAGGCATAAAATGATCTGAAAATTTGGACACAAGCCAATTTCAATATGCAACATTCTTATCTTGAACAGCTTTAGCACATTTATTGGGAAACCAAGTTTTAGATAAAGGACAAAATTAAGATGGAGTGTGGAATAAAGGATTTTATCCCTACAAGAATAATTTCACTGACATGATCTGAGCAAACGTTAACATCAGAAGTTTTATAACAGTAATCGAACCAAGGAAAACAAAGAAATTTTGCAGATCATCCCATTTTGAATTCTTGTAATGCCAAACAACATGAGATTGAGAATGGCCATGAGAGAAAGGCTCCACTGGAGAAGAGACAATCAGCAAGTTATCTGTTAGGATTGTCTGGTATCCTAGTAGATAAATGAACATTCTGTGCAAGATCATTAGTAATTACAAAAGCCCCAACACCTTGACCAGCTTGGTCTGTGTGACTAGAAAATGAAAGCCAGCCAGAGTTATGGGCATTAAAATCACCATGGAAAATTAACTAACTGTTAGGAAAGTTGGACTGGAGAAAATAAAATTTAAAAGAGAGGAAGTTAAAGAGTTCCAAATGATTAGTGGAATTAGGAGAACAATACAGGCAACAGATGAATTTGATAGAATGTGTTAGAGGATTTTAAGCCAGGGAAGATTGAAAAGAGGAGATTCCAAATTACTGTCTCTTAAGAGGAGAGGGAATATCAGAGCAGACATATGCACAGGATGCCACCTTTGAACAAAGGAATCATACAGCAAATATCTGGAGTGATGATTCTTCACAGATGAAATCCATTTACTAAAAAGCCATGCCTACTTCTTCCAGCATCCCAGAGAAGCACAGCAAAGCACAAATAAAGGACCCTCACAAATATAAGTAACAGAGAATGTGTTAAAAATCTGTTTGCAACCATTTTCCAAAAGAAGCTTGTATGTTTTTTGATCCTCTCTTGTTGAATTAGTATACAAATTATTTTCAACTGTAATTTGAAGCTAATTCTTGCTAGCTTTATAGTGAAAGGATAAGCCAAAAGTGGGATGAGTGCACTTACTGAAACAAACAGCAAAAAGTGTCAAAATATCCATCAGCAACTTCCTCACTTGGTTGAATAAAATTATTTTTTAGAGGGAATT
Organism: Mastigoproctus giganteus; assembly: GCF_048544385.1. NCBI lineage: Eukaryota > Metazoa > Arthropoda > Arachnida > Uropygi > Thelyphonidae > Mastigoproctus > Mastigoproctus giganteus. The sequence goes on from NC_143581.1 coordinate 11,824,983, forward strand.
GTAATACTTTATATAAATAAACAGAATCTAAGGCAGTTGATATGTAACGTTGGGCAGTGTAATACTGAGTCAGTTTGGTGTGACATAAGCTGTGAGAAAAGAAAAATGAGAATAGGAGTATGTTACAGGCAAAATGACTGTGAGTATAATGAAAACTATACAGACAAATACAGCATCAGTAAATCAGAATATCTTATAATGGTTAATCACTCATACAACAGCAGAACTTTTCTAGATTTAATGAGACTACTTTGTACACCAGCATGTTAGAGAAGCAAAGAAAGCCATTGTCAGTAGTGACTCTTTGTGGATTAAGAATATTCAGATAAAGGAACCACTAGGTGGCAGTGAACAGATAATATATTGATGTGGAATCTATTTAAAGGGATTTTGCTTTTGCAAAGGTTATTACAAAAGGTCTTATATAGTTTTTAAACCATTTTCAGTGGGACCAATTGGTTATGTTACTAGCTGCAAATTCTAAATGGGAAGAATTCGGAAAGTATACCAACTTAGAGACATTTTTTCAAGGTTTAGATTTAAATGGCTGTCAGATGAACTGATGAAAGTAGTGTCAGAAAAGAAAATACATGGGGTGATTATCAGTGAAAAGCAGAAATCTATAGCAAGTATAAAGAAGTATGTAATCAAGTCGCTGAGGGAATTAGGTAAACTAAGGCATATTGTGAGAAGTCTGTGAATAAAAATATGCAGAAAAATGGCAAGGAATTCTTTGCTTGTTAATGCTTGAAAGAAAGGGATGAACACTGGTCCACTAAATATGAATGGCATAACTATTATTGATGATCCTATTCAGGTTGCTGACAAATTGAATAAATATTTTGCCATTAGGAATGGGAATACCAGAAGTATACTAGTTATAACTGGGAGTCAAATGATTTTGTGATAATTGAGAGAGTGGTGAAATGAAAATGTTGAATCTAAAAGTAAATACAGCATCTGGGGCTATCCAATTATATTAAAAGAATCAACAATATACAACCCTTTGGCCATAATTATGAGAGCATCCTGGATTCAGGGGAGGTCCCTACAGAGTGGAGATGTGCAAATGTTCCTCTCCCTTCACAAAGGGGAATCAAACGGCAAAGTGAGTAATTACAGAGCTTTATTTATTGCAAACTTTATTTCTGTTAAAGGAAAAATAATAGAGTTAAGTTAAAGAAGTAACACATGATCATCTTGACAAGAGTGCAATTATATGGCATTCATAGCAGGATTTGTTAAGGGTAAACTGTGTGACCAACTGATTAGCTACTATGACATAGTAATAAAGGAACTGGAAGCAAAAATTATTTTGATGTATATTTCATAAAAGTTTTCATATTGTTTCACATGAACAACTGTTGTGCAAATTCAAACAGTGTAGCCTTAGGGACAAGTTACTGCTGTGGATAAAGGGATGGCTGAGAGGCAAAAGAAAAGAGTTGTTATTAATTGGCACTGCTCATCTTGGTCTAATGTTATTAGTTAAGTCTGTCGAGGTTCAGTGCTGGCAACCCTTACTGTTTCAATATTTATTACTGATATTGATGAAAGCATACCAAGTTTAACATCAAAGTTTGCTGATGACACAAAGGTTGGCAGTTAATGACAGGAGTGAGGGTACACTACTGCAACAAGGCCTAGAAAAATTAGGTAGATGAGCTGAAAGACAGTTGACGAAAATTTATTCTAGATTAATAATAGGTATTTCCAACATATAAGATGCCTATAACATACTTCTATTCTCACTTTCCAAAATATAAGATGGAAAGATAAAACAGAAGTGTTTTAATAGCTTAAACAGCAGGGTAAGAAATTATAATTACATCTATAGAAATATTTTAGAAAAATTTAGAAAGAAAGGAAAAACTAATAATAATGGTAAAAATGTTACTAGAATTATGGGCAAAGTTATGCACTCTTAATTAGAACAATATTTCAGCATAAAGGTAGCCATAAATTTATGTGGAGGGAGCATAACAGAAACAATAAAAACAACATATATTGACTAAAGTGTGAAAAAGAAACAAAAAAAAAAAAAAAAACCTCACCAATTCCACTCTGTATTATGCTTTTCTATCTTTATTGTTTGGGAATATTATTGCTCCTGGGGTGACAGAGCTTAGGCTTAAACTCACTTCAGAAATGACTACATTTATCCAAGAGTCAATCTAAAGCTGCCAATATCATTTTTTGGCAAATAACATCAACAAGAAGAATATCCATTATTCATTAAACACTTAAAAGGAACTTGTGACTGGTTTCAAGCTATTTGGCTCCATCATCAGAAGACAGGCAGCCTCAATTAATAATCCTGAATTGAGGGGTGGATAAATGTATTGAATCTAAACTAGCAGCTAAGCAGTACACAGAAGGAACACTTCTGATCAAAAATGTAACTTTCATTATAATTCCTGCTACTGGGTTGTGCTGGCCCAATACAGCAAATCAACAAAGAAGGGAACTATTTCAATGCAGGTATTGAAGTAGTTTGAGGAAACAACATTACTTGGTGTTATGCTTTACTGTCTAGGCCACTACTGTTACTCCTGTGACAGTGAAAGAGCTTGAGCTTACAATTTCAGAAAAAATATTAACTATGTTTATCTACAAGCCAATCTACAGTTATTAATATCATTTTTAATAAAACAACATCATCAAAGAAGCAAATCCATTAATTGTTATAAGTTTTCTTCCACATATCACTTGGCTGCTTGTTCAGATTTGAAGCATTTATCTGGTATTCAACACAAGATCACTAATTGAGACTACCTCTTGTTCTGATGGAGTTAACAACTCTGAAAGTGGTAACAACAGTGCCTATGAGTTTTTAATGAAGGATGGATCTGTCTTCTTGCTAAAATTAGCATTAGCATTAGTAGAGGCATTTGATGCAAGAAAGCAAGCTTATGCAGCATCAGCCAAAAAAAAAAAATAAAGTAAAATAAATAAATAAAAAATAACCACTTCCACTTCACCCCTCTGTTCGTTCGAAATACCTGTCCAGCTGAGCCTTAAACTTATTTAGGCCATCAACTTCCACGACAAGGGTGGAAGTCTGTTCCATCTACCAACCACCCGCTGGCTAAAGGCAAATTTCCGCACATCTATCCTACATCTGTCTTTCCTCAATTTGAATTTATGCCCTCTCAGGTGATTATTCTGAGCAAGAGGAAGAACCCCATCAGCATTGAGCATGCTCAAACCATTCAAGGCTTTGTACACCTCTATCAGATCACCTCGCTGGTGCCTAGTCTCCAGACACTGTAATTCGCAAAACTTAAGCCTTTCTTCATAAGAGCACCCCTTTGTTCCATTCACTAATCTTGTTGCCCTTCTCTGTACTCGTTCCAGCAGCTCTACATCCTTCTTGAAATGAGGCCTCCAGGCCTGTATACAGTACTCTAGGTGTGGCCTGACCATTGCCTTATACAAGGGAATAATCACCTCCTTATCCCTGCTAGAAAAATTCCTATATATCATTGACAATACACCATGAGCTACTCTTGCAGCCCGTCTGCACTGCTCAGAGAACTTCATATCTGCCTGCACAACCACCCCCAGGTCCCTTTCATTCTCTACCACTGTCAGTGTAGTACCACAGAGTTGATACGTTGCTCTGGGGTTGCTGTTTCCCCATATGTAGTACTTTACATTTGTCAATGTTAAACTTCATTTGCCACCTCTCAGCCCATCTGCTCAACCTTTCCAGATCCTGTTGCAGCAGCATAGTGTCAGTAGTGTCCTTGACAACCCTGCCAACCTTCATATTGTCTGCAAACTTGGACATTAAGCTTGATATACCATCATCAATATCATTTATAAATACAGAAAACAATAAAGGACCCAATACTGAACCCTGAGGGACTCCACAAAAATTATTCGATTAAACACAGTATTAGTAACTTTGAGTCAGCTTGTGGCTACACATAGTTGCTGTTGTTGTTATTTGGTTTTTAGGAGCATTAGCAACTAAGGCCATATTGCTCCGGGAATATGCGGTGGTCATTCCCTGACCTTTCTGCATCCTCCATATTTGGTGGTGATGGGCTCGAACCCCGGTCTAATCAAGAAGCGTGTGCTACGCACTGCTGCTCCTTCCCACCTGGCTACGGAGGTGCCCGACATACATAGTTGCTTCGAAAGCAATTATGTAGGCCAAAGCTCTGTTAGCGGAGAAACAATGGTGTCTGTAGACAGCAAAAAATATATATATATAACATAGAATAGCATTATTTTCTAAATATATTC